>NC_087289.1:12599408-12904113 GCF_015220805.1 Pogoniulus pusillus
CAGCTTGAAAGTGGAAAGGTCCAACTGCAATAAAACTTATTATGAGTATAGTGGAGTCGCTGTCCTTGGAGGTGTTCAAGAGAAGACTGGATGAGGCACTAAGTGTTATGGTTTAGTTGATTGGATAGGGCTGGGTGGTAGGTTGGGACTGGATGATGTTGGAGGTCTCTTCCAACCTAGTTGATTTTATGGCCACCCTACTGCTAGGAAGAAATTTAACTCCAACCCAAGTAACTAAGATAATGCAGCTAAATACGAGGATGCTTCAGAGGCAGAGGAGTTTCTTAGGACTCAAAAACCTGACTGACCTCAGAAAGCCAAGAACTGCTAGAGAAATACCACAGCAATGGTTATGAAACACTGCTGTACCCAAGAAAATCCAAGGGAATTACAGTATTGCCCTTCCTCCAACGCAGAACAGTCACCCTAAGTTAAATTCCACATATTTGAGCCAAACCTGTAAAGGGTCTGAAATACAAAAGACTATTTCAACCACTGTGGTGCCTTAAAGAATTCAAAGCAAGCCTGCACTGCTCTTGCAAGAAGAAAACAAATGTTATATTGCCACTGGTGTTCAAATACATTAAAACTCCTTTGCACCAGAGATGAAAATACAGATTGTAAACATATCTTTGACTTTTACAACTAAACAGATGCATGCTAAATATGTGGATTCAGGCTGAAGCTAAGAGGAACATCTCCCAGGCTTGTTTTGGGGGGGGGTTTGTAAATACAAAGGCAATCATAAAAGCAAGCTCCCTGAACACAGCTCTCAAGTTGGTATGAAGATTAAAAATGCATAGGAACAGATGCTAACTTTCATGCAGGAAATACAACCACTGACAAAACAATAACAAGGCTGAGAGCAGATCTCTAAATTCTACTTATCTCCTGTTAACAGTGACTAAAGTGCTTCCTTATTTAAATTAAATAAGCATCCAATCATGACCAGAAATTACTGAGAGAAACAGCTTCTCATATAGAGAACTGGAGGTAGAAATGATTGCTTTGATGGCAACAGCAGCAGTGGAAGAGCCAAAACCAGTCAGACTCTGCAGCAAGTGCCACCTCCAACAGCCCTGTGCCTTACAGCAGGTTTCTTGGCATAATTTGAGTAACAGCTTTAAAGTTGGTTGGTCTGCCCTAGCCAGGCTGGCACAGGAATGCTGCAATGACTACAATCACTTTCCACTCTTCCATTAAATTGAAGATACTTAGCCCTTCCAATAGCTTCTGTCGTTTTGACAGTCAAAGACTGGTTTAGGCTGGAAGGGACCTCAAAGATCATCCAGTTCCAACCTCCTGCCATAGGCAGGGACAGGTCCCACTAGAACAGGTCATTCAAGGCCTTATCCAACCTGGCCTTGAACACCTCCAGGGAGGGAGCAGCCACAGCCTCCATGGGCAACCTGTGACAGTCTCTTACCACCCTCACTGAAAAGAACTTCTTCCTAGCAGCTAAAGTGTCACTCTGCTTCACACAGGTGAGACCCTACCTGGAGTACTGTATCCAGTTCTGGAGCCCCTATTACAAGAGGGATATGGATGTGGTGGAAGGTGTCCAGAGAAGGGACACGAGGATGATCAGAGGGCTGGAACAGCTCTCCTATGAGGAGAGACTGACTGAGTTTGGGCTCTTCAGTCCAGAGAAAAGGCTCAGAGGTGACCTTATAGAATGGTTTAGGTTGGAAGGGACCTCAAAGATCATCCAGTTCCAACCTCCCACCACAGGCAGGGACATCTCCCACTAGAACAGGTTGCTCAAGGCCTCATCCCTGGAGGTGTTCAAGGCCAGGCTGGATGAGGCTCTGGATAGCCTGCTCTAGTGTGAGGTGTCCCTGCCCATGGCAGGGGGGTTGGAACTGGATGATCCTTGTGATCCCTTCCAAGCCTGACTGACTGCATGATTCCCCTCTCCCAGTTTAAACCCATTACTCCTCATCCTGTCATTGCAAGACCTTGTAAATAATCCCCCCAGCCTTCTTGTAGGCCCTCTTCAGATACAGGAAGGCTACTA
This sequence comes from Pogoniulus pusillus, assembly GCF_015220805.1. Classification (NCBI taxonomy): domain Eukaryota; kingdom Metazoa; phylum Chordata; class Aves; order Piciformes; family Lybiidae; genus Pogoniulus; species Pogoniulus pusillus. The sequence continues at coordinate 12,601,426 of NC_087289.1, forward strand.
CAAGGTTTCTTTCTTTCCCCACCAATAGATGACCCAGAATATACATCACCCAGTCACGGAGAGCAAAAACTCAAATCCCTCTTCCTACCACTAAACACTGTTGAGAAAGTCAGACCTAAGGATATCAGCTCTCTTGGTTTGTCACCATTTTGCCATCAACTTACAGTGCAAACAGCCAGGTTCATTGTCACGTTGGACCCAGCCAGGGCAGCACTTGTAGACAGTCTGATGCTCCATTTTGTACACTTGCTTGTAAACTGTGTAGTAGCCAGACCTTGGAAAAGAACAAGTTTCAGAGAACAGGTCAGAACTTCCAGCCCACTTATTGACATCATTAGTAACCATCTGCACTCTTACATCCTATCTGCTACACATTTTTTTTCAGTCCTTACCAGCAATTCTTGTTAGATATTGAGTACAACAAAATGCATCCTGATTAAATAGCTCTGTGATGGTTTGGGAGTCACCTGCCCCCCCCCACAATGAGTTCACCCAGACTAGACTCAGCCAGCAGGAAGTTAAGGCAGCTTAGCACAATTATACAAGCAGAGATTTACAATATCATATAAACAGTTACAGCTATATGCAGAAATATACAAGTTAAAGGTAACACAGAAACACAACAGCCCTCCCAGAAACCAGAGTCCTCAGGAGGAGTTCCCAACCACTCTTCCACCTTTTTCCACACCTCTACCTTGTCCCAGAGCCTGCCTTACATGCAAGGTGAGTTGCAAGGATCAGAAAGGAGAGTTAGAACCAGAAGGATTAGTTGGGTTATACAGATCCAAGCAGAACAGAAGCAGCCCAGGGAGAAAACACAGACATCAAACTCCAACAGAACTGTCTCATCTGTGCTTATGTCCTTGTTTTTATACAGCTCAGCAAGCCTGTGAGTGAAGTTGACCTCACCATTGTTTCCTTTTCACAGCCTAAAATCCAATTTCTTTCATTAAAATATTCCCATTAGCCTCAAACCAGAGCAAACTCTAATTCACTATGGCCATGTCTTGTTTTCTTATGACTTTGTACTGAGGGTAGTGAGAGCTGAGTAATTCTGGCTTGCAATCAGTTTTGGGTTTAGCTGTTAGGGGAGTCACATCTCCCATCACTTTTAAGCACATGACAAAAATAGAAAGGAGTTCAATTTTTCAAAGTAGATGACTTGACAGCTGGACTTCACCTGAAAAAGGATGAGACAGAAGCATTTGCTGGGAATATGAGATTGTGATCTACAGTCAGCTAAGAAGTTCGTGACCCACTCAAAAGAGAAGGAAAAAAAGTTGCATTTTCCACTCAGTAATAACAGCTTTGAAATCTCAGCACAACACTAACTATACCCATAACCAAGCCACACATTTCAGATGAAATAGTTTACAACCTCTTGCATACACAAAATAAGTGAAGAGTGAGTATCAGAATCCATTGCTAAGCACAGATAATACATTACCTTCTCTCATACCCCATGCACCATCTCCTCTTCGTGCAGCCTTGTTTCCACATCTTGACCATACGACTGAAGGCTTGAATGCATGGCTGGTGGTGGCCTACCAGTGCCAACTCAAACACTGGACAGACATTTGGCCTTGAGAGAAAAGAAGAAGATAGACTTTTATTTCTAGCACAGACTTTAGAAGCCTAGACAAATGTACATAAAGTGACATTGTGTGAAACAGAGCATGATTTTGCTTGGCATGAGCTACAAGCCTGAGCCCAATCATTATCTATCTCTAGCTTACACAAACTTAATGGCAGTTGAAAGCAGATTTTACATTGCTGTTTAAAAATCCTGTAGTTGTGAGACTTCAACATTCTGAACTGACCAAACAGCTCTTTCAAGGTACTACAGTCTCCAGCAAAATGACTTCAAAAATGACTGAAGGTCTTTAGATGTTTAGAGCCAAGGTTCCACAAGCCACAGAATCACAGAACCATGCAGGTTGGCAAAGCCCCTCAGGATCACCAAAGTCCAACCTAGAACCCTGCTCTATGAGCTTCACCTTAAACCATAGCCCCAAGCACCACATCCAAACCACGCTTAAACACACCTGGTGTGGGTGACTCCACCACCTCCTGGGCAGCTCATTCTAGTCCCTGACCACTCTCTTTCCTAATGCCCAATCTAAACCTCCCCATCCTCAGCTTGAGGCTATCCCCCCTTGTTCTGTCTCCAACTACCTGTGAGAAGAGACCATCAGCAGCCTCTCCACAATGTCCCTTCAGGTGCTTCCTGACAGTCACAAGCACAAACACATTCCTGAGGGCAATTTTTTCCTGAAGAGCCTCACTAACGCCACACTACAGTAGGCTGTTCCCAGAAAGTGAGAGCTGAAATGTCACAGCAGGGCTTGTCTGATGACTCAGCAGCCACTCTGGCTGTCTCTCAGTAATACCAGTCAGTGGTACCCTTTTGGATGAGGCACTGCCTGAAAGGATACCACCTCAGAAACTGAGGAGCAAACAGGTTACAGAATAGTTTAGGTTGGAAGTGATCTCAAAGATCATCCAGTTCCAACCTCCTGCCATAGGTAGGGACAGCTCCCACTAGAACAGGTTGCTCAAGGCCTCATCCAACCTAGCTTTGAACACCTCCAGGGAGGGAGCATCCACAACCTCTCTGAGCAACCTGTGCCAGTGTCTCACCACCCTCACTGGAAAGAGCTTCTTTCTAATACCCAGTTTCCATCTCCCCTCTGCCAGTTTAAACCCACTACTCCTCATCCTGCCATTAGAAGACCTTGTCAATAGTCCCTCCCCAACCTTCCTGTAGCTCACTTCAGATACTGGAAGGCCACTTCAGGGTCTCCTGGAAGCCTTCTCCAGGCTGCTGTATCCCAACTCTTGTAGCCTGTCCTCACAGCAGAACTGCTGCAGTGGTCTGAGCATCTTTGGAGCAAGTACAGAGATCACAACAGTTTCATGTCCTTCTTTTGTTGGGGGCTCCAGAACTGCACACATGACTCCAGGTGGGGTCTCAGGAGAGCAAAGGGGCAGTATCCCCTTCCTTGCCATGCTGCTCTTGCTGCAGCCCAGCAGTTGCTGTCTGGGCTGCACTCACACTGCAAGTTCACATTGAGATTTTCATCAACCAAGCACCCCAGGTCCTGTTCCTCAGGCCTGCTCTCAAGATGACCGAAGTGAGGGAGCTTGAGAAGCTCTGTGTACACTGAGACTGCTGGAAGACCCCCTACTATATCTTGTGCATGCAATAGCTTCTATTTCAGCTGTTATGCCATGGTGGGAATCAAAGACTTGACAAGCATAGGCACTGACCTCCACAGCTCAAAGACACTGAGCAGCCAGCCTATATACATCTATCAAGCAGTGAAAACACAGTGCCTGCCTTAGAAAACAGTCCATAAAGAGAATGCAATTCCAGCTCCATACCAGTCCACGGAAGCTTTACCATCAATTCAAGGGCAGATAAGATTTATCTAAGCTATTGCTGTAAGAAGTGTGTATTCTGCAAGAGCCTCCCTTCACTATCAGCTCCCTCAGGGAAGCACATGAAATTCATAAGAGGAAGTATCGTTGTTCTCTGCTGATTATTCCTAAAATAACAACGAGACCAAAATAAAAGCGCTGCTCTGCAGGATGATATGTGAGCCTCAGCCTGCTACCTAGCCCTAGCTACAAAAATAGCAGGACTTGGGGAGGTGTGGAAGGGTCAAAAAAGGGCAGGTGGCGTTGGCTTTGCAGAGATTCTCAGCCTTACTCTGATTTCTTTGCTGCGGTGTAAAGAAGGAAATGCTGCGTGCCAGAAAGTGACTGCATAGAACTTGCAGAGTCTAAAGCCATGGAACAAGAAGGGCTTGGCAAAATGAAGTTAGTTCAGTGTTTGTTCTTTTTGACTAGTTTACAGATGAACATAATCATCCACTCCTTCAGACAGCCTGCTCGAGCTGGTGAAGGCTTTGCAAGTTTAAGCAAAACTAGAGGGGAAATGGGGACCTTTAATGTCCACTTCAGGGAATGGTCAACACTGGGCACACTGGGTACTACAGTTCTTCCCCAGATTCCAGCCTGAGACCCCTCCTTGGGCTTCAGAGTAATTGTGCTGTTTTGAGGGAATTCATAGAATCAAGCAGGTTGGAAGAGACCTCCAAGATCATCCAGTCAACCTAGCACCCAGCCTTATCCAATCAACTAGACCATGGCACTAAGTGCCTCATCCAGGCTTTGCTTCAACACCTCCAGGGATGCTGACTCCACCACCTCCCTGGGCAGCCCATTCCAATGGCTAAATCACTCTCTCTGGCATCAACTTCCTCCTAACATCCAGCCTAGACCTCCCCTGGAACAACTTGAGACTGTGTCCCCTCGTTCTGTTGCTGGTTGCCTGGCAGAAGAGACCAACCCCACCTGGCTACAGCCTCCCTTCAGGTAGTTGTATACAGCAATGAGGTCTGCCTTGAGCCTTCTCTTCTGCAGGCTGCACACCCCCAGCTCCCTGAGCCTCTCCTCACAGGGCTGTGCTCCAGGCCCCTCACCAGCTTCATCAGCCTGAATATTTTAATGAGAGAAATTAGATTATGAGCTGTAAAAAGAAAAATAAGGTGATGTCTACCCATTTGTTCAGCTGGGACACATAAAAACATGGACACAATCAAAGATAAGTGAGCCTCTGCCTGGCTGTTGCTGTATTAACTCTTCAGCCTGAACTGCACATTTTTCAACTAATCATTCTGCTTCCAACACCTCTTGCTGACCTTTTTGGCTCACCCTGCACAGAAGAAAGATTCTGAGATAAGGAAGGGGGTGGAAAGAAGGTGGAAGGGTGGTCAGGAGCCCCTCCTGGGTACTCTGGCTGCTGGGAGGGGTCTGGTATTTCTGCACTACTTTTAACTGTACTGTATATAGTTGTAAAGATCTGTAATATATTGCATATGTATGCTTGCCAAATTGTGCTAAGCTGTAAATATAAAGCTTCATTCCTCAACTTCCACCTGCCTCAGTCTGGTTCATCTGGAAAGGAACTCCAGAACCACTACAGTAATGAAGAGACTAACACCCTGACACACTCAGTGCCTCTGCCAGGGGTACCAGTGAGAGCCTGGGCTAGAAAACAGGCACTGGATTTTCTGCATTCAGCCAGGGAAAGAACTGTTCTGGGCTCACAGCTGCCTGGCAGGGAAAGCTGTCATTAGTTTCAGTGGATATCAGTAATCTCAGTCCAGATTTACACAGTTTGTTCTCTCAGAGGCCCAAAGTATTTTACAGCTCTCTATTATGTCTGAAGATCACACAAAGTAGCCTATCATTCACCTGCAACTCTTCAGGTAGTTGATAAACACAATTCAATTGAGCCTGTGCAGAACAAGAAAATACTGTAAGCACAGTCAGTTGTATTGCTGAGCTGAAGCCTTAGAAGCAACCCTGCCTGCTTAGACCAATCTCTCTCCACAGCAGTCCCACTACTATGCAGAGGCAGCTGGTGTGAGGCCTGGAGCACAGCCCTGTGAGGAGAGGCTGAGGGGGCTGGAGGTGTGCAGCCTGGGGAAGAGAAGGCTCAAGGCAGACCCCATTGCTGTCTACAACTCCCTGAAGGGAGGCTGTAGCCAGCTGGGGTTGGACTCTTCTGCCAGGCAAGCAGCAACAGAACAAGGGGACACAGTCTCAAGTTGTGCTGGGGGAGGTCTAGGCTGGATGTTAGGAGGAAGTTGTTGGCAGAGAGAGTGATTGGCATTGGAATGGGCTGCCCAGGGAGGTGGTGGAGTTGCCATCCCCAGAGGTGTTCAAGCAAAGCCTGGATGAGGCACTCAGTGCCATGGTCTGGTTGATTGGACAGGGCTGGGTGCTAGGTTGGACTGGATGAGCTTGGAAGTCTCTTCCAACCCCCAGCCTGGTTGATTCTATGATTCTAAGAGGCTCAGCAGCCACCAGTGGTCACAAAGCACACCTAGACCAGGAAAACCAAGCCAAGTCTCCCACTTGCCCAATGCCTGGGACATCCCTCTCACTGTAAAGAGGGTCTTGGCCCAACAAGGACATTCCAGTAAAGAAACAGATTGAAAACCAATCAGTTGCTCCCTGAGAAAGCAGCAGCCCAGCTGGATTATCGTCTGAATTCCACCAGAATTAGGATTAGTGCCACTAATTAAGTGCTTTCCTACAAGGGTGGTGAGACACTTGAACAAGTTGCCCAGGGAAGCTGTGCACACCTCATCCCTGAAAGTGTTTAAGAGCAGGCTGGATGAAGCCTTGAGTAACCTGGTCTAGTGTAAGGTGTCCCTGCCCAGGGCAGTGAGGTTAACACTAGATGACCTTTAAGGTCCTTTCCACCTCAAGCCATTCTATGAATTCCAGGTAGCCTGCATTAAGGAAGCTGTGAAAAGAAAGTTCCCAACAGTGTGCTCTGGTTGCCTTATCTCACCATGGTAAAAAAGAGTAAGAGCAGCACTGGAAAAACTTCCCTTGAAGAGAAACCCATTTCCTGAATTAGAAACCTCTTTTCTCCCAGCCTTGGGAAGAGCTGCCCATCACTATCACCTTAAACCACACTTTCAGCAGGCATCCCTCTCACATTTCTCCATGTTTTCCCTCCCTCACTGCAGAGCATTTTCTATAGTTCCTTATTTCCCATTCCTTGAGCTTACCCCAGCAGCAGTTGCCAACACTACAAAGCAAGACAGAAGACAGTATCAGCCCAGTTTCAGATTGCCTTCAACTCTTCCAGAAACCACATCAAATGGTTTAGGTTGGAAGAGACCTCAAAGATCATCTACTTCCAAGGCCACTCCATAGGCAGGGCCATCTCCCACTAGAACAGGTCGCTCAAGGTCTCATGCAACCTGGCCTTGAACACCTCCAGGGAGACTGTAGATCACAGAATGTGATTGAAGATTCCATTCTGTGATTCCGTGCTTCAGAACCTCCCTGGGCAACCTGTGCCAGTGTCTCAACCACCTCACTGGAAAGAGCTTCTTCGTAACATCCAGTTTCCATCTCCCCTCTGCCACTTTAAACCCATTCCTCCTCCTCCTCCTGTCATTACAAGATGTTCTAAATAGTCCCTCCCCAGCCTTCCTGTAGCCCCCTTCAGCTCCTGGAAGGCCACTCCAAGGTCTCTTCGAAGCCTTCTCTTCTCCAGGCTGCAAAGCCCCAACTCTCTCAGCCTGTCCTCACAGCAGAGCTGCTGCAGCCCTCTGAGCATCTTCATGGCCTCCTCTGGACTCACTCAAACAGTTCCATGTCCTCCTTGTGTTGGGGGCTCCAGAACTGCACACAGCAGTTAGGTGGGGTCTGACAAGAGCAGAGTATTTCCCATGACATTCCCAGGTCATCTCCATTTCTCAGCCATCCTCATGCCCCAGCTCTCCCTTCCTCTCACAGCACCTTGCAATTTATGACATTTAGCTCAAGTTCAGAGGCATTGTTCCTGAGCCCTTCTTAGTGCTAAGTCTGCCAATTGCTTCCCACCCAAAAGGAGGTCTTTGTACACCCAAAATCTTGCCTGCTTCTTCTCCATTACGTCATCTGGTCTAATAAAACCCTCTCCTTACTTAGCAACCATGCCTTACTTAGCAGGCTTTCTAAAAAAGCCTCTCCCTCTAGTGAATAGAACATCATGTACTGATAATTCATGCAGACCTCCTCTTATTAGAATTGCCTAAAACTTCCCAGATAAAGGTACATTTATATTGCTCTTCCACAAAGAAAAGCAGAAGCTGAAGATTGTTAATGACACATTGAGCCCATCCTACAAATCCTGCCTTGTGTGACACTGCCCTGTCCCCGGGAATATTGACTTCCAGGATAGAGTTAATAGGAACAAATGGTGCCCACAGAAGAGAACAACCCAGCAGCCTCTTAGAATCAACCAGGTTGGAAGAGACCTCCAAGATCATCCAGCCCAACCTAGCACCCAGCCCCATCCAGTCATCTAGACCATGGCACTAAGCGCCTCATCCAATCTTTTCTTCAAGACCTCCAGACACACACAACTGGCAAATGACAGGTGCCCTCTCCAACCATGAGCCATCTTCACAAGTCACAGAACAGGCTGGGTTGGAAGGGACCTCAAAGATCATCTAGTTCAAGCCCCCTACCATGGGAGACTCCTTCCACTTAGACCAGGTTGCTCAAGGTCTCATCCAACCCAGCCCTAAACACCTCCTGGGAGGAAAGCTCCACAGCCTCCCTGGACAACCGATTCCTCTGTATTTTGTAGGAAGATTTTGCATCAACCACCCAGAAATTATTTTGTTTGTTTTAGGCTGAAAGAATTAAAACTAACTTAATCTGGCAGTTAATATCCCAACACAGCTCTGCCCAGGTTGCCAAATGAAAACATCTTTCAAACACCCACTGAAAACCTGCTTAGGTGGTGTGATGATTAAACCCTGGGTTTTGAGAGGGGAAAAAACCAGGCTGCCAAATGAAAGCATCTTCCAAACATCCACTGAAACCCTACTAAAACGAGGTGGTGCAACATGCAGAAGAGGAGGCTCTGAGGTGACCACCTTGTGGCCTTCCAGGATCTGAAGGGGGCCTACAAAAAAGCTGGGGAGGGAATTTTAGGCTGTCAGGGAGTGACAGGACTGGGGGGAATGGAGCAAAGCTGGAGGTGGGGAGAGTCAGGCTGGAGTTGAGGAAGAAGTTGTTGAGCATGAGAGTGGTGAGAGGCTGGAATGGGTTGCCCAGGGAGGTGGCTGAGGCCCCATCCCTGGAGGTGTTTAAAGCCAGGCTGGCTGAGGCTGCGTGCAGCCTGCTCTAGGGTAGGGTGTCCCTGGGCATGGCAGGGGGGTTGGAACTGGCTGCTCCTTGTGGTCCCTTCCAACCCTGACTGATTCTGTAAACTCCAGTTTTTGAGGGGAGATGGAAAGAAAATGAAAACATCTTCCCAACACTCCACCAAAAGCCCTGTTGAAGGTGCACTTGTTCCAACCCATACACACAGCCAAGCCACCAGTTTAAGCCATCTGACTCTGTGCTCCTGATGCTTTACCTATAACACTTCAGAACAGTTTTAGGCAAGACCACAGCTACTGAAAGCACAGGTTTATGTTATGGCTTTAGAGGACAGCAATGACTACTGCAGACCCTCAAGAAGATATAATGATATATTTAGAGGAGAGCTCCACTTTCACCCCCATGCCCTTTGCATTCAGAAAATACTTCTTAATGTGAGTTTAAGTGTTAAAACAAGCACACAAATGCACATTATGGTCTGTGACTTGATTGATACACCAGTTCCCTAAACCCTTTTCATGCTGATGCTCTCTGTTAGCCAAGACTAACACGAAGGCTATTATTAGCTTGTCAGTCTGACTTGGGCAAGCCAGAAAGCTCTCTTTTAATATTTGCATTAGGAGACTGCCCTTTAAACAAAGCACCCTACACACTTCCTGCTCCAGTCTTAAGATTCTAATGAACAGATAATTAGACTAACATGAAGGGAGAGCAGCCTTGGCTAATCATATGGCTGTGATGCCTGTGAACCAGGGCACAACAGGAAAAGTGCAGAGAGAATTAAAAGCCTCTCCAGGCAGGAGAGAATTTGTTCCTGGGTTTAGAATTTAGAAAGGAGTGTATGTATATATCATCATACAAAAAAAATATTGGCCAAAAAAAGCACCCATGGATGTCTATTAAATGCAAAGACAGCAGATCTCACTCAGGGGATTCCACAAGCCTCAAGATACAGAGGGAGTTCTTCAGGCAACCTCTCACTGCATGCTCATCCCTCTCCTTATTCTCCTCATCAGCCATTTACTGCCCACTGCACAGGAGGACAGAAACATCCAGGTTGGAAAAGCCCCTCAGGATCAACAAGTCAAACCTATAAACAGCCCTACAAGACTCACCTTAATCCATATCCCCAAGCACCACATCCAAACAACCCTTAAACACATCCAGGGTGGGTGACTGCATCACCTCACTGGGCAGCTCATTCCAGTCCCTGACCACTCTCTCCATGGAAAACTTCTTCCTAATGTGCAATCTAGACCTCCACAGCCTCAGCTTGAGGCCATTCCCCCTTGTTCAAGCAGCAGCCCACAGGCTCCATGGACTGGGGACTTGCTCCCCCACCACCTCCCAACATACAGACTGCACAGTCCTCAGCAAGGCACTGGCAACTGTGGTCATCCTGCACCTTCCATCTCCAGCTGTCAAACCCACCTCTATCACCTCAATGGGGCTTCCCTGAGAAGGGACTGCTGCCTATCCAGGACTCCAAGGAGAGAAACAGCATGACTACAGCCTCCTGAGTGAGTTTCTCTGCAGTTTTATCCTTACTCATGATTCTTCAAGTTTGAGGAGCATGAGGCCATGGCTCTTTTACATCCTGTGGTGGATAGGGAACCTCCACATACACACACAATTAAAATGTACCAGACCAGTTCAAACAGCTAGGAAGCTAAAGCTATATTTACAGCAAAGCTAAATTTACAAGCATATATACACAATATGTTTACATGTATTTAGTTGTAGCCAACTCAGAAATAATACAGAAATCCAAAGTTCCCCCCTGGACAAAGAAAGTCCAGAAGATAATCAACCAGGTTGGAAGAGATCTCCAAGATCATCCAGGCCAACCCAGCCCTAGACAATCAACCAGACCATGGCACTAAGTGCCTCATCCAAGCTTCACTTGAACACTTCCATGGACAGCAACTCCACCTCCCTGGGCAGCCCATTCCAATGCCAATCACTCTCTCTGCCAACAACTTCCTCCTAATATCCAGCCTAGACCTCCCCCAACAAAACTTGAGACTGTCCTCTTGTTCTATTGCTGATTGCCTGGCAGAAGAGACCAACCCCACCTGGCTACAACCTCCCTTCAGATAGTTGTAGATAGCAATGAGGTCTGCCCTGAGCCTCCTCTCCTGCAGGCTGCACACCCCCAGCTCCCTCAGCCTCCTCTCATGGGGCTGTGCTCCAGGCCCCTCACCAGAAGGTGGTGTGAGTCCCTTCTCTCCCCCAGACAGAAAACAACCAGCAAGGTTTGTGTGTTATCTGGTTAGCTAAGGTTAGTGGAAGAGATCAGAGAGAAGCAAAGAGATGCAGCACCCCAGAGCAAAGAAGGAATAGTTAATAGTTGCTTACACTTAGGCTTTTTATACTTTTTAGCAAACTAATGAATTCTATAGACTTCAACATTATTATTCTTTTATAATCCATGATCTAATTTATCTGTTGGAATATTCCAATCAGCCCTAAACCACCCCACACACACACTCACCAGGCATAGTTTCATATGACAGCGGATGGACTCTTAGAGTGAGGTGCACATGGCTTTCACTCAGGAACAGACAGTTACAGGCCATCTGCTCATGGGATCAGAGATGCAGCTTTCCACACACACTGCTGACCTCTGTGGTCCAAAAGAGGCAGAGGTGAAGAGATGGAAAGACAACTGAATGCACAGGAGGTAAAGTGAACAGCTCCACCATTTCCAGAGGTACATCATATCTCTCTGACAAGAATACTTCCTTATGCTGCTTAGCATGATCCTGGCTCTTTGAATGACAACTGAAGCAAATCTCTCATTCTCTCAATCCACTTTTTTCCCAGCTCAAATCAAGAAGCTAAAGATAGGTAGCTTTAATGGTAGGAAGAGAGCAAACACACATCAAGATATCCCTAAAGGTTTCTTTCAACAGCACCAACTTTAAATCAAAACATTAATGAATATGAAACAAAGAAGGATTTGCTGTCTGATTTCAGGCCTTTCCACAGAGACTGAGTGAGTGACACCTCCTTCCACATGAAGTCAGAAGGCTGCTAATATCTTCCTAAGAACGAGATGTTGTAGCCTGCACTGCCTCAGCTGAAGAATTTGCAGCCTGAATGCTATTGATCTTCTGGTGAAAGTCGATAGATGAAACCTGTCATAAGAAACAACTTGCTGCAATGCTGTGTTTTCTAAACACTAATTGGTGGCTGCTCCTTCCCTTTATGCCATTATTAAAAGTTTAGAAGCAGCAAAGTCTATGTGCTTTCACAGATTTAGTCTGAGGAGATCAAACAGGAACTTGCCTTAAGGAAACCAAGATTATAGTCAGGGCTAAATTCTCCACCACAGTGATGACAACGGGTGGCTTGGGTGGATGTTGATCAGAATACAGCTGTACAAGCTGCACAGGCTTGGACTAGAAACTTCTTGAACTACACAGAAATCTAACTTTAGCTGAGAGAGCTTAAAATTCAGAAGGTATAATAAAAGCTGAGTTTCTGGTTTAGGTATTATATGGAAACCAAAGAGAATCTACAGGGTGTGAGCATGAACCCAATGTCACCTGAGAATGCCTGTTTTTTATCTCATCTGGGAGAAGACAAACTCTTTCCTGTTTTCTGAGCTTTTGAATCACCTACATCCAAGATAGCCAGAACAAAGAGTAAACTGGAAAACATGACCTTGTACTATTCATTATCATAAATATGGGGTTACATTACACAGCTAATTCTCAGCAAACCACTGGGTAATATAGAGGGGTGGATTGTGCTGGTCTGAGGCTAATTGGAGTATTTTAATGAGTGAAATTAGATCTTTGGCTGTCAGAAGTCTGTATTACCCATTGGCTTTGCTAAGGGACATAAAACCCAAGGAATACAAACACAAGTGGGTCAGTGCATCTCTGCTGCTGCATTAACTCTTCTGCCTGGATCACAGAATCAGCCAGGTTGGAAGAGACCTCTAACATCATCCACTCCAACCTAGCACCCAGTCCTGTCCAATCAACCAGACCATGGCACTGAGTGCCTCATCCAGGCTTTGCTTTAACACCTCCAGGGATGGTGACTCCACCACCTCCCTGGGCAGCCCATTCCAATGCCAATCACTCTCTCTGCCAACAACTTCCTCCTAACATCCAGCCTAGACCTCCCCCACCATAACTTGAGATGGTGCCCCAAGCCCATCTAATCTTTTCCCTTGTAACCTCTTGACAACCTTTCACATCTCACCCTGCATGTAAAGGGGATTCCAAGATAAGGGAGAGGGTGGAAAGAAAGTAGAAGCATTGGCTGAAAGCCCTCCTGGGCAGTTCTGCTGTTTGGGAGGGAGTTTATATATCTGTATTACTTAACATGTGTATTATTGTATATAGTTGTAAACATATTGTATATATATGCTGCTAAGTTGTGCCACACTCCAAATATAGCTGAATTCCTTGACTTTCAGTCAGCTGAGTTAGTTTGGTGTATTGGGGGAGAGGAGGAAAAGTGGGAAACTCCTAAACTACTACATCTCACACCACACAAGGAATGTGTAGATGCTGGAGTGTGTCCAGAGAAGGGCCATGAGAATGATCAGAGGGCTGCAGCAGCTCTCCTATAAGGACAGACTGGAAGAGTTGGGGCTGTTCAGTCTGGAGAAGAGGAGGCTCCAGATGACCCTACTGTGGCCTTCCAGGGTCTGAAGGGAGCCTACAAAATAGCTGGGGAGGGACTTTTTAGGCTCTCAGGGAGTGACAGGACTGGGGGGAATGGAACAAAGATGGAGGTGGGGAGAGTCAGAGTGGAGGTGAGGAGGAAGTTGTTGAGCAGGAGAGTGGTGAAAGTCTGGAATGGGTTGCCCAGGTAGGTGGCTGAGGTCCCATCCCTGGAGGTGTTTAAGGCCAGGCTGGATGAGGCTGTGTGCAGCCTGCTCTAGGGTAGGGTGTCCCTGCCCATGGCAGAGAGGGTGGAACTAGCTGATCCTTGTGGTCCCTTCCAACCCTGACTGATTCTCTAACACCACTTCCAGATTCTTATCAAAGAGACCACTAGAACAGCAGGTTGCACTGAACAGAAACCCACCTGGACATATTCTTGTGCACCCTGCCCTAAGGTGCCCTGCTTTGGTAGGAGGGGGTTGGACTCAATTTCTGGAGGTCCCTCACCACTGCTAACATTGTGTGCAACACATTGCAACACAGAAGAGGTCAGCAACAAAGGGTAGCATTCAAACAAGACTTTGCTACAAACATCTCAAGTGGAAACATTTCATCTCAAGAGAGGAAAAAGTCAAATTAAGAAAGGGGCCACAGAAATACAAGGTCCAAAGAACAAGTTACATATTTATTTATATGGAAACAAAGATAAATTTTGCCTCCAGATATTTGTTGCTTAATAGCAACACTAATTCACAGAGGCTGGGATGACAGAAGATGCTTTTCTTCCCTTTTAAACTGCCAAGCTCCCTTTTATAGCCTTAATCTATTTTAAGGCTCATTTCCCCACCTTTCCCAGATAAAATTAATCAGCACTACCAGAGACAATTAGGACATCCTGCTCCCTTGACCACTAATCAATCCCTGCTCTCCACTGATCCTGTCTCAATATTTGTGATGTTTATATGCCCTCTGGGATATGGATTGTAAGCAGCAGGCTCATTTAGATTAGGTCTCATTATCACTGCTATTTTATGATCTGTGGATGAAGGTCCACCACAGAAGGCTCTCTCCTAAGCCCACAGGTTACTAATGCATAGCTGTGTCTTATTCACATCCTCTCTCTGGTGAGATGGAGCAGCTCAACAACATGAGCCTTCTCTCAGCCTTTGTGAACTGCATCTCGATTAAGAGCAAATCAATGCCAGATGATTAATTACACACTCAGCTATTATAACAACAATAAGAGTTCTGGTTTGCACAGCTATCAAAGTGCAGCGTCTGGTGTTTAGCTTCCCTTCAACTGTCCTCCTCCCTCCTGCAAGCCCAGAGGAATCTGTTTGGCTTAGCAGGAAAAGCAGATCCAGATCATTTAAACAAAATCATAGAATCAACCAGGTTGGAAGAGACCTCCAAGATCATCCAGTCCAGTCTACACCCAGCCCTGTCCAATCAACTAGACCATGGCACTAAGTGCCTCAGCCAGGATTTTTTGGAACACCTCCAGGGACAGAGACTCCACCACCTCCCTGGGCAGCCCATTCCAATGCCAATCACTCTCTCTAGGAGGAACTTCCTCCTAACATCCAGCCTAGACATCCTCCTGCACAACTGACCTGCTGGAGAGCAGTGAAGGGGAGAAGGACTTAGGAGCTGCTTGAGAGAGTCCAGCACAGAACCACAAAGATGATTAGGGAAGCTGAACATCTCTCAGAGAGTGAGGGAGCTGAGACTTTTTAGCTTAGAGAGGAGGAGACTGAGAGGTGACCTCATTCATGCTCATAAATATGTAAGTGGTGAGTGCAGGAGACCGGAGCCAGGCTCTGCTGGGTGATGCCCAGTGACAAGTTTCATTTAAACATGAGAAAGATTTTTTTCCCCCATGAGGGTGACAGAAGTCTGGAACTGCCTGCCCAGGGTGGTTGTGCAGTCTCCCTCTCTGAAGATACTCAAGAACTGTCTAGATGCATTTCAGTGTGATTTGCTCTAGGTGATCCTGCTCTGGCAGGGGGGCTGGAACAAATGACCTTTTGAGGTCACTTCCAGCCCCTGACATTCTTGGATCACAAAAATTAGAAGAGGTTTGGAGCATCTCTGCTATGAAGAAAGGCTGAAAGAGTTGGAGTCATTCAGTCTAGAGAAGACAAGGCTTTGGGGAGACCTTATTGTGGCCTTTCAGTGCTTAAAGGGGACCTCTGAGAAGACATGGACAGTTTTTAGCAGTGCCTGTTTTGACAGGACAAGGGGCAATGGTTTGAAACTAAGTGGGGAGATACAGAATGGATAAGGAAGATCACACACAATGAGGATGCTGAAAGACAGGCCCAGGTTGCTCAGAGGGGTGGTAGATGTCCCATCCCTGAAACCATTCCAGCTCAGGTTGGACATAGCTGTGAGTGACTTGATCTAGCTGAAGATGCCCCTGCTTGCTGCAGGAGGGTTGGATGTACATAACCTTTAAAAGCTCCCTTCCAATCCCAACTATTCAATCAGTTTATGAAACATTTGTCTTCATTCATGGTCAGGGAAGTGTATACCTTACTTATGTCAGCTGTATCCCAAATAGTTGCTCATTCTAGAATACTGCTGCTTGGACCAGAGTCTTATTGTAAAGTGATCATAACAGACAAAGAAAATTCACTACCAAATTAGCAGTACATTTGCAGAGACCACCTGACATGAGCATCTCCTAAAATCCAGTACGTTCTTTAATGCTTGGTGCCTTCTGCACACCTCCACAGAGATCCAAACTGAGGTCATTTTTAAAACAAGTGGCTTAAAGAGCAGCACCCAGAATGTCAAGCCTCAGCACCAACAAATCCTTGCAGCATGCAAATTGCTTCATAAACAATTTAAATACCTTTATCCCAAGGATCTAATTCTAATGTAATCAGAAAACCATATGGAAGGCTACATGGAATCACAGAATGCCTCGGGTTAGGTGGAATCTTAAAGATCATCTAGTTACAACCTCTCTGTCATGGGCAGGGACACCTCTCAAGTCAGCTGCCCAACATCTCATCCAACCTAGCCTTCAATATCACATGGAGGAGGCATCCATATCCTTCCTGGGCAACCTATTCAAGACTCACCACTCATACTGAGGAACTTCTTCCCACGATCCAGCCTAAGCCTCTCCTTCAGCTTCAAACCATTCTACCTTATCCAGTCATTAGACACCCTTATGAAAAGTCTCTCTCCAGCCTCCCTGTAGGATCCCCTCAGGTATTGGAAGGCAGCTCTAAGGTCCTCCCAGAGGCTTCTCTAGCTTGAGCACTCCTCAGCCTATCCTCATAGCAGAGGCACTTCAGCCTTGGGATCATCTTGTAGTTCTCCTCTGGACTTGCTCCAGCAGCGAGTCAGTGATTTCATTTCTTACACACAAACACTCTCCAAAGAGGAAAACACAACACTCTGCCCATAAAACGTTCCATAATGTAAGAATTCTGTCCTTAAACAATATAAAGCACCTCACCAATTTTCCTTCTTGGGCATAGCCCAAGATATTATGATATATATTCAATACCAAGTTAATTTGTGTACATAAAAGCAGTCTGGACACTGTGTTCTTTGCTAAGCAATGATTTGAATCAAGTCCTGCTCTGACTTAAAGGGAAGGCAGCATGGTGTCCCTACTAAAGAACACAGAAGAAAAGAACATCAGCACTCCAACTTAAATAACATCCCCCTTTTCACACCTCCATAGGTCAACAGGCAGCAAGAGAAATACAGCCAAGTGCAGAGCTCAGCTTGTGTACACATCTGAAAGCATCTCTCCTCTTATGCTCAAGTTTACCTCTGGAAGAATTAATGACTAGTTTAAAACCTAAACCAGCATGGAAGCCAAAGTACAGACCCAAGACTACATATGTCCAGTATGCAATTTTAAAATGCTTTGATTTAGCAGTAATGAAAGGAAATGTCTTTCTCCTCAGAAACAAATTAAAAGCTATAGATTTTTAGAGAGAATGCAAGCAATAACAGGCTTCAATTTCAGAGGGAGGAAACCTATTAACCGTGTTCCAAGAGAGAAGGTATTTAATTGGTGAATAAGGCAAGTCCACAAGACAGTCTGTTAACTCTAAGAGCCACAGCATCACTTCCAAAGAAGCTTCTGCCAACAAGTTATTTGAGCAGAGAACCACAGAAACATCCAGGTTGGAAAAGCCCTTCAGGATCACCAAGTCCAACCTAGAACCCTACTCAACAAGATTCACCTTGAATCATATCCCCAAGCACCACATCCAAACCACCCTCAAACACATCCAGAGTGGGTGACTCCACCACCTCCCTGGGCAGCTCATTCCAGTGCTTGACCATTGTTTCCTTGAAAAACTTTTTCCCAGTGTCCAATCTAAATCTCCCCAGTCCCAGCTTGAGGCCATTCCCCCTTGTTGTGTCTCCAGTTACCTGTGAGAAGAGCCCAGCAGCAGCCTCTCCACAACATCCCTTCAAAGACTATTCAGTGTTTGATGTGAACAGATAATCTTTCCCCTCCTCACCAGGAAGTTTCTTCAAATGAATTAAAAGCATTCCATGTTGTTCTCCATATCTAGCTCATGGCAAGCTGAGACTTATGATCACTAAACAGCCCTGGATATCAACACCACAGAAAAGCCCAAGTGAAAAGGAGATGGTGGGACCTGAGAGCTGCCTACCAGTATCTAAAGGGATCCTACAGGAAGGCTGGAGAGGGACTTCTCATCAGGGTGTCTAGCAATAGACCAAGGGGGAATGGTTCATAGCTGAGGGAGCTTAGATTTAGACCAGATCTTAGGAGGAAGTTCAGTGCAAGAATGGTAGGGTTCTTGAATCAGTTGCCCAGGGTGGTTGTCAATACCTCCTCCCTGGAGATATCCAAAGCCAGGTTGAATGAGGCCTTGAGCAGCTGACTAGTACAGAGGTGTCCCTGCCCATGGCAATGAGGTTGGAGTAGATTATCTGGCATCCCTTCCAACCTAAGCTATTCTATAATCCTAGAAATCAGGAATACCACAAACACTATTTGCATGTTGTAAATATATGCACAAATAACTACATTATATAAACATTCTGTCCCTTTACTCTGTTCTCATGAGACACCACCTGGAGTATTGTGTGCAGTTCTGGAGCCCCCAGCACAAGGAGGACATGGATCTGTTAGAGCCAGTCCAGAGGAGGCCACCAAGATGCTCAGAGGGCTGCAGCAGCTCTGCTACAAGGACAGGCTACAAGAGTTGGGGCTCCACAGCCTGAAGAAAAGAAGGCTTTGAAGAGACCTTGGAGTGACTTTCCAGTATCAGAAAGGGGCCTACAGGAGGGCTGGAGAGGGACTATTTACAAGGTCTTGTAATGACAGGCCAAGGAGTAATGGGTCTAAAGTGGCAGAGGGGAGATTTAAACTAGATGTTAGCAACAAGTTTTTTGCAGTGAGGGTGGTGAGAGTGGCACAGGTTGCCCAGAGAGGTTGTGGCTGCTCCCTCCCTGGAGGTGTTAAGGCCAAGTTGGATGAGGCCTTGAGCAATCTGTTCTAGTGGGAGGTGTCCCTGCCTATGACAGAGGGTTGGAACTGGATGAGCTTTGAGGTCCTTTCTGACCTGAACCATTCTATAATTCTATAATGCAGCACAACTAAACCCAGAGAAAGGCTGACAAATTCAAGATGTATCCTAGGAAGCTAAATCCCATTAAAATCAAATGGAAGCAGGGACTGACTTACTTTAAGCTTGCTGATTTAAGAATCAGCCAGTACATACAAGCTACCAGGTTTATGAGAAGAAAAGGTTTAAACATCTTCTAAGTGCTTTATGTGATGTCTCTGAAATGGCAACTTATAAAATCAGAAGATTTTTTTCAGTCAATCATGAGATGCAGTTAGTGTATTTATCAAAGAGTTGCATTTCAGGCTAGCACATTTTATGATCATATATTTTTATAGTCTTGCAGCTGTTCCAGAGTTTAGGAAGCAGTCTTGATCTTGTTTCTCTTGAAATAAAGAAGAAAACATGTCATAAATCAGGAAAAGAACTATAGCATGAGAACATGCATTCATTATCTTTATAAGTCTCCAGCCAATGAATATCATGAAGAATGGCTAAAAAGGAGCCCTTCACCATCTGTTAGAAGATCAAATTCAAAATTAATTTTCCTCTAGATACTCTGAAACTCAGAATTTCAGCGTGAGCTCTTGAAAAAAACACAATCCTGTGTCATAATGCTGACCAGCATGAGCTCTATCTGGTGGCAAGATCCTGTAGTACACAGGCTGAGAAAAACTTTTGCTCAGCATCGTGTTCACATTCAAAGATGAGAAACATCTCAGGCTCCAATATTTATTTTTCTTTCCTCAAAAGAACTATTGGTTATTAAAAGACTGGCCAGGGGGATGATGGAAATGCAAGGACAGGACTGACAATTTTCATGTCAAAGCATTTAAACTGCGCTTCATAGATTCACATTATCCAGACCTCAAAGGTTGAAGGCAGCTACTTATTCAAGAGCACTCAGAGCTTACTGCAACTTTGCAGATCCTAGGCAGACAGAATTGGGAGGTTGGAAGTTTCAGATGAAAAAAAAGTATATCTACCTTCCCAGGAAAAAAATTCAAGTAGTCTGAAGAAGAATTTGGCAGTGACCCTGGTTTACCAGGATGACTTCAACCAAGGTTAAACACAGTTGATGAGAGGTAATTTAATCTTAAGAAATGCAAGACAAAAAAAAGGTAAGTACAGTGGCAAAGCAGTTTGTCTGCAATCTTTTGACTATCAAGTGCCTGAACACAGGATATCCCATGCAAAAGAAAAAAAAAGGGAAGATTCAACTACATGACTCATTTCAGCTATTCAAACTAAACATACTTGGAGCCTTTACTCCATGCTAGAAACACAAACTACCCTCACACCTGCAAACTGCCACCACCACAGGTGAAAATGCAGTGTACTGGCTGAGTAGTCAATATACTGAGACAATTTTCTCACCAAGAAATTATTGCTTTTCACATCATTTGGAGATTATTGACAGATCTCCAGGCTCCAAGTTAAACCTGCATCACCATACACTTCAGACAATCACTTCTAGTGCTGTAGCACACAACTACTTCCACTGTGACAAGGAAGATTCAGAAGCATCTCTTCATATGGAAGTATTTTCTACACAAGTAGTTTATCTTGCAATACATTGCAGCTCTCAAAAAAAAGTGGATTTCACCTTTTTAGTTATACCTAAAAATATATCTAACACCTGAAAGTGTCCACAGCCACATCTGTTCACAGTAAGACATAGTGCAAAAATAGTCCTGTAGCTTTGTAGTCCAAAAACTGGCACAGAAAAAGGACCAAATCTACTTGAGTGCAAGGTCCTGCATCTGAGTTGAGGCAATGCCAAGCACAAATCCAGGCTGGGCAGTGACTGCCTGGAGAGCAGCCCTGAGGAGAGGGACCTGAGGGTGCTGGGTGAGAAGCTCAACATGAGCCAGCAGTGTGCACTTGCAGCCCAGAAAGCCAACCAGAGCCTGGGCTTCATCAGGAGAAGTGCGGCCAGAAGGGCAAGAGAGGCGATTTTCCCCCTCTACTCCACTCTGCTGAGATTCCATCTGGAGTACTGCAGTTCTGGAGCCCCCATTACAATAGGGATGTGTGGATGCTGGAGCATGTCCAGAGAAGGGTCACAAGGATGATCAGAGGGCTGCAGCAGCTCTCCTATGAGGAGAGACTGAAAGAGTTGGAGCTGTTCAGTCTGGAGAAGAGGAGGCTCCCACGTGACCTTATTGTGACCTTCCAGTATCTGAAGGGGACCTACAAAAAAAGCTTAGGAGGGACTTTTTAGGATGTCAGGGAGTGTCAGGACTGGGAGGAATGGAACAAAGATGGAGGTGGGTAGGTTCAGACTGGGTGTGAGAAGGAAGTTGTTCAGCATGAGTGTGGTGAGAGCCTGGAATGGGTTGCCCAGGGAGGTGGTCGAGGCCCCATGCCTGGAGGTGTTTAAGGCCAGCCTGGATGAGGCTCTGACCAGCCTGGTCTAGGTTAGGGTGTCCCTGCTCATGTCAGGGGGGTTGAAACTAGATGATCCTTGTAGTCCCTTCCAACCCTGATTCTATGAGTGCTGCAAAAATAAATATCATCTAAATACTAGATTTCTCTTTGGGGAACATGATTTATCTGGAGGAGCACAAGTAATCCTGCAGTGTCCCATAGAATTGAGGAAGCTGGAGAACTGTGTCTCAGACAGGAATCCAGCTCTAAATCCAGGTGTTCTTTGGAATGTCATCAAATTTACTTGCCTTTCAATAGAGCAGAAATGTACAGCTGCAACATTTGAGCAGTCAAAGCCTAAATAAAACAGTTTTATTGCAAGATAGTGACAGGATCCTCCACACCGAACCAGGCAATTCAGATGTCATGCTGGAACTGTGAAACCACCAAGCAAGTGCATGGGCTTAATGTTGACAGGGACAAAGCTTCTCTCAGCATTTATCTCAAAGACAACCTCACTCCTGTGTCACATGGGAATAGAAAAATCCCTTCTCAAGCCATGCCTCAGTCGAACTAGGAAAGGTTTAATTCAGTAGGCTGAGCATGAGCCAGCAGTGTGCCCAGGTGGCCAAGAGAGCCAATGGCATCCTGGCCTGGATCGGGAAGAGTGTGGCCAGCAGAATAAGGGAAGTTATTATTCCCCTGTACTCAACAAGGGTCAGGCCACACCTTGAGTGCTGTGTCCAGTTCTGGGCCCCTCAATTCAAGAGATGCTGAGGTGATGGAAGGTGCCCAGAGGGCGACAAAGCTGGTGAGGGGCTTGGAGCTCAGCCCTGTGAGGAGAGGCTCAGGGAGCTGGGGGTGTGCAGCCTGCAGAAGAGGAGGCTCAGGGCAGACCTCATTGCTGTCTACAACTACCTGAAGGGAGGCTTTAGCCAGGTGGGGTTGGGCTCTTCTCCCAGGCACCCAGCAACAGAACAAGGGGACACAGTCTCAAGCTGTGCCAGGGGAGGTCTAGGCTGGATGTTAGGAGGAAGTCCTTGCCAGAGAGAGTGATTGGCATTGGAATGGGCTGCCCAGGGAGGTGGTGGAGGCACCATCCCTGGAGGTGTTCAAGAAAAGCCTGGATGAGGCACTTAGTGCCATGGTCTGGTTGACTAGATAGGGCTGGGTGCTAGGTTGGACTGGATGAGCTTGGAGGTCTCTTCCAACCTGGTTGATTCTATGATTCTATTACACCAAGAGGGTCCCTAGCATATAACCACTCCTGCCTTTTGCTCTGTCCTATATAGCTAGGACCAAATATCTGTTCTCCTGCAAGTTGTAGTGGAGCATCTCTCAAGGAGAAGGTTTAAGATTTGTGACAGCAACTCAAGCCCTTGACTCTTAGCTCCTATTTTTCCACAGCTACCCCCAACCTTCTGTGAAGTACAAGCCTGAAACTGAACCCAATGCTAGATAACCACACACAGAACACCATTATACATCCCAGTTTTGCACTGCAAAGTGAGCTCCTAAAAATGTGCTTTTTAATGATGTGAGATGGTTAATTCCCATTTCAAGGCCTAAATAGCATGCTTTTTATTTGTTCTCGGGTCGTTCCAGTGTTCTCCAAAGTTCTAATACAAGATCATCAAGGGCTAATTGTCTGGAAACATAGCTGAGGGAAATAGCTAGTCATCCTATAATCTGCTCTACATTAAATCTCCTCAGGGGGCTTGGAAGCAGCATACCAACATCCACACAGATCCCTTGCATTCTTAGCTAGGAGCAAATACTCAAGTTAGCAGCAGAACGAAAACAATTATGAAGAATATCCTGTATATCCTCAGCCACATAAGACTGCAATCAAAACAGCAAGCACTAAAGGAGAAAGCACCCAGCATGGTATGTTCCAAGGGATACATCTGTTGCTCTTAGACCATTGACTGCAGATGCCCAATGTTAAAAAACAAACAAGCCATCATCAAAACCAAACTAGAATTACTACAGAATGATTTATGCCAAATGTCCTTTTGGACTTTTTGGTGGAAACTAGTGGGCTTACTCCTGCCTAAGGAGCAGTAGCATCTTGTATTTTAGTTCACATCAAAGCTAAAGCCCCTAAATAGTGTGAAGTAAGTTGGGAGCAATACTTGCCCTAGCCCAGGAAAAGCAGCAAGAATTATAGTAATTATAGCAATATGCCTCCTGGGAAAAGCACTCAAGGTTCTGACACAGGTATGGGGGTTTGGGTGGGTTATATTTTGATTGCTGCTGTTAACTGCACTGTTGTTCCCAACAGCAATATCCTCCTACAGCATCATCCCCAGAAGGGAATGTTTCCTATGCTCACTGGCTTTAAGAAGGCAAAAAAATCCAACAAAAAAACAAATTGCATGGAGGCAATTTGCAGTTAACATCACCTCCAGCCTCAAAAGTGCAGAATCATAGTTATTGCCCATGTCAAATGCAACCAGATTAATGTAGGCCAACAGCATTCTTCCTCGGAGTAACTGCTTAAAGAGAGAAAGAAAAGCACAGCTGAAACAAACAGAGCACTTCTAAAACACAAAAATGCTTTGCCAGAAAATGAGCCTGACTTCTCTAAACACCGTGATGGATACTTAGTGCTCCAGCAAAATGGAGCAACATAAACCACCTTAAAAGCATTTCTAGTAAATATACACTTACACAATATTGCATGGAAAGTCAGTGAGCAATAAGCTCAGAAATTTCACTTTCATGACAAGAAATAAGTAAATTGAAACCACATACAGGGCAACTTAATTCTAAAAGGGTGGGGATTAAGTGAAGGCAAAGAAATGGGAAAAGAGGTTAGGAATTAAGGTACACACAGACATCTGAGAAGGCTGTTGTCAGGTTGCTTTGGAGGGGGAGCAGGGGAGGTGCATTCCTTAAAATCAACAAGAGGAGATTCGCACAGAGAAAGGTGCCTGACACAAAGCAAGGAACAACTCCCACAAATCTTATGTTCAATTTCACTGAGTAAAAACTTCCATTGCAGGACTTTGTGCGTTCCGGCAGCAGTGCTACGGCAGAAAGAGACAAGCAAACAACCTTCTGACCAAAATTCTAACCGCGCGTTTACAACGAAGGCCATTTGGGGCTCATGCCACACCGAACACCCCACTGAAACTTGCTTCTGCTCAAGGACCAGGACGCACACATGTGGATCCAGGTTCTTTGTGTCTGCAGCCGAGCTGTGCTCACAGCTGCGGAGTGATGCTCTCCATCTCTCCCACCTCTCCGCGTTCAATCTATTCCTCCTGACCAGGTTTATATTTCATTACCCTTTTTGTGCTGCTGTTCTCCACCAGATAAAGCTCGGCACAGCCCCTCCGAAAGCAAGGAGGAGCGCGGCTGTACAAGCCCCAGCTCTGCCACCCGTTCGATTTGAAAGGAGAAGGAAGAAAGAGACTCGGTGATAGCGATGCTCTCTCTGAAGCTCACTTCAGATGTGGAATCAAAGTCAAAGCAGCTCGCCCGCCCTCCCTGCGGGGCTGCGAGCCTCACGACTCACCCTTCAGACCGAACTCCACAGAGTACAGATCTGCGCTGCGGGGTTGGGGGAACCTCGATTAGCTAAATGCTCGCCCAGACAAACTTTTCTTCGTAGCAAGGTGAAAGCTGGGTGAAGACCGAGCTGCGTTCAGTGCCCGAACGCGGGCCGGAGCGGGTGCAGCGCCGGACCCCGCTCCCAGACAAAGGCAGCGCGCCCGGCGCCGCTTGCTCACAGACCCCCGAACCTCGCCGCGCCTCCGAGCCCCGGACCCCGCCGGCCTCACTCACATGCCCCGCTGCAGCCGCAGCTCCGTCTCGCCGCTCGCCCGGGCAGCCAGCGCCCAGAGCAGGCAGAGGCAGATGCAGACCGGCCCCGCTCCCATCGCCCCGCCGAGGGAAGGGAGAGAGGCGGAGGACGGCCGCAGCTCTGCTCGGCGGCACCGGCAGCTGCTCCGCCAGCCCTCCAAATCATTTAAAGCTGCGGCCAGGCGCGCCACTGGCTGGGCGGCCCCGGCCCGCCCCCAGCAGCTCCCCGCCCTCCTCCTCCTCTTCCTCTTGTGCCCTCCTCCCCGCCCCTTTCTTCCTCCTTCTCCGTTGCCACGCTATTTCTTTTTCTGTTCGTTCTTTCCCCGACTTTGCCCGCGTACTTGCAGCCTCTTTTCATCTGCTGCATCTTTTCCTCGCGGTGTGCGACCATGCAGGGTACAACACGGAAAGGTGGCAATAAGGAGAGAATTGATTTCACTGAGTATTGGGTGAAGTTATGTGCAACCTCATGATGGTGACCAGTTCTCGAGGAGAGCTGACCATCCCCTCCGTTTCTGTTTCACTGCAAGAGACACATCTTGGCTTCTCTCTCTGCTTTACTGCAAGAGATGAACCTTGGCTTCTTTGTCTTCCCCTGGCCCTTCTTTGTTCTGTGTGTCGACCTCCATTGCAATCTCATCTGAGCGCTTCAAAGGGGTAACGGTAAAACAAATGCATTTAAATCAGGAGGGAGGGATAGCACCACTGCTATCGTCGTGGCAGCAAGACTGTAAAGCTGGGAACTGAGAAGCAGTTTCCTATATCCCAGAGCTGCCTCCTCTCCTCTAGACCATCTATCCTCTCCTCTTGCCTTTATGATCCCTCCAGACCTTTACTGCTGTCAGAAGGCAAAGTGAGAGAAGGGAAACCAACTGACCTGGAAAGGGAACTGTGCTTAGTAGCAACTAAAAGATGAGAAAAACACACCTTAGGCATTTTATGATCTAATGTAGGGCTCAGGGTCCATTACACCACGATTTTCCTATCTCTGGAGACCCGTGACTAACCAGCCACTGGGCTGTGAATGAGCAGATGGGCCCTGAGCCAGCAGATGCTAAAGACAACTGCAATTCCCTTCTGCTCCAGTGGAATGGGCTTCACCTCGAGTTGCTCCAAACCAGCTCCCAAGAATTTGTGACAGAGATCAGCACTGGCACACCAGCCTCCTTACAGGTTAGGGGTCAGATTCCCTTCACTCCTGTAAGGACACATCAACTTCTCCTCCAGACATGCTTTACAAGCAGCTTTCTGCACAGTTTTCTTTTGCCACAGCCTTTGCTAAAGTAGGTTAGCACTTACCAATCATAACAAGACAGCTGGGTTTAAGTTGTTCATTGTTTTGAAACTGGCATTGGCATGATCCCCTTCAGATTTTATCAACTGATTTCTTTTTGGTGGTAAAGAAAACACACAGCCCTTATCTGGCCTTAGAGCAGATTAATTGTACCCCCAAATTCCCATTCAATGGCAAAGCCTTTCTTGTGTCTGGAGTAGTTTTAACTCCACAGGACCTTGTTCTGAGCTAATCTCATTACCTCCTGCAGAGCACATAGTTTTCTAATCATTTTATTTCTTAAACCCAAGAAAAATCTTTCTTCATAAAATAATAGCCCTTCATTATGGCAAGGCTGAGTGTTCATTATCTCTCGAGATGTCATCCCAACCTGGATTATTTTCAGGATCAAGTCATGGCAAAAGAGCAAAGGATCTTAGTATTTGGTTATTTTTCCCAGGAGAGGTAAATTAGTCTTTAAAAAAAAAAGCCTTTTTTTTTCTTGTCTTAAGGAACTCAAAACTAAACTCTTCAACATCCTTTTTCAAACCTGTATGTGATCATTGCAAATTATTCACAGTATTTATCATACCCAATTATTAATAATAATGGAACAGCCACATAGAAATTGGGAGGCACCCAAGTGCAGAGTTATCTTATTTGGTGAAGGCCACTGAATGGATGAGACCTTTGCCTGGGGGCTGCACAGCAAAATACAGCTGCAGCTAAACCCTGAGGATGAAGCAGTGCAAAATCTCCTGGCAATCTGTGCAGAAAGCCTTGAAGGCCTCACATTAGCAACTGTGACACTGACATTCTCCTGAACTGACATGCAAACCCAGCCTGTGCAATGTGCCCTTCTTACAAATATTATCTAATGTTTTCTCCTCAGCTGTGCTTTAATTGAGAGCATCCTGCAAAGCTGCTGGCTTTAATGGGACGATTCACATGAGTGAGAGTTGCAGGGGACCAGCATTGGTGAAAGCAGTTTCAAAAGCCTGCTGGGATAATTGATCTGCTTGTGCCCGAGTCAGTTAAATCTTCGGACCTGACAGATAATACAGAGAGGTAAAAGCAGATTCATTTATCCTGGTTCCTAGAGTGGTAACAGTAGGTTACAGCAGGAGAAGAGGAGGAGAGTGGATACAGCACAGACTTTTGTCTATTCCACATCCCAGCCATGACCAACTAGACACATGCCCACTGCCGGTGAACTTGTTTGCTAAACAACTGTGAGTCTTTGATCTTGCTGCTTACAAACCATATCATGGGCACCATCAAACCAAGCACTGAACACTCAGATGAAAGAGTTCCTTTCCTGCCTGGTGAAAGGAATAAATTCAAATGTATCTTGCTCTGCTAACCCAGCTTTTGAACTGAGCAGCTAAAGCACCAGTTCCCCTTGGTGGCTTTGTGCAGGTGAGCTAAAACCTAATCCTGTGGCATAGAACACAAAGAGATAGGAAAAAAAAAAAAAAAGACAAAAAAAGGCTGATGTCCTCCTTATGGCACTGAAGGCCTTTCTATGGGAAGGAAAATACCCAACTTTCATTATTCCCCTCTCTTGGTGATGAGAAAATTGCTCTGACAGATTCCAGAGCAATCTAAATTTAGCATGTCCTTCACAGCACAGTCCAGATCAGGAATTCTTTGGAAAAGTTGCTGTCTGTGCTTAAGTTCCTGCGTCCAGTTCTGAGCCCCTCAATTCAAGAGAGATGTTGAGGTGATGGAAGGTGTCCACAGAAGGGCGACAAAGCTGGTGAGGGGCCTGGAGCACAGCCCTGTGAGGAGAGGCTGAGGGAGCTGGGGGTGTGCAGCCTGCAGAAGAGGAGGCTCAGGGCAGACCTCATTGCTGTCTACAACTACCTGAAGGGAGGCTGTAGCCAGGTGGGGTTGGTCTCTTCTGCCAGGCAACCAGCAACAGAACGAGGGGACACAGTCTCAAGTTGTGCCAGAAGAGGTCTAGGCTGGATGTTGGGAGGAAGTTCTTGTCAGACAGAGTGATTGGCATTGGAATGGGCTGCCCAGGGAGGTGGTGGAGTCTGTGTCCCTGGAGGTGTTCAAGCGAAGCCTGGATGGGGCACTTAGTGCCATGGTCTGGTTGATTGGATAGGGCTGAGTGCTGGGTTGGACTGGATGAGCTTGGAATTCTCTTCCAACCTGGTTGATTCTCTGATTCTCTGATTGTAAGTTCCACCTTATCCTCACCATTTTAAAGCACATTTTCCTCCACATAAGCATTTTAGTCCTACGATTTTATGATGTTGTGAAAGTTGCTACCTCTCCCCAAGCATGAATGAGTGTGCCCAGAAGAGTCAGTAACACATCACCCTTTTCTATTTTGATTTCTCTGTCATCAAATTCTCAATGTCTCCATTTCCAATCTTTTTAAATCACGGCTAGTTACAGGATTGAACATTCCCTTCTGATATAAAGAAATTTTCCTGTGGAGACCATAATTAGGAAGGCTGTGCTGTGTTCTGTTATTAGCAGGAATTGTGATTTTTGGAGTGGTGGGTTAATTGCTAATAACCATATGCAATGCTTCTCTCAAGATGTTTCCCATTACAGTAATTAACTTAGCAGCTGGGGTAACAGACATTTACCATTTGTCTTCACAGTATCCCTGATTTAGGATTGTTCCAAAAGCCTATTTGGACTTTGTTTGTTCAATTCCCAGGTGTAAGATGAAATAAAAGAGGAGATGCTGAGAGAGGAGGATTTGGGGAAAAACTACAGGAGTAGTACCTGTGTTCAGATGCAAACTGCCTGGCAGTGTATTCTCAGGAATTTGTGGGTTTTGTCTTTGCTGTTCTTGGTCTTGGATCATAGCTTTTATCTGCACCAACTGGATGGAGAACATAGCAGACCAGCCTGAACCAGAATGTTTTCCAAACTCTATTGATTACTCTCTGGCTTAAATTAATCTGATAAATCTTCAGCCTTCTTGAGGATTTCTTACTGAAATAAAAAACTACCTGAAGGGAGGCTGTAGTCAGGTGGGGTTGGGCTCTGCTGCCAGGCAAGCAGCAACAGAACAAGGGGACACAGTCTCAAGTTGTGCCAGGGGAGGTCTAGGCTGGATGTTAGGAAGAAATTGTTGCCAGAGAGAGTGATTGGCATTGCAGTGGGCTGCCCAGGGAGGTGGTGGAGTTGATGTCCCTGGAGGTGCTCAAGAAAAGCCTGGATGAAGCACTTAGTGCCATGGCCTAGTTGATTGGCTAAGGCTGGGTGCTAGGTTGGACTGCATTGTTTTGGAGGTCTCCTTGTTGATTCTATGAAAAAGTGCTGAATTTATTATTGCCCACTCATATCCTTAACCTTGAAATCCCTATGGCTTCTTCTTATTGTTTTTCCCTTCATGTTTCATCATCAACTCTATGGATACAAAGAACTTTAGGTAACCACTCCCTTTCTGTGTTGTGTCACTGGAGTTCCTTCCTCTGCAATAAACAGCGAGAGCTACGCCAGAATTACTGCAATATTTTTGAGCATGTGGCTAACCTAAAAATTAAGAGGAAAATAAAGTTGTGTTGCACAGCCAAGCCACATGACAGAGGAGGAGCACTTTTGTTGTTTTAATTCATCAGCAGGATATACTGAAAGGATTCGTTTTGCTTACAAGATAATTCTAATGACCCTCAGGACCACGATGCCAGATTTATCTCTTTTTAAGTTCATTCTGGCCAGAGTAAATTCTATGATACCATATTAAAGAAGGTTTGTTAATACCTTAAAGATGTAAAGCAGCAGTCTGAGGCTACTGGAAGCTTTCTCTGCTGCAATGAATTGGCCTTGCTCCATTGAAATGAAAAGGGAAATGCTAATTCACAGGAACTGAGGATCTAGCCCACGTTGTTAATCATAATTATGGACTTACTGTGGGAGGTACATTTTCTGCAGCAGTTGGGGAAGACAAGAAAATTAAGTCCAAATTATTTTCTTCCACGGGAAGTAAAAGTAGTGCATAAATAAATACTTGGTGTTGCACTAGATCTTTAAAACATATAATAGCTTTCTGGCACTGCATCCTTCCCTGATATTTTTTTCCCACAGCACATAATAGTAAGTTTCTGATAATAGTGCTCACAGACAGCTTTGATTATATCCACTTGTCAGGGAAGGGATAACTAGGAAAATAACACCGTATTCAGCTGTAAAAAATGCTGCCTGAAATACATTAATACAGTGATAATTTCTGCTAATAGAAGCCTCCAAACCCCATCCATTAGCACTGAATTGAAATTCCTGCTCTGCTTCTCTCTTTCTGAGCATCCCTGCCCTCTGACCTCCTCTTCCATTACTTGGTAGCAACACAACCACCCGCAGACATTAGCTGCCACAAAGAGCCAAGCCCCTGCGTGAGGTGTAATGACAAACTCGCTGTGTGTTTGAGCCAACCTGGCTGGGACTGGAAGCTGAGACTGGAAGCTGGGACTGGAAGCTGGGACTGGAAGCTGAGACCCTCACAGCAGCTTTGCCTGCAGCAGGCAGCGTTTTCCAAGTGCCAAGGTGCTGCGAGGGATGACACAGACTCCATGTGATTCAGTGTGAATCTACTGGAGACCTTTATTGTTGGTTAAGACCCTGTTTATATAGTCTAGAGCATAGAGCACACACATATACATTAGCATAATCCAGGTGAGTACAGCCCAGAGCATACACCACACACCTATACATTAGCATAATCTAGGCAAGTACAGCCCAGTGTTTTACATGCATCACGCCTTGGTTTTGCCCTTAACAAGATGTCCCACTATCTTTCCTCCCCCATGGGAGGCATCCTGAAGCTGTGGGAACGAAGGTCAAATGCTCACACGCTGCTTGCTGTTATTCCCTCTCACTCTGTAGTCCCACACCAAGGCAGGTGCTGATGAAAAGCAGGGTATGTGTGGTTCAAGGGGTTTGCCCTGCACGGGGATTCACTGTCAACAGCCTGCATGTTCCCCAGTCACTCCTTTCCCTACCCATCCAATAGTCACCGGCTCAGCTCTGCTGGCTGGCTGGTGTAACATCAGCTGAGGCTTTCATTGATGCCAGGGCTTCATTCAGAGGAAAGGGCAAGAGGGGTTGGAAGAGAGGGGAAATAAAAAGGAGCTGAGCAATTTGACCCCACAGCAGCCTTTCTAACAGGGAAAAATACTGAAATAAAGTAGTTCTTTTTGACAGGGTAAGTAGAAACCCATTGATATTCAAGTCAGGAGTATATTTCTGTAGGGAACTATTGCATCTGATTGAGAAAATAAAATGTTACTCACATTCACAATTACTTATATAAAGACTGCTGATCTCATTTCATAGCTTTTCTCTTTAGCATTACTTAACCAGAACCACGGCAAGAACACATCATTGACAGCATAATCCTAAAGTTAAGTTTTATGTTGGCAGGCAATAACCACTGGGAGTACTTTTATCTATTTCTGGATTTGGGATAATGACACTCCAATGAGTGGCTAATCTGGTGTACTTGTGTACATTCAAATTAAAATCACACATTTTGGGGGGAGACTTGCATCTTCTCTGACCTACACAGGTGAGCCAGATGTAACTCAAGTAAACTTAATGGAGCTTTTCTGGCCACAACACAATACAGAGAAAAGAATTAGGATTTAGAAATGTCAGAGCAATCCATTCTTTTGCAGAGCAAATACTACAAAACGTTTCCTACTTCATTATCTTTTCATGATTCTTCTCTCAATGATATTCTTCTGGCCAGCAGGTTGAGGGAGGTGATTCTACTGCTCTATTCCACTCTGCTGAGACCCCATCAGGAGTACTGTGGCCAGCTCTCAACAAAAGAAGGACATGGACCTGCTGGAGCAGGTCCAGAGGAAGACAACAAAAATGGGAAGAGGTTTGGAAACCCTTTGCTGTGACAACAGGCTGAGGGAGTTGGGATTGTTCACCCTGGAGAAGGCTTTGGGGACACCTTATAGCAGCCTTTCAGTGCATAAAGAGGTGATAAGAAAGCTGGGGACAGACTTTTTTTAGCAGGGCCTGTTGTGATAGGACAGGAGTTGATGGTTTAAATCTAAAAGAGGGGAGACTAAGGCTAGATAGAAGGAAGAGGGTTTTTTACAGTGAAGGTGGTGAGATGCTGGGACAACTTGCCTGGAGAGGGAGTAGAAGCCCCATCCCTGGAACCATTCCAGGTCAGGTTGTTTGTGGCTCTCAGCAATCTGATTTAGTTGAAGATGTCCCTGTTCACTGCAGGGGGGTTGGACTAGGTGACCTTTAAAGGTCCCTTCCAACCTGAAGCATTCTATAATTCTATACTGTTACCCACCAGAAAAACCTGCAAGCAGCTGAACAAGCAACTCAATGGAAAACTCAGCAGAGCATCTGCATGCTTATGTGGTCAGAGAAATCAGATTTGGGGGGTTCGTCCTAGCAGTGTTTAAAGGCTCATCAAGACAGGAAACAGGGAAGGCCCTATGGGACTTGGCCAACCAACCACAGGTAGACAACACAATCTGATTTTGAAATATCTCTGATCTATCCGGAGCGCAGGAAATCTCCAAGAGTAATTCTATAAGAGAATTGAAACAAATAAATGTAAGAAAGTATTAAAATATGTGGTAAAAGTGGTGTATTTCACCTCATGATTCTTTCAGTTGGGTCACTGCATACTTCAGTGGGTGTCAGGGCTAGGAGAAAGAGAGATGAGCTCAGCTACACAGAACAGGCACTAAGAACCCTGCAGCAACTGCTGTATGTAAAACAACAATCTTAACTAGTATTAATACTTTGTCCTCTGGGGTAGGCAGTCCCCTCCAAGTTTGTTTTTCAGATGTTAAGGCTGGTAACTCTAACCTACATCACTGAAACTGCAATTACAAAACAAGAAAAGAAAGAGAGAAAGAGAGAAAGAAAGAAGAAAAGAGAGAAAAGAGAGAAAGAGAGAAAGAAAGAGAGAAAGAGAGAAAGAAAGACAGAGAGAGAGAGAGAGAAAGAGAGAAAGATAAAGAGAGAAAGAGAGAAAGAGAGAAAGAAAGAGAGAAAGAAAGAGAGAAAGAAAGAGAGAAAGAAAGAGAGAGAGAAAGAGAGAGAGAGAAAAAGAAAGAAAGAAAGAAAGAGAGAGAGAGAAAGAAAGAAAGAAAGAAAGAAAGAAAGAAAGAAAGAAAGAAAGAGAGAGAGAGAAAGAAAGAAAGAAAGAAAGAAAGAAAGAAAGAAAGAAAGAAAGAAAGAAAGAAAGAAAGAAAGAAAGAAAGAAAGAAAGAAAGAAAGAAAG
Source organism: Pogoniulus pusillus (assembly GCF_015220805.1). Taxonomy (NCBI): domain Eukaryota; kingdom Metazoa; phylum Chordata; class Aves; order Piciformes; family Lybiidae; genus Pogoniulus; species Pogoniulus pusillus. The sequence goes on from NC_087289.1 coordinate 12,635,002, forward strand.
GGAGAGAAAGAGAAAAAGAGAGAGAGAAAGAAGAAGAGAAAGGAAAAGAGGAAGGAAGAGAAAGAAAGCAGAGAGAGAGAGAAAGGGAGAGAAAAAAGAGAAAGAATAGGAAGGAAGGAAGGAAGGAAGGAAGGAAGGAAGGAAGGAAGGAAGGAAGGAAGGAAGGAGAGAGGAGAGAATTCTCCTCAGGGCTTCCCCATCTCTTTGGAGCTGCTCATGTGAGCTGCTTGGCAAGTCCATCTTTCCTCATTTTCTCATACAGTGCTAAGCACATCACTGCCACTTAAAATACTACAATTCAAAGGAATAAATTGTTTGTTTGTTTGCTTCCAATGAGAGCTGCTGAAATCCCAGGAACACACTTTCAGGTGATTTGTCACAGCAGAACCAAAACTCAATAGCGCGTTTCTCCATACACCTTCCCTGTCTGTCTGTTCTGCTGACACAACTAGACCACACTTCATTCTCTGAGAGACATTAGAGCATTACTTTGCTGTTTTTCCCCTCTAAATTACCTGTCTGGCTACTGTCACCATTGATCTCTTAAGTCCTTGACTGAGTAATCAGTCAGACAACTAATTAATGTAGTGGCTCAGAGAGAAAGAGAAAGGGAAGGATGAAATGAAAGAGGAGAGGTTCTTCATGCTTTTATTGCCTTTGAAAGGTGCTTTACCCATAGCACAAAGGAGAGTTGTGCATTTTTTCTTCTTAGAGACAGTTCACCTACGCCTAATCCATTTACCAGCTATCAACAGAGCCCAGGAGAATGTCATGGGAAGGATGAAACTGAAGTCTTTGCCTCTATTGGCCCCTCAAGACTGCCGTGTGTATTTTGAATGAGTAGAAGCTACAACACCTGAGTAGAAACTACAACCCCTGACCCATATTTTCAGGTGATTTCAGAACTAAATCAGATGTTTTAAAATTGACTTTGCTTTGTGGTATTTTTTCCCCCTGCTTTCCTCCTCCTGGTTCCCCTTGCCATAGATGTGAACCTACAGACCCAATAACTGATCCAGACCTGTTTTTAACTGAGTCAGGCTCAAGTGCCTGAGCATGCTGTTCAAACACCACCATTCAGTCTCACTTTAGTCTGAGACCAAAGACATGAGGGAAGGAAATGCCTGTTGCTAAAGTTTATATTCCACAAGTACTTATCAGGATCTATGATGCATAAAAAATCAAGCAGGCATATTCATAGAATCACAGAATGGTCTGAGTTGGAAGGGACCTCCAAAGGTCATTCAGTCCAACCCCCTCTGCAGTCAGCAGGGACATCCTCAACATCCTGCCCAGAGCCTCACCTCAAAAATCTGCAGGGATGGGGCCTCAACCACTTCCCTGGGCAATCTGTTCCAGTGTTCCACTACCCTCATGATGCAGAACTTGTTCCTAACAACCAATCTAAACCTGTTTTTCAATAGTTTGAAGCCATTGCACTCATTCTGTCACTGCAGGCCTTTGCAAACAGTCTATCTCTATTGCTCTTATAGGCTTCGTTCAGGTACTTCCCTTTTGGTTCTGAAGTAATTTGCTCCAGAACCTTCCCTGAGTCTTACTTTTAGAAGGCTTTCTTTTCAAATGTCAGGTCCAGAAGATGATGACTGCACACTGCAGCTGAGGATACTTGCAAGCATTCCCCCATACTTTCCTAACAAACATTAACAAACACATTTTCTTAGAAGAATAAATAATATTGGTGGTGGAGAGATTCTCTCTTCCTAACCTCAGATATCTGAGAAGCATAGAGGATGCTCATCTTTGTAAGAACTATAACACATGAAAAGTAACTTGATTTTCCCTTACTCTCACATGTATAGTGGAACAGCTCTTTTAATACCATGGAACCATATGATCATTGAATGGCCTAGGTTGGAAGGGACATCAAGGCTCACCCAGTTCCAATCCCCTGCCACAGGCAGGGACACCTCCCACTAGAACAGGTGGCTCAAAGCATCATTCAACCTGGCCTTGAACACCTCTAGGGAGAGAACATCCACAACCTCTCTGGACAACCTATGCCAGTGTTTCACCACCCTCACTGGAAAGAACTCCTTCCTAATATCCAGTTTAAATCTCTCCTCTGCCAGTTAAAACCTGTCATTACAAGTGACCTTGTCCTGTCATTACAAGACCTTGTAAATAGTCCTTCCTCAGCCCTCCTGTAGGTCCCCTTCAGATACTGGAAGGCCACTCCAAGGTCTCCTCCAAGCCTTCTCTTCTCCAGGCTGCACAGCCCCAGCTCTCTTAGCCTGTCTTCATAGCAGAGCATCTTTGTGGCCCTAAGAGAGTTAACCTCATGCTGTTGCGCACATATATATATATATAGGTATTTACATACTCCAAGGCAGGATTTAAGCCCTCTTTGTCCACAGGGATCTGAGGAACTGAAAATGTTTTCGTAAGATTTCTGTTTAAATTCTTAAGGGAGGCAGACATTAGCATCAGCAGTATTTGTTGCTAAATGCAAACAAAATCCCTCTGAGCCGGGGAATTGCGCTGACCGCGCCTCATGAAGCAGCAAGCACCAGACCGCGGCGAGAAAGTGGCAGTTAAATGTTTCACACATGCCTGCATGTCTGCTGATCTAACGGTTGTACCGTGGTCATAGCCAACAACAACAAAGTCTTGTTGGGATGGGTTCCTCAGCTAATCATTCTGGGCCTGTTCTTAGTGAAAGTCTTCTCTGGAGAGTTTCAAGCCCCACCTGGATGCGTTCCTGTGAAGTCTGCTCTAAGTGGTCCTGTTTTAGCAGAGGAGTTGGACTTGATGATCTTCAGAGGTCTTTTTCAACACTCACTGAATAATAGAATCATTAAGGTTGGAAAAGACCTTTATTATCATTGTGTCCAACCATAACCCAGCTATTATGACCACTAAACCATGTCTACTGAACCTTCTACTCTGCACTGGTGAGGCCCTACCTGGAGTATTGCGTCCAGTTCTGGAGCCCCTATTATAAGAGGGATATGGATGTGCTGGAAAGCATCCAGAGAAGGGCCACAAGGATGATCTGATCATGAGGGCTGGAGGGCTGGAGCACCTCTCCTATGAGGAGAGACTGAGGGAGTTGGGGCTGTTCAACCTGGAGAAGAAAAGGTTCTGAGGTGATCTTATTGTGGCTTTTCAGTATCTGAAGGGGGCCTACAAGAAAGCTGGGGAGGGACTCTTTAGGATGTCAGGTAGTGATAGGACTGGAGGGAATGGAACAAAGCTAGAAATGGGGAGATTCAGACTGGTTGTTAGGAAGAAGTTCTTCACCATGAAGGTGGTGAGACCATGGAACAGACTGCCCAGGAAGGTGGTGGAAGCCTCATCCCTGGAGGTGTTTAAGGCCAGGCTGGATGGGCTCTGGACAGCCTAATCTAGTGTGAGGTGTCCCTGTCCCTCTCAAGGGGCTTGGAACTAGATGATCCTTGTGGTCCCTTCCAGCCCTGACTGAATCTATGATTCTATGATTCTACAATATCCTGAAGCACCACACTTCTTGAACACCACCAGGGATGGCACCTCCACCATCTCCCAGCACGTGGGATTCTGTGATTATTAACTCATAGAAAAACCCACATTGCTGCAAAACTTCACATGAAAAGCATCTGAGAAGAATACATGAATAAAAAACAAAACCAAAACCCAGTCTTCACTCCAACAAAATCAGCATTGAATGGACTAAGCACTTCATTTAAATCAAATTTCAAGACAACAATAAATTAAGCACCCATATATAGGAAGGGAAAAGGCAATGCCAGCAGTTAGAGGGTTTTTTAAGGCTGACCTCAAAATGTGTCTGAAAATCACAACTCCTTAGGAAGGTTGTAATAATTAAAGATTAATGGAAATGGTATCACTTTCAGAAAAGTTTCTGGAGCTAAATCATGCCAAACTAACTCAACATTCTTCTTTTATTGCTGGCTTTTTAGATGCAAACTCTAATCTACAGAGGCTTCAGTGAAGCATTTATTGCATGTGGGAAAGTGTTAGTCTAGGCTCAAGGCAGCTTACTGAACAAGAAAAGCTAAGGAGAATACCATGGTGAGTTGTGTTTGAAAGGGAGGCATTTAGTTATGGGAGGCTCACAAATTAATCTCTCAAGGATGAGAGTTTTTTGGGGGGGAATGGTATTATCTCTGCATATGGCACAAATTATAGGTATAACCTGGTGAAGTTTGCTGGTGGAAAGGTGAGAGGTGTTGAAAAGAGTGAGAATATCATGCTGGAAAAACAAGCTGACTTTGAGGCTGAATTAAGACTTGGGTGAAACCTAAAACCCCACTTGGGGAATAACAACAGCAACAATCTGCTGTGTTTGCCATGATACACCAAGTGAAGAAATGGAGTCACTCAGGACTCTGTAAGCCAGAAATATGATAAGGCAGTGAAAAAAATACCCCAGAAAATAAAACCCCATTAATATGCTCCTAGAACATAGTGATACATTAGCAGCCTATGGCAGGGGAGTTGGAACTAGATAATCTTTGAGGTCCCTTCCAACCTAAACCATTCTATGATGCTATGACTGGGAGACTGGGAAACCTTCTGAGGGAGTGCATACAACTCTGATTATTCAGGAGTAGGAAGAAAAGAATTCCACTTGATGCAGGCATGGAGAAGGCCTGTTAGGGTGAACAGGAGAACAGGCAGGCAGGAAAAGAGAAAGAATTTGATCTGTTTAGACAAGCAAACATGAGGCTTGTTTAAACCAGCAGAACGAAGGCCAAGGAAGAAAGAGAGGTTGTTACTTGACTGCTCTCTTGAAGCACCCTATGGAACAAGGGGAGGGACAGGGTAAGTACCAGTGACATGCAAGAATGTTGGCTAACCTGAAAGACAATGCTGCCACAAGAGCAAGCCAGTCCAGACTAACCATACCCGTATGTCCAGAAGAAGCCACAAATCACAGAATCATAGAATCAGCCAGGTTGGAAGAGGCTTCCAAGATCATTCAGTCCAAACTTATCACCCAGCCCTAGCCAATCAACCAGACCATGGCACTAAGTGCCTCAGCCAGGCTTTGCTTGAACATCGCCAGGGACGGTGCCTCCACCACCTCCCTGGGCAGCCCATTCCAATGCCAATCACTCTCTCTGCCAGGAACTTCCTCCTAACATCCAGCCTAGACCTCCCCCAGCACAACTTGAGACTGTGTCCCCTTGTTCTGTTGCTGGTTGCCAGGCAGAAGAGACCAACCCCACCTGGCTACAGCCTCCCTTCAGGTAGCTGTAGACAGCAATAAGGTCAGCCCTGAGCCTCCTCTTTTGCAGGCTAAACAACCCCAGCTCCCTCAGGTCCCTTTCAACCTCTAAGGTTCTGTGATTCTGAGATTCTGCAAAGTGCAGAGTTGAAAGGAAGAAGAAAAATCTCACTCCTCCCTAAAATGTTTTTCCCACTTTTACTGAAGTGGCAGCAGGAAAGTTGGACAGAACCATTTAATCACATTAAAATGATATGGTAGACAACATTCACTTAACATTAATTAGTTGTGTGATAGCTGATAATTTGCACCAGGCAGCATGCAATTGACATTCAGAGCTTGGTCTGGACATGATATGGGTGAGGGGGGTGCCTTTGCAGCTGTGTTGCTCCTCCCCTGTCACTTAACTCTGTGTGTGTTGAACTAGGTAGCAGCCCCCAGGATATCTGCTCCTGTCATTAGGCATCACAGCTATCAAGGCTGAAAAGCAGCTTCTCTTGCACACTCTTTGTTCTAATTCTCAAAGTGAGAATCTCAGAAGTGTGACCAGCAGGACGAGGGAGGAGATTCTCCCTCCAACTCTGCTTTCATGAGACCCTATCTGGAATACAGCTCTGGTGGCCTCAGCATAAGAGGGACACAGAGCTGCTGGAGAGCATCCAGAGGAGGCCACAAAAATGATTAGAGGGCTGGAGAACCACCCCTATGGGGGCAGGCTGTGATAGCTGGAGCTGTTCAGCCTGGAGAAGGCTCCAGGGAGACCTTATAGCAACCTTCTAGTATCTGAACGGGGCCTACAAGAAGGGAAGGGACTTTTTGCAAGGGCTTGTAGTGACAGGACAAGAGGCTTTAGGCTTGAGAAGTGCAGATTTAGACTTGCCTGGTGAGGCACTGGCAGTGGATGCTCCCATCCTGGAGCTGTTCAAGGCCAGGCTGGATGAGGTCATGAGCAACCTGGGCTGGTGGGAGGTTTCTCTGCTCATGGCAGAGGGTTTGGAACCAGATGACCTTCAAGGTCCTTCCAACCTAAACCATCCTATGAATCTATGAAATTGAATTTGCTTCAACCACTACAGTGTGTTTTGGCTATTTCAGCACTACTGAGGTGGAATCTTCACATTTAGGCATTTTCTTTGTATTTGCTCTCTTCATGTGTTGAACACAGCAGTGCTGTCATTCAGGCACACACTATTAACTGATATTCTGTCCATCTTAAGGCTTGTTTTCACTTACTTAAACATCAGTAAATGGAACCAAGATTTTACAGCTTAGGCATTAAAGTTATATGGGACATTGGGTTTATTTTCTTGCTCCCAGGGCTCCTAAGTGACCTGAAAGAAGTCGTGGGAAGAGTTGTAAAGTTGGGAGCAAATTAACTTTAGGCTGTTTAGCTCCTAGAATAGAGGCACCTACTCTTGCAGCAGAGAAGAAATGGATCTTCAGCATCACCAAGCTATACAAATTATCCTCCAGAAAAATACAAAAGGCAAAATCTTAGTGTTCTAGATCTCACCTTCCTCTGGGCTTACACACTGGCCTAAGAAAAAACATGTCTAGTTGGAATTTGCAGTCTGAGCTTAACTGGAGTACTGTGTCCAGTTCTGGAGCCCCTGTTACAAGTGGGATATGGATGTGCTGGAAGGTGTCCAGAGAAGGGCTATGAGGATGGTCAGAGGGCTGGAGCTGCTCTGCTGTGAGGACAGACTGAGGGAGGTGGGGCTGTTCAGTCTGGAGAGGAGAAGGCTCCAAGGAGACCTTATTGTGGCTTTATTCAGTATCATACGGGGGGCACAAGAAAGCTGAAGATGGACTTTGTAGGCTGTCAGGTAGTGATAGGACTGGGGGGAATGGAACACACCTAGAAATGGGTAGATTCAGACTGGATGTCAGGAGGAAGTTATTCAGCATAACAGTGGTGGGAGCCTGGCAAGGGTTTCCCAGGGAGGTGGTGGAAGCCTCATCCCTGGAGCTGTTTAAGGCCAGGTTGGATGAGGCTCTGGACAGCCTGATCTAGTGTGAGGTGTCCCTGCCCATGGCAGGGAGGTTGGAACTGGATGATCCTTGTGGTCCCTTCCAGCCCTGACTGATTCTATGATTCTATGATTCTATGATATCCTGCTTCTGTGCCACACTGCACTGCATTGAGAATCCAGTCTGCTTAGCTCTGTCCAGCTCCATTTCTCTCCTGGCTTCCTCTTTTTCCCAGCATCTCTCCAGAAATCCCCAATTTCTCATCTCTGTTTCACAGAATCACAGAATGTATTTGTTTTTAAGAGACCTTTAAGATCATGCAGTCCAACCTTCAACACAGAACTGAAGGATCAACACAAAACTATGCCCCTAAGCACCAGGTCCACACCACTGCTTGATAACCTCCAGGGATGGTGACTCCAGCACTGCCCTGGGCAGACCATTCCAATGTTTGAGAACCTCATCAGTGAAGAAATATTTCTTAGCAACCACTAAGCCGTGTCCCAAAGTGCCATAGAAGGCTGAGGAGATCTTATGGTCCATCAGTGCCTGAGGGGTGAGTGTCAGGATACAAGTGCCAGGCTCTTTTTGATGGTGCCTAGTGATAGGACAAGGAACAATGGGCACAAGCTGGAAAACAGGAGGTTCCATCTCGACATGAAGAGAAAATTCATTACTGTGGGGGTGCTGGAGCCCTGGAGCAGGCTGCCTAGGGAGGTTGTGGAGCCTCCTCCTCTGGAGGCTTTCAAAACCCACCTGGATTTGTTCCTGGGTGAACCTGCTCTAGCAAGGGAGTTGGACTCGATGGTCTCCAGAGGTCCCTTCTAAGCCCTACATTTCTGTGATCCTGTGATTCCCAGCCTAAACCTTCCCTGGTGCATCCTGAAACCGTTTCCTCTGGTGCTGTCACTTGCCAGCAAGGAGAAGAGGCTACCCACTCCTTGCTCCAACCTCCCTTCAGGTAGTTTTAGAGAGCAATGAGCCTCCTTTCCAGACTGGACAAGTCCACCTCCCTCAGACATTCCTCATAGGCCCTTCAGAAGCCTCATTGCCCTTCTCTGGACACACTCCAGCACCTCAGGATCCTTCTTATAGTAAGGGCCCCAGAACTAAAGACAATACTCAAGGTACCGGGTGCTGAATGGAGAGGGGATGATCACCTCCCTGTTACCACTGGTCAGAGTGGTTCTCTGGCTGGTGCTTGCATAGAGGCAAACAGGCAGAAACACAGAAAACACTGAGGGAAAAAAATCTCTTCTTTAGAACTGCTGAGCAAGAATAGAGACCTGCATCCTACTGGCTTCATGTCTTCTGGAGAGGTTATCTCAGGTAGCAGCCTGCACAGAGGGCTGTCAGCATGGGACAGGCAAAGCTGCTGAGCCCTGCTAAGACAGAGACAGCCCTGGACACAAGCTGAAACAGAATGTTAAGCACTAGGGAAACATCACTATCAAACCCACAGCCATTATGAGCTCTAGGCTTGCAATTCTCACTGCACTGCCAGGATTTAAGTACTTGCATTTCACCTCAGCATCCTAAGGCACTGGGGTGAATTCTCCCTACCTTGGCAAGGTGGCCTAAGGACAAAATCATTAATGTGTGTGATGTGCAAGTATGTTTACATTATGGGCATTATGGAAGCAGGTAGATCTCATTAATTATCAGAGGCTTTGTGAGTAAAATAAGAGGTGACCACTTCCTTTATTCTAGCTTCTGAGGGCTTCTGTGCAAATTATACAATCCATATGCATTGCTTGTGAATAATTTTAAGGGACAATGTTTTAATTGCTGTCTACCTGGAAGTTATAGCCAGGTGGTATTGGTCTCTTCTCCCAGGCAATCAGCAACAGAACAAGGGGACACAGTCTCAAGTTGTGCCAGGGGAGGTATAGGCTGGGCTGAGTGATAGGTTGGACTGGATGTTCTTGGAGGTCTCTTTCAACCTGATTGATTCTGTGATTCTGTGACTTTGGGAGGAAGTTTTTGCCAGAGAGAGTGATTGGCATTGGAATGGGCTGTCCAGGGAGGTGGTGGAGTCACTGTCCCTGGAGGTGTTCAAGCAAAGCCTGAATGGGGCACTTAGTGCCACGGTCAGGTTGATTGCACAGGGCCAGGTGATAGGTTTGACTCAATGATCTTAGAGGTCTCTTCCAACCTCTGGTTGATTCTATGATTCTATGATTCTATTCGGAGGGATGACAGTTCCAGCCCTACCATCTGCAGGAGGTTGTGTGAGCCTCTCTCATAGGAGAAAGCAAAACAGGGATTAGTAAGGGAAGGAGCAAGTTCTCTGGTTCTGTTTTTATGCCAGTCTGTCCAAGTTGTAATAAAATCAATAGTTTCTCTTCCTGAAAGGTTTCTTTCTATCTACAGCAATGACAAGAGGATAGTGGGCAAAGAGCTGTTCTTTAAGAATCAATCACACTTAAAAGCAATAGTGAGTATGACAGCAACTGCACAACAGACAGCTAATTTTTCACACAAATATCCTGAATTTCAGAGAAGAGAGACAGGAAATGAAAATATCTGCTCCTCCTAAAAATGTAGGCAATACTGAGCAGTTCATACTGAAGACACTGACACAAAAAATGCTCAGATCCTTAAGGGGTAAAACAAAAGCCCAACATACAAATTCAATCCACCTGAATAAGAGCATTAAAAATGACCAGGAGTCATTTGAAGCAAAATTTTAAAAGTCATATCAGGAAGTTCAACATTCATGAAGCTGCACTCCTAGAAAGGCTGTGTCACCTCTACTGACTCCTCATCAGGGCTGTGTCACTGCTGTCAAACAGGGCCTTTTCCCTTATCCACAGCCTAACAAGCCTCTGGTGAAAGATGTGAGCTGATCCAGCACAGAGCCATTGTCTTAGCCAAGATGAGAACCAGCTGTGTTATGCCTCCCTGGTACATCTGGAGGCATCATAAAGGTGTAATTGGCAATTGCGAAGTCGTGGTACGCGGTATGCAGTGGGCTACTTAAACACCTCTCAGGTGTGTGCAACAGAAGAGAAAAATCAGACTGTATCAGGTTAAAGGCATATTTGTGCATAAATAATGAGAGGAGACATGACAAACCAGCTCGTTCTGTTGGATCACATCAACATTTCCACACGGTCTCAGCAGCGTGGAAGAGCAAATGAAAGCCAGAGCAAAGAAAGGAACTGCGCTTGGAGAATTATTCCTTGTTGACACTGGCTAAGCTTCTTGTGGCTCAAAAAGCAAACAAGAAAGCATGATCAAACCCAAAAGAAACTCTGGCTAACAAGTCTCTACTTCTGTCTGAGGTGCAAGGGCTTTAGAGGTGCTATAGTTAAGAAACACTGTCACGTTGAGAATAAAACAGACAATAGCTGCACGTTGGAGCTACAGACAGAATGACTTTGTAAACGTGGACAGCAGACTGTACTCTGTCTTTTCATGCTGTCATGTTTCTTTGTCGATGTCTCTGTTTTAAGATCAGTTTGCTCCATGCATCACCAATTGCCTTTTGTCTTCTCACAGCAGGGAAGGCTGAGTTAATCCATATGTCACGACAAAAAAAATCGGGCTGCTCTTTGATAGGAAGCAAGCATGACAGCAATCTATTGAAAAGGTGGTTTAGGCTATCATTTCTTCCAAGCTAATTTATTGACTGGGTGGCTTTCAAAAATAATAGGTCTGTTTCCTAAGATAATGAGCTGAGATGTGACTCATGAAGTCCACATGAGCACACAGACAGACTAATTATGAGAAATAAACTGATAATAAACTATTGGTCTCTAGAAATCACTGTTTGTTGTGATGTATCAGTCTAAACCTCAGAGAGCATGAATGCTTCCACCTGTTCCCTGTTGCAGTGAGTTTCTTTTGTTAGCCTTAGATATGTAAAACAAATTTCTTGCTCTTTGTGGCTGTTTGAGGTAGATTTCTAGCTCAGGCTTTAAAATAAATTTGGAACAGTGAAACTTAGAAGTGGAAGCGTATTGGAGTCTCTGAGTGGAGAGATGAACATTCCAGGCATGGGCCATAAAATGGCAACAATGGTTAAGTTAATATAGAACCATAGACTCATAGAATCATAGAATCAACCATGTTGGAAGAGATCTCCAAGATCACCCAGTCCAACCTAGCAGCCCTAGCTGTGGCACCAAGTGCCTTATTCAGTCTTTCCTTGAACACCTCCAGGGATGGTGACTCCACCACCTCCCTGGGCAGCCCATTCCAATGGCAAATCACTCACTGGAGCATCAAAAGCCTGCTGTCTGGAAGCACAGCTTGGAACTTCCCCCTGCTTCTTCTGCTGTGCCTGCTGCTATCTTCCCCCACCTCTGTTTTGGCTGCTGCTTTGCTACTTTGCCACCACTTGACCCCCATCTTCTTTAGGGTTCTTATCACAGAATCATAGAATGTCAGAGGCTGGAAGGGACCTCGAAAGCTCATCCAGTCCAACCCCCCTGCCAAAGCAGCATCACCTAGAGCAGATCACACAGGAATGCATCCAGGTGGGGTTTGAATATCTCCAGAGTGGGAGAGTCCACAACCTCCCTGGACAGCCTGCTCCAGTGTTCTGTCACCCTCACAGGGAAAAAATTCCTCCTCCTAGAATCACAGAATCAACCAGGTTGGAAGAGACCTCCAAATGCCATCCAGAAACTTCCTATGCCTCAGCTTCCACCCATTGCCCCTTGTCCTGTTGTTGGGCACCACTGGGCAGACCCTGGCTCCATCCTCCTGCCACTCACCTTGCACATACTTCTGAACATTGATGAGGTCACCTCTCAGTCTCCTCTTCTCCAAGCAGCAGAGAGCCCCAGCTCCCTCAACCTCTTCTTGTAAGAGAGATGTTCCATTCCCTTAATCATCTTTGTGGCTCTGCCCTGGACACTCTCAAGCTGTTTGATGTCCCTCTTGCACTGGGGACCCCATAACTGAACACAGTACTCCAGATGTGGCCTCACCAGAGCAGAGAAGAGGGGCAGGATATTCTGTAGTAGTTTATTCTCCTTATACTGTTATAAAAAAGACTTCTTTCTCTTTTTTTTGACTTCTCAAATTCTGAGTTGCAGTGAATTTACTCTACTGGGGGTGGAATCTGCTCTAACCCATCACACTCTTGAGCCTTAGACAGATCAGGATGTTCAGCCAGTGTCCGATCTTTGGAGCTGGGGGATGAGAGCTTTGCTGAGCAAACTCCAGTTGTAGCCTGTGGTTATGTAGGGCAAATGCTGCCCCACTCACATCTAGTTAGAGATGCAGAATCCACAGCTTTGTAAATCAAAGCAGGCAAAGTGAAGCATCCATGCAAATAAAAGACCTTTAGCACACCCCACTGAACAGTTATTTTGTTTCCCCCTGGGTACATTTCACTGTGTTTATACCAGGGTGCACTGACATAAACAAAGCGTCTTTCCTGGAGCATTTGTGGAATCATTTTAGCAAATTCTAACCTATAGTTTCTGTCACTCATTTCTCCCATTCCAGGACAGCTGATGGACAGGCTGCAGCCACGTTTTGATTGGAGAAAAAGGCAGAATGAAGAAATGTGCCATACTTAGGGGAAAGAATTGTTCTCAGACAATGAAACTTCTTCTAACAAACCAAATGTCCATAATCTTATCTTAGGGCCACACGGATGCTCAGAGGGCTGGAGAATCTCCCTCTCTATGGGGACAGACTGAAAGAGTTGGGGCTGTTCAGTCTGGAGAAGAGGAGGCTCCCAGGTGACCTTACGGTGGTCTTCCAAGATCTGAAGGGCGCCTACAAAAAGGCTGGGGAGGGACTTTTTAAGCTATCAGGGAGTGACAGAACTGGGGGGAATGGAGCAAAGCTGGAGGTGGGGAGATTCAGACTGGAGGTGAGGAGGAGGTTGTTCACCATGAGAGTGGTGAGAGCTTGGAATGGGTTACCCAGGGAGGTGGTTGAGGCCACATCCCTGGAGGTGTTTAAGGCCAGGCTGGATGAGGCTCTGGCCAGCCTGGTCTAGGGTAGGGTGTCCTTGCCCATGGCAGGGGTTTGGAACTGGATGATCCTTGTAGTGCCTTCCTACCCTGACAGATTCTGATTCTATGATTCTATGACAAAGGGACTAGACCAGCTTCTGCTGAAGCTCTAAGAAAGACTGGCACTGCCTAGTCCAGCCAAGTTTTAACTCTTGGGCTCCAGAAGAAAGTTTCATACAGCAAAGAGCTTTTCTGACATGTTTATGACATAGCAAAAAAAAAAAAAGGGTATTCAAAAAGACTTTCATAGTGTTCTCTTCCCTTTAGGTGTAAACCCAGCAGTGCATTTTGTGGTTGCTGACTACTTATGCTCACTCTGGAGTAATCAGCTATAAAAACAGTTGAATAGTAGAAAATTCTGGGCCTTTGTGTGTTTATGACTCTTTTAAGGCTAGCACTTTAAGGCTGACCCCGAATCACCTTGACCTTAACTGTTGAAATGTCTGTGCCTTGCATTACCAAGGAAAAGAAATCACTGCCCTAAAGTGTTCTTGACCTCGTTCAGCACATTCCTCCTGCCACAACTGACTTGCTTTTAGTTGCCAATAAAGCACAGCCAGTGAGTTCAGAGATGACAAACCAAAGTTGGAGAAGTTGCACTCCAGGAGCATTTATTACTTCTTCTAAGAATTAAGAGCTCCTTCCTATCACAGTGAACTCCAGGCTGCTGGGGATGCTCTGTCTTTTGCTTGTATTTCTATGAATGATGATGTGATTTCTACAAGCACACTTCAGCATGCTGTACTTACATCAACACTTACTAATGCTTAGCAAAACTTCTGACAAATATGGTCTGTTCTGGGTATGTACAAACAGTGAGAATAATATGGAGCTACAGAGTCATCATTATTTGCTAAGCCCTCTTTTCTCTTTAGCACAACAGATGTCCATTGAAAAGAAAAATATGTTTCCAGTGCCTTCAGAATTACTAGGATTTTTCCTCCATGAATGTTTCCTATAAAAGCTGTTCCTGAGAAAAATGGATGACCAAAAGAGACTTGGATAGGCTGGAGGGTTGGGCAGGAAGAAATGTAATGAAATTCAACAAGGGCGAGTGTAGAGCCTTGCACTTGGCAAAGAAAAACCCCAAGGTTCAGTATAGGTTGGGGACTGACCTGCTAGAAAAGGATTTGGAGGTCCTAGGGGGTGGGAGGTTGACCATGAGCCAGTAATGTGCTCTTGTGGACAGGAGGGACAATGCCATTCTGCAGTGTATTAAAAGGGCTGTGGCTAGTAGACTGAGAGACCTTCTCCTGCTCCTCAACTCTACCCTGGTCCAGTTCTGGGGCCCCTCATTCAAGAGAGATATAGAACTGCTTGAAAGAGTCCAGTGCTGAGCCACAAAGATGCTGAAGGGAATGGAACACCTCAGTTATGAGGAGAGCCTGAGGGAGCTGGGGCTGTGCTGCTGGGAGAAGAGGAGACTGAGAGGTGACCTCATCAATGGTTGTAAGTATGTGAAGGGTGAGTGCCAGGAGGCTGGAGCCAGGCTCTGCTGGGTGATGCCCAACAACAGGACAAGGGGCAATGAGTGGAAGCTGGGGCATAGGAAGTTTCATGTAAACATGAGTATTTTTTTCCCTGTGAGTGTGACAGAACTCTGGAACAGGCTGCCCAAGGAGGTTGTGCAGTCTCCCTCTCTGGAGATATTCAAAACCCACATGGATGTGTTCCTGTGTGATTTGGTCTATGTGATCCTGCTCTTGCAGGAGGCTTGGACTGGATAAGCTTCTGAGGTCCCTTCCAGCCCCTGAGATTCTGTGATTCTGTGATCTGAAGCTGCCCTCATGAGCCCACATGTACACAGATTTCTAATTTCCTCTCCTCTAAGGGCCTTGAATAAAGCCTCCAATTTGAGCAGTTCCCAGTAAAAGTTGGACTGCACAGCAGTGAAATGTCCATCCAGCAGCCACCAACAGATGCAATTTTTTATCTGTGAAACAAAACCTGGGTGAAATTCTGAGACAGAAATAATCCCACGGTGCCACAGCAACTCTGCCACAATAGGTTTTAAACCAATTTGCCATAAATATTTGTGCACAAGCCAAAAGGAAAAAAAAAAGCAGTCCAAGTAGACTAAAATGCTACCTGGTAGGTTGTTTTTAACTAGTGCAGGTCAGACAGTTACCTGTTGGTTTCAATTAAGCTCTGGAAAAACACCCTTGTGTCGTGGTGCACGGCGAAGAGAAATAATGAGGCAACAGAAACCACACTTACAATGCAGACTTTGGGCTGTGTGAATCAAGTCTGCACTGGAAATAAGCAACTCAGCAGCATACTGAGAATAGAAGGTCAGTGAAAAGCAGGACAAAGGGCTGGGGGTAGGGGGAAGAAGGGAATTAAAAAGTTTGGTAAGACCCCAGCTTCCATCAGTTGATTTTCACTGAAACTAAGGGTTGTATCAAGGTAATAAACACAGGCTGTATTCACCTCACTTGGCATCTCTTCAGCATGCTCATCCTGCAAATCTCAAAACACTTTGCAAACCTCTGGCAAAGGCTTCCTTAAAGTCACAGAATCACAGAATTTCTTAGATTGGAAAAGACCTTCAAGACCATCGAGTCCAATCATTAGTTTCACACTGACAACTCCCTGACTAACCCAAATCCCTCAGCACAACATCTAAGCACTATGAATCGCTGTGGTTGGAAAGGACCACCAGGATCAGCCAGCCCAACCTTCATCCCAGCATCCTTCAGCACTAGACCAGAGCCTCAAGCACCACATCCACTCTCCTTTTAAACACCTCCAGGGATGGTGACTCCACCACCTCCCTGGGCAGCCTGTTCCAGTGCCTGATCACCCGCTCAGGAAAGAACTTCCTCCCAACATCCTCCCCTGATGCAACTTGAGGCCATTTCCTCTTGTCCTATCATTAGTAATTCAGGAGAAGAGACCAGCTCCAGCCTCACTACAACCTCCTTTTGGGTAGTTGTAGAGGGCAATAAGGTCCCCTCTCAGCCTCCTCTTCTCCAGACTAAACACCCCCAGCTCCCTCAGCTGCTCCTCATAGGTCATGTTTGCCAGACTTCTCCCCAGCCTCGTCGCCCTTCTCTGCACCCACTCCAACACCTCAATGTCTCTCCTATGCTGTGGTGACAGTCATAGAAGTCATAGAATCATAGAAACATACAATCAGTCAGGGTTGGAAGGGACCACAGGGATCATCTAGGTCCAACTCTCGTGCCATGGGCAGGGACACCCTACCTTAGACCAGGCACTTACCAGGGAGCTGTTGCCCTCAAAGGAGGTATGACCCTCTCCTTGCCACTGATGCAGCTGCACTTTCAATATCATGTCCAGTTTTAGGCCCTTCAGCTTAAGATGGATGTGGACAAAATGAAATGGACCTGGAGCACTTCGAAAAGGGTGGAGGGAACTGGGCTTGTTCAGTTTGGAGAAGAGGAGGCTGGGGTGATCTAACATCAGCCCATATCTACTTGAAGGACAGCTAGCTCCAGAGACAATGCAGCCAGACTCTTCTTAGTAGTAGAGGGAAAGTCCTGGGCAAGTTTTCCTGAATGTTATCAGCCATTTATAGAGAGAAATTCAAATAAAATAAAATAAAACTCCAAGCAGTCAAATATTTTCCCCATCCTAATAACATCTAGGGATAATCACTGAGGCAAAATCAGCTGTGAAAAACAAACCACACAGCGAGAGATTAAATGTTTATAGTATAAATAAACAACACATGGGCAGAAGAAAATGACCACCCTTAATTCCCAGAGAAGAAAAGGCTGTATATAATGTGTCCAAAGTCAAGCAGAGGTAGAGGTGGGATGCTTGGAGCATAGCCACCTTCAGGGCAATGCCCAAGCCACAAGCAAAGTACAATGCAATGTTCTTTATTTTAAGCTAATATATGGGTGGAGCACTGCTGGGTATGGAATTGGCTGGATGGTGGCAAGAAGAGAGTGGTGATCAAGGGCACAGTGTCCACCTGGAGAACAGTGACAAGTGGCATCCCTCAGGGGTCAGTGCTGGCACTAGTGCTGTTTAACATCTTTGTCAGTGATATAGACAGAAGGATCTAGTGCACTCCCAGCAAGGTTGCAGATGGCACCAAGCTGTGTGGCACAGTCAACTTGCTAAAGGGAAGGGCTCCATCCAGAGGGACCTGGAGAGGCTGCAGAAGTGTGCCCAGGCCAACCTCATGAAATTCAGCAAGGCCAAGTGTAAGGTCCTGCCCCCAGGTCAGCACAATCCAAAGCACAGCTCCAGGCTGAGTGAGGAATGGCTGAGAGCAGCCCTGAGGAACAGGACCTGGGGATTTGGGGTGATGAAAAGCTCAACATGAGCCTACAGTGTGAGTGCAGCCCAGACAGCAACTGTGTGCTGGGCTGCAGCAAGAGCAGCGTGGCCAGCAGGGCAAGGGAGGAGATTCTGCTCCTTTGCTCTGCTCTCCTCAGACCCCACCTGGAGTACTGTGTGCAGTTCTGGAGAACCCCAACACAAGAAGGACATGGAACTGTTGGAGCCAGTCCAGAGGAGGCCACCAAGATGCTCAGAAGACTGCAGCAGCTCTGCTATGAGCACAGGCTATGGGAGTTGGGGCTTTGCAGCCTGGAGAAGAGAATACTTCCAGAAGACCTAATAATGACCTTTCAGTATCTGAAGGAAGCCTACAGGAGGGCTGGGGAGGGACTATTGACAAGGTCTTGTAACAACAGGACGAGGAGGAATGGGTTTATACTGGCAGAGGGGAGACTTAAACTAAATGTTAGGAAGAAGTTCTTTGCAGTGAGAGTGGTGAGACACTGGCACAGGTTGCCCAGGGAGGTTGTGGATGGAGGTGTTCAAAGCCAGGCTGGATGTGGCCTTGAGCAACCTGTTCTAGTGGGAGGTGTCCCTGCCTGTGGCATGGAGTTGGAACTGGATGATCTTTGAGGTCCCTTCCAACCTAACCCATTCTATGATTCCATGAAATTGTTTGTCATTAATATATGAAAGTCTATCAGCTGATGGGAAGTGTAGATGAACATCAAAATACAGTTACAGTTTCTTTTTTTAGTGACACAGTGAACATCTTTGAACTCTCTGATGAAATCTCCACCAACTAGGGAAGGATTTTTTTTATTCCATGACCAATTTGCCATTTCTTTTTTTTTTTTTTGGCTCTGAAGCAACACTGGGGCATGTGGACAGGCTTTTATTTTCCTTGGACCGTATCTACTCTGAAGTGGCAGAAGAGTATCAATATAGTATTTACAGCATTGTGGAGGAGAAAATACTGTTGCTCCTCAGTAAAACTGCCATGTAAAATGCCAGGGTCTGCCTAAAAAGATCCCAAGAAACAAAAGCCTTGGTTTATGTCATGTGTACCGAATGGCCACACTCTGAATGCAGTATTCCTTTGCAACAACAACTGATTAATTCATCTCCAAGCCCCCAAGCCAGCTCAAGCCAGTTGAAATCAGATATGCCTTCTAAACTGGAATTTGTACTGAGGCTCTTAGGAACAGCTCAGAGTGGAATGGAATGGAAGCACTAACTAACCTCCCCAGGGAGGTTGGGGAATCTTCTTCCCTGGAGACTTTCAAGGCCTGTCTGGATGTGTTCCTCTGTGATCTGTGTTAGATTTTTGTGGTCCTGCTCTGGCAAGGGGGTTGGACTCGATCTCCTTGGGCCCCTTCCAACCCCTAACCTCCTGTGAGCCTGTGAACATATTACAGCATCTTGGAGACCCTTTCCCAAGAGCTGACAAACGTTCCTCATATTTCTGGAACTGCAAAAGTGTAGTAGGTGTGCAGAGAGAGGAACAGACAACCAGCAACAGCAAGAACATGTCCTACAGGGCAGACACAATCCACCTGCTGAGCAGAATCTGTTCAGCTACAGAACTGTACAGAACTTTTGGCACAAGAGAACAATGAAGCCAGGGATGGGTGAAGGAGAGCAAAGGGCTTTCCACAAAGGCATTCTGCAATGCATAGGGTAGATGGGTTAAAAGACTGTGAGCAACCTCATCTAGTGTAAGGTGTCCTTACCCATGGCAGGGGGGTTGAAACTAGATGGTAGAGTCACCGTCCCTGGAGGTATTTACAAGGAGTCTGGATGAGGCACTTAGTGCCATGGTTTAGTTAATTAGAAGGGTTAGGTGATAGGTTGGACTCAATGATCCTGAAAGTCTCTCCCAACCTGGTTAATTCTGTGATTCTGTGATCCTTGAGGTCCCTTCCAGCCCTGACAACTCTGTGATTCTATGATTCTCTCACAAAGATTCTTTGGAATGGAGGATCTGGGGCTATTTAGTTGGAAAAACTGGAGGCTGAGAGGAGATCTCATTGCTATCTACAATTACCTGAAGAGACACTGTGGAGAGGCTACTGCTGGGCTCTTCTCACAGGTAGATGGAGACAGAACAAAGGGGAATGGCCTCAAGCTGAGGCTGGGGAGGTTTAGATTGGACATTAGGAAAAAGTTTTGCACGGAGAGAATGGTCAGGAACTGGAATGAGCTGCCCAGGGAGGTGGTGGAGTCACCCAGCCTGGATGTGTTTAAGGGTGGTTTGGATGTGGTGCTTGGGGATATGGCTTAAGGTAAATCTTGTAAAGCAGGGTTATAGTTTGGACTTGGTGATCCTGAGGAGCTTTGCCAACCTGCATGCTTTTGTGATTCTGTGATGCTCTGACTCGGAGACCATTTCAGGACTCAGCACTTCCATATATCCCCATGAAATAATTATGCTGCCCTAGGGAACTCCATAACCAGGAATTGTTTGTTGTTTGTTTGTTGGTTTGTTCTGGGAAGTGTATATATTTGGGGTTCAGTTCAATCTCCAATGTCATCTGTGAATGAGAATGTGAATGAGAATTATTTGTTTTATTAGGTCTGAAATCACAGAATCATAGGATCAGTCAGGTTGGAAGAGACCTCCAAGATCATCCAGTCCAACCTAGCACCCAGCCCTGTCCAATCAACCAGACCATGGCACTAAGTGCCTCATCCAGGCTTTGCTTGAGCACCTCCAGGGACGGTGCCTCCACCACCTCCCTGGGCAGCCCATTCCAATGCCAATCACTCTCTCTGCCAACATCCAGCCTAGACCTCCTCTGGCACAGCTTGAGACTGTGTCCCCTTGTTCTGTTGCTGGTTGCCTGGCAGAAGAGATCAACCCCACCTGGCTACAACCTCCCTTCAGGTAGTTGTAGACAGCAATGAGGTCACCCCTGAGCCTCCTCTTCTGCAGGCTGCACACCCCCAGCTCCCTCAGCCTCTCCTCATAGGGTTTGTGTTCCAGGCCCCTCACCAGCTTTGTCGCCCTCTTCTGGACACCTTCCAGCACCTCAACATCTCTCTTGAATTGAGGGGCTCAGAACTGGACACAGCACTCAAGGTGTGGCCTGACCAATGCTGAGTACAGGGGCAGAATAACCTCCCTTGTCCTACTGGCCACACTGTTCCTGATCCAGGCCAGGCCTTAGTTTGGTCAGACAAAAAGGGATGCAGCCAAAGCACCCTTGCTGGGCTCAGCCCCCCCTCTCCGAGCCGGCGGCCGCTCCGCACGGCTGACAGCTCGCTGCAGACCGCGGGTAGCCCGGGACGGGGCTGCGAGCTTCAGTGCCCTGGCGCCATCTGGTGGCGCAACAGGGACAGCCTCAACTGCATCAGGCTGCCCAGAGCCCTGTCGAGCCTCACCTTGAATGTCTCCAGGGGTAGAGCCTCAACTAGTTCCCGGGCAACCTGCTCCAGCGTTTCGCTACCCTCACGATGCAGAATTTGTTCCTAACATGCAATCTAAATCTGCTCTTCTCTAGTTTGAAGCCATTGCCCTCGTCCTGTCATAGAATCATAGAATGGGTTAGGTTGAAAGGGACCTCGAAGCTCATCCAGTTCCAATCTCCCATCATAGGCAGGGACACCGCCCACTAGAACAGGTTGTTCAAGGCCTCGTCCAACCTGGCTTTGGATTCCTCCAGGGAGGGAGCAGCCACAGCCCCTCTGGGCAACCTGTGCCAGTGTCTCACCATCCTCACTATCAAGAACTCCTCTCTAACATCCAGTTTAAATCTCCCCTCTGCCAGTTTAAACCCATTACTCCTTGGCCTGTCATTACAAGACCTTGTCAACAGTCTCTCCCCAGTCTTCCTGTAGGTCCCTTTCAGATACTGGAAGGCCACTCCAAGGTCTCTTTGAAGCCTTCTCTTCTCTAGGCTGCAGAGCCCCAGCTCTCTCAGCCTGTCCTCATAGCAGAGCTGCTGCAGCCCTCTGAGCATCTTGGTGGCCTCCTCTGAATTGGCTCCAACAGTTGCATGTTCTTTTTGTGTTGGAGGCTCCAGAACTGCACAGAGGACTCCAGGTGGGGTCTCAGAAGAGCACTGCAGGCCTTTGCAAACAGTCTGTCTCCATCCTTTTTGTAGCCCACTTCAGGTACCAGAAGGCTGCTATAGATTTCCCCAGAGCTTCCACTTCTCCAGGTCCCTCAGCCTGCCTTCCTAGCAGAGCTGCTCCAACTCCCTGATCATTTTCAACCTGAGCATCTTCTGCAACACCAACACCGAACACACAGCCCATGGTGAAATTGCCTTCCAAAAAAATCATCTGGCCCAGCCTTTCTGCTTTCTCTCTGACATGGATTTTGTGACAGGACATCTGTGTTATTCCTGTGTCTTTTGTAGCTCTCGGGAACAATACAGAGGGTCCCTGTGCCTGTGTGAAGATCCAATATATTACTGACTGAACAGCCACATAAAACTGCTTTCAGAATTACACCTGCACTCCCCAGGATGATATTCTTCAGCACTGAGCTAGAGTACAACACATGCTGCTGCTGTTGAGGATGGGAATTTGAATCATAGAATCATAGACTCAACCAGCTTGGAAGAGACCTCCAAGCTCATCCAGTCCAACCTAGCACCCAGCCTTAGCCAGTCAACCAGACCATGGCACTAAGTGCCTCATCCAGGCTTTTCTTGAACACCTCCAGGGACAGTGCCTCCACCACCTCCCTGGGCAGCCCATTCCAATGGGAAATCACTTTCTCTGTGAAGAACTTCCTCCTAATCTCCAGCCTATACTTCCCCTGGCACAATGAAGAAGTCATAGTGAAAAAGTGACTAAAAAAGGAGAGAAGTCTCCACAGAAACCTTATTGTGATCTTTCAATATTTAAAGAGGCAGTCAAGAAAGATGGGGACAGAGTTTTTAGCAGGGTCTGTTGTGACAGGACAAGGGGTGATGATCTGAAACTAGAAGAGGAAGATTGAGACCAGAAGAGAAGAATTTTTTTTACAGTGAGGGTGGTGAGACACTGAGATAAGTTGCCCAGAGAGGTGGTAGAAGCCCTCAAAATATTTCAGGTCAGGTTGGATGGAATTCTGAGCAACTTGATCTAGTTGAAGATGTCCCTACTCACTGCAAGGTGTTTGGACTTGATCCTTCTTTGAAGGTCTTTTCCAAACCAAACCATTTTCTGACTCTCTGAGAGAAGAAAGAAGTGAAAGAATAAATCTCAAATTGGATCCCAGCTTGGATGCCTGAGTAACAGCCTGGACAAAACACAGAGAGAGTGATTTGCATTGGAATGGGCTGCCCAGGGAGGTAATGGAGTTACCCTCTCTGAAGGTGCTTAAGAAAAGACTGGATGAGACAGTGCCATGGTCTAATTGATGGGATAGGGCTGGGTGATAGGATGGACTGGATGAGCTTGGAGGTCTCTTCCACCCTGGTTGATTCTATTCTATTCTAGTCTAGTCTAGTCTAGTCTAGTCTATTCTACTCTATTCTATTCTATTCTGTCCTATTCTGTTTCTTTTCTATTCTATCTGTGTCAGAGAGAAGCATCAGATGGACTGGAACAGTTTCTTATGTACTGACCAGGGCTGCTCTCCTTCTGCTAAGAAGTTCACATGTCAGTGCCATCCACATACCGTAATGGATAAACACAAAGTGAAAATGAACACTGGAACCATGGCTGAACAGTTTCAAGAGCAAACAACCCATCCCAGCAGCACGCACAGCCTATATAAAGCAAAACTGTGCAGAGAGCCAGAACATCTCAGCCTCTTCCCAGCAGGCTGTACTTGCAAGAAGTATTTCTGTCACTATATATTTTCATTACAAGGTGTTAAAATTGGCTAACAAATACACTGCTCCTTTTTCATTTAATGTATAACATGACTGCACCTTAGTCAGAGTTTCTTGTCTCATTAAAAAGTAAAACAGCTCCTCATAGCTACAAAATAATTGGCGCCGGTGATTTGCATACAGAGGCTGCCACATCTTCAGACATGAAGTCACATTTCATTGAATCCCCTCCCCCAAAACAAAAAGAGTTATGTGCTTGCTTCAAAGGAGTTGGTATGAAGCATTTGAGAGGTTACTAAGAATTCCAGAAGGATTTGCTGGATTAGTTTCTGAGAGCACTGCCACAAATATGCTTGGGTCGTTTACTTGCATGGTACTTATTGTCATGAAGAGATGAAGTTACAGGTCATGCACCTCTAAGTCCAAATGGATCACAGGATGTTAATGGTTGGAAGGGATCTCTGAAGATCTTTGGGTCCAACCCCACCCTGCCATAGTAGGACTACAGAATCTAGCACAGACTGCACAGGAATGCATCTAGGAAGGGCTTGAAAGACTCCAGAGAAAGACTCCACAACCTGTCTGGGCAGCCTGTTCCAGTGCTCTGTGAGCCTTACACTAAAGAAGTTCTTCCTCGTGCTGACCTCTGCTGTAGTCACCATCCACTGCCCCTTGTCCTACCCCAGGGCACAAGTGAGCAGAGATGTTCCTGTCTCTTCATTCCTGACTCCAAACCCTCAGATATTTATAGACATTGATTAGATCCCCTCTCAGTCTTCTCCTCTACAGACCAAACAGCCCCAGGGCTCTCAGACTTTCTGATAAGGAAGTGCTTCAGACCCTTAATCTCCCTTGTAGACCTCTGTTGAGCTCTCTTAAGTAAATCCCTGTCCCTCTTGAACTGGGGAGTTCAGAACTTGGTGCAATATTCCAGGTGGGGCCTCACTAGGGCAGAGTAGAGGGGAAGGAGAACCTCCCTTGATCTGCTGGACACACTCTTAATGCACCCCAGGATACCATGGAGATTCCTGAAAAGAAATGGATAAGCTTCTTGCTGATGAATGTGCACCAGAAACATATAATACAGCATAAAAGAAGTGGCCATTGTCCAGAAGATCATCCAGCTCCAACCCCCCACCATAGGCAGAGACAACTCCTGCGAGAACAGGTCACTCAAGGCCTCATCCAACATGGCCTTGAACACCTCCAGGGAGTTATATT
Organism: Pogoniulus pusillus; assembly: GCF_015220805.1. Taxonomy (NCBI): domain Eukaryota; kingdom Metazoa; phylum Chordata; class Aves; order Piciformes; family Lybiidae; genus Pogoniulus; species Pogoniulus pusillus. Next base: position 12,659,394 of record NC_087289.1, read on the forward strand.
CTGTAACTCTGTGCTCCACAACTCCCCTGGGCAACCTGTGCCAGTGTCTCACCATCCTCACCAGACAGAACTTCTTCCTAACATCCAGTTTAAATCTCCACTCTGCCAGTTTAAACTCATTACTCCTTCTCCTGTCATGACAAGACCTTGTCAACAGTACCTCCCTAGCCCTCCTGTAGGCTCCCTTCAGTTACTGGAAGAGCACTATAAGGCCTCCTTGAAGCCTTCTCCAGGCTGCAGAGCCCCAACTCTCTCAGCCTGTCCTCAGAGCAGAGCTGCTGCAGCCCTCTGAGCATCTTGGTGGCCTCCTCTGGACTGGCTCAAACACTTCCATGTCCTTCTTGCATTGGGGGCTCCAGACCTGTACACAGTACCCCAAGTGGGGTCTCACAACAGCTTAGTAAAGAGGGAGAATCACTTTTCCAAATCCAGTTCCATCCCTTTTCCAAGTTCAGCTCAACAACAGGGTCCTGATCTCGGGTGGTCACTCTGGCCTCAAAGTAAAGTCTGCAGAAACTTCAAGGCAGAAGGGATTTGTAACATACCAAGCAAAGGAGCAGTATGACCAAAGTAAAACAGCAAGCCCCATTTTTTTCCAGACTCAATCTTCAGGTGCAAAGGAAAACAACATTCCTAATGTAAAAGCAGCTCATTATTTGAGGTGAGAAACTCTCTCCCAGCCTACAGCAAACTGGAGATTTACAGTATGATACCCATCTGGCTTGGGATGACATCAAGACCTTTCAACATGGTATCCAAAAGAGGCAGCAGCCATGGGGTTAGGAGATTAACACTGTGTGCACAAGCCATGGTTTAATTCTTCCTTTCCCTGGTTCAAAGAAGACTGTAACCTCCATTTGCCAGCTCTCAGGTGAGTTGTATCTGTGCATTGCTTTGCTGTGGACTCTGGAAAGTCTTATCCCACCACCTCAGAAACAGAGCTTTGACAGAAAGGGTGTTCTTTTCCTCACACAGGAGATCTTGATGGTAAAAGCAGCTCAGATAACAAAGGCCTAACTGTGATTGAGTGTAGAGGCTCATCGCCTTTGCTGTTTTTAAAGGCAAGATCCCAGTCAATGTTTCTTGTAGTCAAGGAGAATTTGAGTTCAAAGGAATTTAAGCTGTGTCCCAACAAAGTACTATGGCACAGAGACAGGACAGAGAGCTTGGATTTGTTTTCTGAATCTGGCTTACAGAAGGTTTGGGGCCCATGCAGTACTGAAAAGATTTCCAGTGATTTCAAAACCTACAGCCAGATCTCTTGGGTGAAGTTTCCTATTATAGAGAAGTGCTATAAATATGATTAATTCCAGTTTCCTTTGGAAATGAAAAAAAGATTCCCAACTATCACCATCAGTCTGTGGCTTTGCACTCTGGCATGATACCTGGGTAAGCACCAAGCAACTGGAGCACACTCTGCAGTTGTCTACATTTGCATTTGCATTAGAAGTTGTGACTGGTGGGAACAGCTTTGGCACACTGAATGATGTTTGCTATCACCAGGAGAAATCCCATGCTAACTAAAAATCTTGGGCATGTGCCACTTAGGGGATTGTCATCAGAGGATACTCTATGATTGCCTTTGAGGCTCACAGAATCATCTGGGTTGGAAACAATCTTTAAGATCAACAAATCTAACTGCTAACCCAGCACTGCCAAATCCACCACTAAACCATGTTGGAAGATGAATTGTATCTAGGTGCTTAGTTTTTCACAGAATCACAGCATGTCAGGGGCTGGAAGGGACCTCAGAAGCTCATCCAGTCCAACTCCTCTGCTAGAGGAGGATCACCTATACCAGATCACATAGGAAAGAGTCTGGGCAGAGTTTGAGTATCTCCAGAGAGGGAGACTCCACAACCCTCCTGGTCAGCCTGTTCCAGTGCTCTGTCACCCTCACAGGTTAAAAAATCCACCTCATGTTTAAATGAAACTTCCTACACTTTGGCTTCCCCCCATTGCCCCTTGTCCTGTCATTGGGCATCACCAAGGAGAGCCTGGCTCCATCTTTCTGGCACTCACCCTGCACATATCTATAAACAATGATGAGGTCAATTCTTCACTGCTTCTCATTTAAACTGAGTTCCAGTTCTTGCATTTTTGTCATATGCTAAGCCAGATGCACTAATCTTTGAAATTCCTGCACCAATGAGGGAGCCTCTTCTTCAGTGGTCAGCATCTGACTCTGGACTGTGTCCATTCTGCCTTCAACCCCCACCCATGTGTTCTTCAATTCAGTCTCAGAATCATAGAATCGTAGAATCAGTCAGGGTTGGAAGGGACCACAAGGATCATCTAGTTCCAAACCTCTGCTCCCATGGGCAGGGACACCTCACACTAGGTAAGGCTGTCCAGAGCCTCATCCAGCCTGGCCTTGAACATCTTGGGGGATGAGGCTTCCACCACCTCCCTGGGCAACCCCTTCCAGGGTCTCGCCACCCTCATGCTGAAGAACTTCCTAACATCCAGTCTGAGTCTACCCATTTCTAGCTTTGTTCCATTCCCCCCAGTCCCATCACTGCCTGACATCATAAAAAGTTCCTCCCCAGCTTTTTTTGTAGGCCTTCTTCAGATACTTAAAGGCCACAATAATGTCACAGCCAACATCTGAATCTGGCTCCTGTCTGTTGAGTCCAGCCTGGGACTTCCCCACAGCCTGCCCCCAGCATCAGTTGTGACAATGACATCGCTGCCATCAGCAGTGAGGTACCACATTGGTTTGTATCTCTTTGTCTCTGTCTCATTGGATTGTTCTTCCTTCCATTCCAGCTGGCTTAGTTTCTTTCCCAACCCATCAGCTTCTCTCCCTTCTTCCCTTTCTCTTTCCTTTGGGAAGGGAGAAGGGTTCATAGAATGCCTCTGACACCTTTCTAGTGGCCAGCCAAACCTGAACTCTTGATATGTGCCAAACATCAAGTTAAACCAAATCCTGCTCTTCTGGGACAAGAGTTTCCCCAAAAGTGACATTATGAAGTGTGTGCTGCTGTGAACCTTGAAAGATTCAGCTGTGTGCTGCATCACAAACGAGCTAACACAATACATCTGCATGGGTTTTGAAGTGAGCTGTAAAAAGTACATTGCTAGCAGTTTGAAGAGAGTTAAAGTCAGAGGTTTAGCTGTTCCCTTCAAATAAGGAAGGGAACCTGTTGTTTTGAAGCAAAATATCCTAGATACCATCATTCTCACTCAAAAAAACCCCATGGAAACTCCAGTTTCAATTATTTAGTTGGCTTCAGACCAGCCTGTGTGCCTTTGATATTTATAGAGAAATATTGGCATGTTTGGGTGTAAGTGATGTGTCCAAAGAGGATAGGTAATCCTGGCTGATCTTGAGGCTTATGTCCTCACAAAATCATATAAACCCTACTTCTTGAACTAGTTTCACAATCTGCAGTGAAACACATGAACAGAGCCTTAAAAGACAATGTATGCTGACCTGAGGAGAGAAAAAACTGACTCAGAGAGTTCCATCAGCTCTGAATCCTAATAGATCTCCAAATAGGATTGGGATAAATGCAGTAAAAAAATGGAGGGGCTTAGGATGAACAAATCAAAGTGAGGTATGAAATATGAAATGTGATCTAGCCTGTGGTTAGTATCATCTAGTCAGCAAACTTGATTTATGTGTCCCAAACCACAGACAACCCTCTTTCCTCAAAATGCCCTGCAAAAGTGGAAGAGTGAGTCTGATTTCAAAAGCTCTTCAACACTCTTAACAGCAGATCAAGTGAATTTTAATCAGAAAAAGATTCAGGCTGCAGAATACAGCTCTGGCTCTGGACCTAAACTGCTGTAAGCTGCAGTCTGGCTGTCATATTTCAGCTGGGGCCTCTTACTTTTACTGTGGACATAAAGATGGGGAAAAAAAAAGAAAGAACATCTCTGCTGTAACACTGGTGTGAGTCCAAATGGACAATAAAGTTCCTGGAGTTTCTTGGGATTTACTCTAGCAGGAAGTTTTATCACTGCATATCAGCATTAGTCATGCATTAGGCTGTAAGTCAAGTCAAAACAAAGCAGTCACATATTAAATTGTGAAGTCAAAAGAAAGTAAAAGTGAAATCTTGAGCATACCATATTCAAGAGTCTGGTATTGGCTTTAATACAACCAGAAAACTGCCTGTGGGAATGCAAGTCTTTGTTTTATATACATAGAAGTATGTGTAAATATGTACATGGCCCAGGTGGCCAAGAAGGTCAACAGCGTTCTGGCTTGCATCAACAACAGTGTGGCCAGGCAGGACTAGAGCAGTGATTGTCCCCCTGTGCTCAGCACTGGTGAGGCTACACCTTGAACACTGGGGGCATTGGGGTGGTGGAGTGGGTCCAAAGAGAGCCAGAAAGGTGGTGAAGGGTCTAAAGTGCTTCTGAGGAGTGGCTGAGGGACTGGGGTTGGTCAACTTGGAGAAAAGGAGGCTCAAGGGACACCTTCTCACTCTCTAATTCTCTGAAAGAGGGTTGTAGCAAGATGAGGGTTGGTCTGTTCTCCCTGGTAACCAGCAACAGGCTGAAGCAGCTTCGTTCTCATTAGGAGAAAATATCTTCCCTGCAAGAGTGCTTAAGCTTAAGCCCTGGGACAGACTGCCCAGGGAAGTGGTGGAATTGCCATCCCTGGAAGTATTCAGACGTGGCATTTAGGGACATGGCTTAGTGGAGGACTTGGCAGTGTTAGGTTAACAGACTTGATGATCTTGGAACTCCTTTCCAATCTCTAAGACTCTGTAACACACATTACATGTTGTGCTCCCCTTCAGAGAGGCAATATGTACACATACTTAATTGGCTTAGGAATTACGCTTTACCTCGACCACTCTTAAGGGTCAGGAATTATTTTACCTAACTGCAATCTTCAGATTTGAACATTTCTGCTATCTGAAACTGGAGAAAATAGCAGCTTTTTGGCAGCATGTTTATTCTATCCTAGAGTAACTCTGAAGCTACGTTGCCTTGCTGCAGCAGCCTTCTCCATTCTTTGAGGAACCTCACAGACAAAATGAGTTAATTTTAAGTATCCAGGAAGTTCACCTGAGCCACTGGAGAAAGCTCACCATAATAAAATATTGGTTTTCCACAGTGTGATGAACTCACTCTCCTCCTTGTTGTTAAAATGTTAAAAAATCCAATATTGCATTTTAATTCCCAATTATTTTGGTACTTTTACCCCTTGCTATAACACAGCTCCTCTCCAGATGCACTTTAATCTTCCTTACTGCTTCTGCCAAATTTCTGTTTTCTGGTTTCCATTCACTTAGTGCTGTCATTATGAGCATTATGTCTGTGCCACTTCCTCCCTATACCTTCAGACTTTCCCTTGAATCATGCAATATGTGAGAAGAAAAGCCACAGGAGAACACAAACTCTTTAGGCTGCTACTTCTAAATACAGGAACATCTGTGGAGTGGTTTGAAAAGGAGATTCCTTGTGAAGAAGACCTGAAAAACAACATGCTAGAAATAATCTGCATGTGCAACCAGTCCTACACAATATCATGTTCCAGCCCTCCAGCAGGTCAGCATAACAGGGGTTCTAAAAAGCACAAAATATCCACAGAGGAACAACAGAGAATCAGGTTCCCAAGCGCAGCTAATGCTGTGGGCATCTGGGATATTTTCACAGAATCACAGAAACACGCAGGTTGGCAAAGCACTTCAGGATCACCAAGTCCAACCTAGAACCCTGCTCTACAAAATTCACCTTAAACCATAGCCCCAGGCACCACATCCAAACGACCCTTAAACACACTCAGGGTGGGTGGCTCCACCACCTCCCTGGGCAGCTCATTTCAGTGTGAAGGTGTCCTGAGATGTGTGGAGTGTCACCAAAAATGACAGTCTTAAACCACCATATCCCTAAGCACCACATCCAAATGACCTTTAAATACACTCTGGGTTGGTGACTCCACCACCTGCCTGGGCAGCTCATTCCAGTGTGAAGGTGTCCTGAGACACGTGGACTGTCACCAAAGATGACAGTCTTAAACCATATCCCTAAGCACCACATCCAAATGACCCTTAACCAAATCCAGGGTTGGTGACTCCACCACCTCCCTGGGCAGCACATTCCAGTGTGAAGATGTTTGAGCCATGTGGACTGTCACCAAAGATGTGGGCCACTGGGTTGCTAGCATCTCTTGTCTCTCCCCCTCTTCCTCAAGGACTGTCATAACTTTCAGTAAATACAACTTTGATTCCTACAGATGCAAGGCTAAGTGCTCCATGAATCAAAACTTCCTCTCTTGTACTAAGGGCGGCATAGGTGAGGAGGAAGGGAGAGCCTCTTTGAACCTGAAGATGAGTGAGACAAGGAAGTCTCAGAAGCAGCATAGAGAGATGGAGCTCAGTCCATTCCTCTGTGTTCCTCCTATGACTATATGAGTTGCCATCCTGCTTTAAATCACAGGCACCTTCTCAAGGGACCATCAGTTCCTCAGGCTGCTGGCAGTCACATATTGTAGTTCTGAACCCCACCTGAAGACAAGGTTATCTCACATTTAAAATAGAACAAGTGGAAAACAGCAAGAATACACTCCCAGCATACCAGGATATTCTGCCATGAAACAGCAAGAAAAACCTAGGGAAGACAAGCACTGTCTCTGGGTATCTGCCAGGATATAAATGTAGTCCAGCTAACAACTTCTGTGGCATGAAATGGTGCCATGGAACCAGGCATCACGCTGGGGTATGGTGATGACTGTGCTCCAGGAACATAATTCCACTTCAGACAGTGTAATCAGGAATAAACCCAGCAGTTCTGCTTAAGACCCCAGTCCTGTTCACATTCCTGTTTTACAACCAGCTTTCTGTTACTTTGGCCTAAACCAAATAGCTCCAACAGGAGATTACCTTTGAGCATCTTGTGGTTTATAGTTTACTACCAAAAGTGCTGGTAGCATTTCCTGTGCTTCCAGTATTTATAGAGTACTTTTCCACGTTATTGGATGCGTTTCAGCCTTTCCATCACGGCTCACTGTCCTCTACCCAGCCACCTATTTGCATGAAACTTTCAGGAATGTAATATCTGAGATTGCTGCCTCCTGTTAGGTCTGCCTGAACCAGGCAGTGACTTGTAAGGCTTTAAAAGAGAACAACAGACAAACACAACACCCGTGGCTGCTTGCAGCATCATTTGCTAAGGAAGATGAAGCAAAAGAAGAAAAACCAAACCAAAGGCCTGCACTGAGCTGGATTTGAAGCCTCCCAGGGGCTGTTCATCACCACGGCCAGAACACAAGGCTGTCTGATAACAGGGATGAGTAGGTTTTCCTCTCAAGGCTCATTATTTATTACTCAGTAATTCCATATGAAGGTCCTTAATGGCAGCCACAGCACTTCTTCATTCACAGTGTAAATGTGCTGTGTAAATGCTTGTAAAACTTAATGAGCTCCACTGCCTCAAAGCACTTACAACTCAGGTATGATTAATAACTCATGCATGTGTGCCCTGTCTCAGGTCTCTCCCTAACCTTTCAGGGCAACATTCCAGTTAGTTTATGTCATGTCACAGGCAATGAGCTCCTCTCCACCCACTGAGTGGTGTTGTTACAGGTTGCTTTGTTTGAGTTTCCTTTGTTAGCTAACTCTGAAAGACAGGAGTCCCCTTGTAACAGAGCAGAGATGTCATTAACTTTCTTTTTTTTCCACCCACACATGGTCCACCAGCTGTTGCCCTCTGCCCACACTTGCCTTGCCTTGCTTATTGATGCTGCTCAACGACTTCTCTCTGTCCTGGCCTGACCTGTTAGACTTCAGGGTGTGAATCACAGAATGTCAGGGGCTGGAAGGGATCTCAAAAGCTCATCCAGTCCAACCCCTCTGCCACAGCAGGATCACCTCAAACAGATCACACAGGAAGACATCCAGGTAGGTTTGGAATATCTCCAAAGAGGGAGACTCCACAACCCCCTTGGGCAGCCTGTTCCAGGGTTCTGTCACCCTTGCAGGGAAAAAATTTCCTCCTCGTGTTTACAGGAAACTTCCTATGCCTGAGTTTCCACCTATTGCCCCTTGTCCTGTCGTTGTGCATCACCCAGCAGAGCCTGGCTCCAGCCTCCTGGCACTCACCCTTCACATATTTATAACCATTGATGAGGTCACCTCTCAGCCTCCTCTTCCCCAAGCTAAAGAGCCCTGCTTCCCTCAGTCTCTTGTAAGAGAGATGTTCCATTCCCTTCATCATCTTTGTGGCTCCAAGTTTGTTGTTTTTTTTCCTGACAGTTTTTTTCTCAAATCCACCTCTTTTCTCCACTCCTCTGCGCTCTTTAATGTGCCCAGACAAATCTCTAAAACTCCTTTGCACTGCAACTAATTCTATTCTGTAAAGTAACAGTAAAGCACTTCCAAGGGTAACAATTCGGAGTAGAGGGATAGTGAAGTAGCATTTTGGTTCTCCTCGATCTTCTGGAGAGCTCCCACTAGGTGGCACCGACTCTCTGACATTCTCCACCCTGCATAAGAATCCTCCCTTGCTTCGCTCCAGCTCTCCTCTGCCTTTTTGCAGCGTTTCCAAGCACTGAGCTCATCGGGCTTAATAACTGCAAAAACAAACAGCTTCTGGGACCTTTCTTCCTGTCCTTACAGTGCTGCACGGACCCAAGCCAAAAGACAAGCTATGCCTTTTCACAGACACAAAGATGCATTCCCAAGGTCATTTTTTACGGCTAGTTCAAGAAACCATTAGTGGTATAACCATTCATTCCTTCTTTCAGGACCACCTTCACACGGCAAGCCCTCAATGGTTCTTTACTTTGTCAATCTCACTCAGATGTGCATGCATAATAAATCAAATCCCTGCAAGAATACCTATTATTCCAGACAGAAAGATGAGCTGGACTAAGATGGAAAAGCTGTGAGGAAAACTGATGTGGCAGCGAGTACGAGTTGCCAACCGGCAGATGTCTCCTGGGGTATGGGAGGAGGTGGAGAGAGTCCTACACAAAAGCCTTTGATGGGAAGTCAAACAGAAACTGAATCAGGGAAAATGAATCTGAATCATGGCACTTGGTGCCATGGTTTAGTTAAATAGAAGGTGATAGCTTGAACTCCATGATCTCAAAGGTATTTTCCAACCTGGTGAATTCTGTGATTCTGTGAAAATGTGGCTCAAGGAGGTTTTGGTAGCAAACAAGCAAACAAAAAATTTTCTTAGCAGTTAGCAGTCAAGAGAAAATCCTCACTGGTAAGACTGGACTGATTGTGGGTATCTCAGACATCAAATATTCACAGTGCACGAAGATGAATGTGTGAAGAGCTGTACTTTGATCAATGAAATGGGGAAAAGGCTTGCAGACCCGGGGCCAGCATCATCACATCTGTTAAGGTGACCATTCATATGCACTGAACACCAGGAGCATGTGAATCCTACAGCAGCTCACAGGGTGAAGAAGAATCCACCCTTTCAAGGCAGCTGATCTACCAGTAAGGCAAATACTTGCACGAAAAGAAGTAAACACTAACAAAAATAACCCAAACCATGACAGCCAGACAAATAAAAACACAAACAAGAAACAGCCAACCAAACAAAACCAACAGCAACAACCTCCCTTCCATACACTCCTAAAGACTAGAGGGGGAAAACTGCAGAATTTTCTGAAACACAGCCCATGAACAGAGGTTTCACTTGAGCTAGGGACTGCTTTTCTTTAACAAGAGCTGAGTTCCTAGACAGCCTTTCACAAAGTGAAGCCTGGGCTCTACAAACAAGCAGAATGTTTAAGTGCAACCTCTCCTACCAAACGCAGTGACACCTGAAACACAAAAGGCTACAAATCTTTCAGGAGAAGAGATTAAATTGTTGGGGTTTTTTTCAGGGTTGTTTTTTTTTTGGTGGGAGGGGTTGGGTTGGTTTGATTTGGGTTTTGAGGGTTTTTATTTGTTTATTTTGATAGAATCATAGAATGGTTTAGGTTGGAAGGGATCTCAAAGCTCATCCAGTTCCAACCCTGCACCATAGGCAGGGACACCTCCCACTAGAACAGGTCGCTCAAGGCCTCATCCAACCTGGCCTTGAACACCTCCAGGGAGGTTGTGGAGCACAGAAGCATCAAATGTGATCAAAGATCACATCAAAGATCACATTCTGTGATTCTGACCTCCCTGGGCAACCTGTGCCAGTGTCTCACCATCCTCACTGCAAAGAACTTCCTAACATCCAGTTTAAATCTCCCCTCTGCCAGTTTAAACCCATTACTCCTTGTCCTGTCATTACAAGACCTTGTCAATAGTCCCTCCCCAGCCCTCCTGTAGTCCCCTTTAGATACTGGAAGGCCACTCCAAGGTCTCCTCCAAGCCTTCTCTTCTCCAGGCTGCAGAGCCCCAACTCTCTCAGCCTGTCCACATAGCAGAGCTTTGAGAATCTTCACAGCCTCCTCTGGACTGGCTCCAACAGTTCCATGTCCTTCTTGTGCTGGGGGCTCCAGAACTGCACACAGTTCTGACAGGTTTTTCTAAAATCCATCTCTTTTCTCCACTCCTCTGTGCTCTGTAATGTTCCCAGACAAATCTGTAGAGTTCCTTTGCACTGGAACTAATTCTATTTTGTGAAGTAACAGCAAAGCACATCTGAGAGTGACAATTTGGAGTCGATGGACAATCAGACATGCTCTGTGAGAGAAGCCTGCACACATTTTCCTGGTAAGAGCAGCACAAATGTAAATAACTAAAATGAAAACAAAACTCCAATCCAGGGATGATCCTGCAACTGACTGGAAAAACAGTTCCTAGTTCTAGGCAATGACAGTACCACTAACAGAGATGGAAGCCCCCACAAAGATGAAAATCAATGTGATTATGGCTGCGAAAGTCATTTTAATCTCATTTAAAGTTCTTATCTACATTGCTTCAGATTTCATACCTAAATTCCTGAGTGCTTGTTTACTCTCCTTGAATTAACTGCAGAAAGTAAACAGTGCTTTCCAAACTCTGCTTCAAAGCCTCCATTTCACATCCTTTTAAAAAATCACACAGATGTGATACCTGCGTGATAACAACATCAATGAAACTTGTATCAGTCATTATCTTATCTCACAGTGCAATGATAATAGAAACAGTTAGGAAGATGGCATTTCACTTTCCTGCAAGGCCAGGCAGCTTTTCAGCTGTAGGATATCAGACCCTGGCTTTTATTCAGGTGGATGGAAAACCAAAAGGCTGTGAAAAAATAGACAAGACTGACATCCCCTGGAAAAATCAGGGGATGGAACAACTCAAAATTCATTGACCTATTTACTTCTCCATCTGCCACAGCCTCCAGTCTGGACAGCACAATGGGAAAGGCAGCAGGAAAATGTAATCACTGGGGATTATTCTGCGTATCAGAAAATAACAATGGCTGCAGTCGGCATTCCCAAGTTCAGCATTTTCCTCTACCTCATAAAACAAGGAATGCAACTGCTCTCTTTTCAAACAGTGAGATGGGGAAGCCCAATTCCTTCACAGAATTCTTCAGCCAGGATGCTGAATTCCCTAACACGGCTGCTGCTGCACGGAAAACCCATCAGGTCCCTGGGTCCAAGCTAGTATCACAGTGGCTTGGTGCTCCCTTCAAGGAGTTAGATCTTTCTCCTGGTCTCACCCAGTGCAGGCACAGCCCCATGCCTTTTAGCTGTAGTCACTGAAACTGCAAAAATACAGCCACCTGCATGGGGCAGGCTGAGCCTTGTTGCTGTTTCACTTCACTTAGTGGTTCAGATTGATCTGTAGTATCTGTACTGCATCCAGTCCTGGAGCCCCTATTACAAGAGGGATATGCATGGGATGGAAGGTGTCCAGAGAAGGGCCACAAGGATGATCAGAGAGCTGGAGCTTCTCTGCTATGAGGAGAGACTGAGGGAGTTGAGGCTGTTCAGTCTGGAGAGGAGAAGGCTCTGAGGTGATCTTATTGTGGCCTTTCAGTATCTTAAGTGGGCCTACGAGAAACCTGGAGAGGGACTGTCAGGTAGCGATAGGACTGGGGGGAATGGAACAAAGCTAGAAATGGGGAGATTCAGACTGGTTGTTAGGAAGAATCAAGCTTAGAAAAACTGACAGTGAAAAAAAAATATGAAAGAAAATACAAAATAATTACATCAAGAAGAGAAGGGGGGAAAATCCCAGAAACAAAAAAATACCCTGTAGTTCTATGAGGTCCAGACTTACTGGGGACTGGCTCCCTACATCTTGTGGCTGAAGGTGAGAACCCATGTCCCAGTTGTGGATGAGAAGCTGAACATGAGCCAGCAGAGTGCACACACAGTCCAGACAGCAACCATGTGTTGGGCTGCAGCAAGGGCAACATGGCCAGCAGAGCAAGGGAGGGGATTCTGCCTCTTTGCTCTCCTGAGACCCCACCTGGAGTACTGGGTGCAGTTCTGGAGCAAGAAGGACATGGAACTGTTGGAGTCAGTCCAGAGGAGGCCACCAAGATGCTCAGAGGGCTGCAGCAGCTCTGCTCTGAGGACAGGCTGAGAGAGTTGGGGCTCTGCAACCTGGAGAAGGCTTGGAGGAGACCTTGGAGTCACCTTCCAGTATCTGAAGGGGGATACAGGAAGGCTGGGAAGGGACTACTGACAAGACCTTGTAATGACAGGATGAAGAGGAATGGGTTTAAACTGGTAGAGGGGAGATTAAAACTGGTTCTTTGCAGTAAGGGTGGTGAGACACTGGCACAGGTTGCCCAGGGAGGGTTGTGGCTGCTCCCTCTCTGGAGCTGTTCAAGGCCAGGTTGGATGAGGCCTTGAGTGACCTGTTCTAGTGGGAGATGTCCCTGCGTATGGCATGGGGTTGGAACTAAATAATCTTTGAGGTCCCTTTCAACCTAAACCATTCCATGATTCTATGAAAAAATGAGGTATTTCTACTATCTGTTTCCTGAAGAGGTTCTCTGTTGTCCAGCTAAGTCTGGGCACATGTAGCTTTTCCTTCTGTCAGGGAACACACAGGGTTATACTTTATTATTATCGCTCCTCTAATTTCTCTAAACCTCCAAGAACTTCATTTTGCTCAACATTTCCACAACCTGGCTGCATTGGTTTGACACAGGCCGATGCGTTGGCCGACTGCTTGCACTTACAAGACACAAACTGCCAGACAGTTTGATTGTACAAACCTCCTTTGCTTAGGAAATTCAGCTCAAGATGAGAAATATTTGGGTATAAATGACCACGAATTCCCTGTTGCAGCCTCCAAGCCTGCTTCCCATGGTACAACATGGCTCAAAAAGCACTTATCCCCCATCTTTTCTGCTTGTATCAGTAACTTCTGCAATGATTACTCAAAGCAACATTCCACTCCTTGCAGCTAATTCAATGCTTTTTAATACACTACAGTCTCTTTTAGGTCCAAACCTTTCTATTTTGGGACTTCAAATTTGTTTAATAGCTTCACATAATAGTCCCTCGCTCCCAATAAATTCCTCATTTTAACTCTAATTGTTTTTGCTCATAAGGAATCACAATCTACATGAGCTGAAGAGGAGATTCATCACCAGCTATTACTGACTCTAAAAACTATTTGATTAAGCAAAAGGAGATATTAATTTGCTTTTTTATTTTTCCTCAACATTTGTCAAGGATATTGCCCACTTCTACAAGCAGTAAAGCATAGTTACAGCATAATTAATTACATAGATTTTGAATAAGTATTAAATAACGATGTCAGTTCAGTGTCCTCTCAAATTTATGGTGCCTGTTCATCAAAAGGATAGCCCAAAGTGACTACCATATTCAGAGGAATTGGCTGGTTGGCCAATTGTTCTCCAGTGCAAAGTGATTAAAACTAAAGGCTATTTTTAAACAAGGTAATCTAAGCAACAAATGGAAAGGTAAGACAGTAAATTGAATAGCAGAAATACTTCAGCATAAATCATCTTCAGGGATTTCAAGGTCCCAATCTACAAGTGAAGAATTGTCTCATTCCACTTAGTGAGCTTAGCCTGAGGAGCCTGGTAACACAGAAATGCACACAACAGCTTTGAAGGAGACTGAGAGAGGAAGGGAAGATGGAGTTTGAGTGATACTAAGAAACCTGCTGGAATCACCTTGTGAAAGTACCAGACACTATAAACCTCCATAATGATTCGTCCATCTGAAACACCTATGGGTTTGAACTGAAGGCAAAGCCCCTCAGGATAACCAAGTCCAACCCATAACCCTACTCTGCAAGATTCACCTTAAACCATACCCCCAAGCACCACATCCAAACCACCCTTAAACACATCCAGGCTGAGTGACTCCATCACCTCCTTGGGCAGCTCATTCCAGTCCCTGACCACTCTATGAAAAACATTTTTCTAATGACCAATCTAAACCTCCTCAGACACAGTTTGAGGTCATTCCCCCTTATTCTGTCTCAAATTAGCTGTGAAAAGAGACCAGAATTTTCAGAAGTATTTTAACAGGAAAATAAGATGATTATGTATTTATTTATTAGGTGCTACTGTTTCAAAGCAATTGCAATTTCTTCCTGGGTGTCTAACATTTTTAGTTACTTTTTTCCTTAAATGAAGAGCAAAGAATTTCATTAAAAGACAACACATATAAATTTCATAGAATCATAGAAGCAACCAGGTTGGAAGAGACCTCCAAGATCAGCCAGTCCAACCTAGCACCCAGCCCTACCCCATCAACCAGACCATGGCACTAAGTGCCTCATCCAGGCTTTTTTTAAACATCTCCAGGCACGGTGCCTCCACCACCTCCCTGGGCAGCCCATTCCAATGCCAATCACTCTCTCTGACAACAACTTCCTCCTAACATCCAGCCTAGACCTCCCCTGGCACAGCTTGAGACTGTATCCCCTTCTTCTGTTGCTGCTTGCCTGGCAGAAGAGCCCAACCCCACCTGGCTACAGCCTCCCTTCAGGTAGTTGTAGACAGCAATGAGCTCTGCCCTGAGCCTTCTCTTCTGGAGGCTGCACACCCCCAGCTCCCTGAGCCTCTCCTCACAGGGCTGTGCTCCAGGCCCCTCACCAGCTTTGCTGCCCTTCTCCAAACACCTTCCAGCACCTCAACATCTCTCTTGAATTGAGGAGCCCAGAATTGGACACAGCACTCAAGGTGTGACCTGACCAGTGCTGAGTCCAGGGGCAGAATAACCTCCCTTGTCCTGCTGGCCACACTGTTCCTGATCCAGGCCAGGATGCCATTGGCTCTGCTGCCCACCTGGGCACACTGCTGCCTCATCTTCAGCTACTTTCCACTAGTACCTCCAGGTCCCTCTCTGTCTGGCTAAATGTATTTGAAACACATTTAGATAGAAGCCACATGTGCTTGTGGTACTGACTGCTACTAATGACTGGGAAACACAGAATATTTGAGTAACAACTTTTTAAGCCTCTTTGATGTAGTTTTTAAGGCCAGAATAATGCCTGTGAAATCCTCAATGAGACCCTTGACGGCGTTCACCAAACATGTAGACGTGGAGAGTGCTTCAGGACTTGGGGCTTATGAACATGGTAGGGTTGTGCCAACGGCTGGGCTTGAGGATTTGAGAGGTCTTTTCCAACCAAACTGATTCTGTTTAAAAAGAGTAACGTTGGGGTCTGTCTGTTTGGGTTGTGTTGTTGTTTTGGTTGGGTTTTTTGCTTTGGCCTGGTTTGGGGTTTGTTTGTTATTATTACTTCTGCTTCAGCTTGAGTCCTGGTTATGTTTTTCTACACCAACAGAGAGAATTCTAGCCACACTAACTCTGGTATCATGTCCCTTATAGACAGATAGACTAAGATCTGCCTCACCTTTTTACACAGCACAGTGCTGCCCGAGAGCACTGCATTAGCACTGACATACTCTGGGCCTCGATTTAAGTTCACCAGTAGCCTCAACAGGGCTTTTGGAGAAGGAAAAGGTGCCCTTTGGGTGTCATCAGCACCTCAAACCAAATACAGTCAACAACCTACAAAGATACTGTTGAGTGTAACTAAATGAGGTGCTTGGCTACAACAGGCTCTTTGCCACTTTGCTTTCTCAGCACCAGACCACTCACCTCCAGAGGCCTGCTGCAGCTGACGGCGCCCGGTGCCCTCCGAACGCATCACCCCCGACCCGGCCACACCTGCTCTGTGTGACCCGATGTCATACACCCCTCCTCAGGCTCCTCTTCTGCCTCACACCGGGGCCGGGCGGGCACACAGACCCCGACTCCCAGAGGGAGCCCATCCCGCCGTCCTGACCCCGCAATGCCCCCGCACCGGGTCGGGCCGCTCTGGACCAGGGGTGAGGCGGGCGGAGGGAAGCGGAGCGCCCAGTGGGTCGGACGGACGCGGCGGGCACCCAATGCGCTCAGGCGCTACCGCCCCGAAGGGAGGGGAGAGACCCGCGGTTGGACCCAATGAGGCCGCGCCCGGAGCGGGACTTCCTTCGGGGATGCCGCGGCGGGGACCCGCGGCGGAGCGGAGGTGACACGTAAGTGCGGTGCCGGGGAAGTTGTCTTTGTTCCTCTCAGGTGGCGGCGGCGACAAAGCCACTGGCCGGGCTGGTCCCCGCGGCGGGGCCGGGCTGAAGCGCAGGGAGCCGCCCCCGCCCCGCAGCTCCTCTCCCGCAGGCCGCCGTAGCCAAGCGCCGCTGCACGCCCCCGCCGCGGGGAGCCGGGACGAGCAGGCGGGGCCCGCCACCGGAGCGTCCGAGCAGCCCCGGGCAGCCCCGCGGCCGCAGCATGCGGCTGGGCCGCCCGCCCCGCGCTTCGCAGAGTCCCGCCGGCTCCGCTGCGCCGCGCAGGGCCCGCACGCAGGGGGGAGCTGCCCGGGACGGCGCGGCGGTGCCCAGGGGCTGAGGCGTTCGGCCGATCCCTCCCTCCCTTCGTTCCTCCCTTCTACTCCTCCTGCTCCCGGCGCGGGCCCGGGGCCTCTGATGTCGCCGCCTCGCCGTCCTCCACCTCCAGCTGCCCGCTGCTAAGCCGTGAGGGGCGGGGGTCCTCGGTACCCCCCCGCCGGGGACATGGGCAACGGGATGTGCTCCCGAAAACAGAAGCGGATTTTCCAGACCCTCCTGCTCTTGACCGTGGTCTTCGGCTTTCTCTACGGGGCGATGCTCTACTACGAGCTGCAGGGCCAGCTGAGGAAAGCGGAGGCCACGGCGCTCAAGTACCAGCAGCATCAAGAGTCCCTCTCAGCTCAGTTACAAGGTACTTAGTTCGGCAGGAGCCTCTTTCCTAAAGCTTGCACAATACCTTCCATCTCCTCTGGGACAGTCTGGGCTCCAGCTGTCCAACCTCTCACAAAGTTTTACTTCTCATCCTCTTCTTCCCCTTCTCTCCCTCCAGCTTGTGGGGTTTTGGTGTCGGATCTTGGATAGGATCCTAGCCCTGCTGAAGTCAGTGTGAGGTGTTTTTTAAAGGACTCCAAAGGAGCCCTCGTACCCCCTCACTCCCACGTATTTTACAGAGCGGCTCATTCCCAAAGGACTGCACATCACATTGCAATTCCTGGTATGAAGGAAAAAGGCAGGCGTGTTGCCTGCCGCTCATCTAACCGAACAGACCTCATCCAGTTCTGGGACTTTGTGCGCTTCTCTGTTGCCTTAGCAGTATTCATTTTATGCTGCTGAGAGAACGTTCAGCAGCAAAAATGCAAGGCGGCAGTTTCTGGGCAGCAGAAACCTTAAATAGCTACCGGAGGGAGGAGAGGAACGTTCTAACAAAGCATTTCTGTAAGGGCTACTTTGAAAGTGAATTTCAGATAAGTTATTTGGATAAGGCTGTTCTCTTTCTTCGGGAATAACTTTGAATTTCTTGGCTTGCAGCCACTATGATTCTATATAAATAGAGGTTCTTGCCTATCTTGGTTTAAGGATGCACCAAATGTGGGCATTCTGTACTTGAAGATGAAAAGATGCTCGTGCCTGACATCCACATGTCTAGAAATCAGATGCAAAGCAGCATGTACATGAAGCATCAGTGCTCTAGGAAGTGCAAGAGGTCAGCACTTATTGTCAAGTGCAAGGTTATTGGGTCAGCGTTGGCAAAGTCCAGAGCCAGATTTCAAACCTCTTTAGAGTTTTCTTTCTTGACACTGTATGGAATAAGAATGGGCTGCTTCAGCAGCTCTGTCAGCTCTTAAGAGTGGTCTTCAACTGTTCTCACTGTGCAGGCAGACCTTAAAGCATGTGTAGAAGCATACAAGTTTCATGCAGAGTGCAGAACTGGACTTAAGGTGTTAGATTATTACAGTGATTTGCTACATGGATATGTTTAGCTATGATCAGAGTCCATCACTAGGTAGTATTTAAATTTCAGGCCATTTCCAGGTAATGCCATGGAAAAATATTGTCAAACCCCTTCATTTTAGTCATGAAAAGGTGTGAATGTTTGGCTGGGAGATGGGTATGTGGCAGAAGCCTAAAGGGCTACTTTTGCTAGTCTGTACATTTGCCAACGGTATTTGAGGAGGACACAGAAACTTCTTGTTCTCAAGCTAAAATTCAACAAGGTAGCTTTTTCTGCTGCGCTGGCTATACCAAAGAGGTGCATGCAACAAACTTTATCCTAATATAGAGGAGAAATTTTCTTGTTCAGATATATTTGGTCTGGGCTTTTAAACTTTCTATGTCTGAAACAGTATTTCGAGTTGCCATTATCTACCTAAGCAAGTTCTTGCAAGCAGTAGACAATTAGTAGTTAAGTGACAATCCTGCATTTGATATAAGCTTTGCCTTGCTTATTTCAGTGTGCTAGTGAGAAATGTAAAATGTGGGCCAGAATCCGAAACCATTAATACATTTGATTATCAGTGCAATAAATTCACCTGGTTCTGGGACTCATGCCAATGTAGGGAGGCAACTGAAGCAAGATAACTTATCTATGTCAAGTATGGTAGCAGTAAACCTTGTTTTAAAAGAATAATTATTGGCAATTAAGTCACAGAAAACAAGGGAAAAAAAACATAACCATAAAAGAGGTTGCTTAATTTCTCCTATATTATGGCACTAGCTAAAATACCTAAGAGACTGAGAGCCCTGAGGTGCAGCAGCAAGTGGTAGATGCCTGATCTCCTAAAGTAAATGCAAGTTGTATGCTGAAAGACTTCAGAGGGCCTAGTGAGCTAGAAATAAACTTCTTTCCCCTGCCTTTCTCTCTCCATGACACCATCTACTTTCTGGGATGGGCTGCCCTGTATTATATATCGGTCTCAAGTTGTGCCAGGGTAGATGTAGGCTGGATGTTAGGAGGAAGTTCTTCACAGAGAGAGTGATTTGCCATTGGAATGAGCTGCCCAGGGAGGTGGTGGAGGCACCATCCCTTGAGGTCTTCAAGAAAAGCCTGGACGAGGCACTCGATGCCATGGTCTGGTTGACTGGCTAGGGCTGGGTGCTAGGTTGGACTGGATGATCTTGGAGGTCTCTTCCAACCTGGGTAATTCTATGATTCTATCACTTAGATTTTTGCAGCAAGATTATTAGTGAGGAGAGCACAGAGTTCAGAACCTGTGCCTTTTCTTAGCTCCCTTGGACATACACAAGCCCCAAGCTAACTGGTGACGTACAACCTGACCCTTACCTATTTA
Organism: Pogoniulus pusillus; assembly: GCF_015220805.1. Classification (NCBI taxonomy): domain Eukaryota; kingdom Metazoa; phylum Chordata; class Aves; order Piciformes; family Lybiidae; genus Pogoniulus; species Pogoniulus pusillus. The sequence continues at coordinate 12,678,860 of NC_087289.1, forward strand.
ACTCTTTGATAGGGAACAGCAGGAAGCAATTTTCTTTAAACAGAGTCTTTTAAACACCATATATTGCTGAGAGAAAATCCTGTGTTTGCAGGTGCAGTATCTGTCTGACTGCACTTTGAACTTCTGATTTTTTACAGGGCCTGGATTGTAAATCAGCAAAGTTTCTGTTGCCAGACAAAAACACTGCTAGGACTACCTAAGCTGTGTCTCCTGGCTGTCCTTTAAACTCAAAGAATAATCTCTTGTGTTGCATACTTTTATGAGAACAATAAAATCTGTCCCTACTAAAGCAGCACAAACTTTGCCATGCAGCATAATCACTTTCTCTAGATAATGGTCTAGAGATAACTCTGGGGGCTGATGTGTGACGAGAGCACTATGAAATCTTTTAAGCAGGAACTAGTTAAAAGGGCAAGGCCACTAACACAGCACTGCCAGGAGGAAAAGAGGATACTGCATCAACACTGGTTGGTTTCTTAGTGTTTACAACTTTCTTCTAGGTGATAAAATAAGACTTTAAAGCTTATTACAAGCTGAGGAGAGAACTGAACTTTGGACTTCTATGTCCTGAGCAACTATTTCAGCATTAGGCTTTTATTGGTTTGAATTGAAAACAAAAACCTGAAGGTATGGGTTGAAAGGGTTGGATGACAGTGAAATATCACCCAAGGAGATCATCAAGTCCAACCCCCCTGCCAGAGCAGGACCACACAATCCAGCACAGATCAGAGGAATGCATCCAGACAGGCCTTGAAGGTCTCCAGAGAAGGAAACTTGACAACTTCTTTGGGGAGCCTGTGCCAGTGCTCTGTGACCCTTACAGTAAAATTCCCCCTTGTGTTGAGGTACAGCCTACTGTGCTGCAACTTGCATCCATTGCTCCTTGGCCTATCACAGGGAGGAAGTGAGAAGATCCTGTCTCCCCCATCTTGACCCACAGCCCTCAGATGTATATAAACATTTATTAAATCCTCTCTCAGTCTTCTCTTCTCCAGACTAAAAAGCCCCAGGTCACTCAGCCTCTCTGCATAAGCCATGCCCTCCAGTCCCCTCATCATCCTTGTAGCCCTGCACTGGACCCTCTCCAGCAGCTCCCTGTCCCTCTTAAACTGGGGAGCCCAAAGCTGAACACAGTATTCCAGATGAGGTCTCACCAGGGCAGAGTAGAGGGGGAGGAGAACCTCCCTTGATCTACTGGACACACTCCTCCTAATACACCCCAGGATCCCATTGGCCTTCTTGGCCCCAAGGGCACATTGCTGTGCCATGGGTAACTTGTTAGCCACCAGCACCCCCAGGTCCCTCTTCACAGGACTGCTCTCCAGCAGATCACCTCCCAACCTATACTGGTGCAGTTCATTATTCCAACCCCTAACATCCTGTGATCCTGTGAAGTTTGGTGGGGTTTTGTTGTGACTGCTGGTGCCCCTAAAGACAGTGGATTTCCTCACTGTCCACAGAGGAATGTTGCTGGGGCTTCTAGGTGAAACTTGAGTCAATTTGTGAAACCCTTAAGGGTTGTAAAGCGAGTTCTGAGTTAGTGTGTGAGGTCCAAGTTTTGAACCTGAATGCCTTTACCCAAAGATCTTCAGAAGGATCCTCAGAGTGCAGCCTCCCTTTACTTTCTACTCTCTCATTCCATTTCTGCACAGGTTTGTCATGGAGATAATAAGGACCTTCCTTTTTTGGTACTTGCCAATTCTTCATGTCTGAATGAGCAGTTTCTGGTTTCACTGGAAAAGTCAATTGTCTCAGATTTTTATCTTGTTCATTGCCTTGTTTTGCTCAAACACAGCACATGGGACAGGCTAAACCTTCTGTATATGTGGGAAAAATCTAGAAAGGAAGAGTGTACATGTGGATGGCTGAAAAAGAGGTCTCAAAATTACCTAACCCATGCAACTGATCTGAAGGTTGCACCTGACTGTTGTAGTGAGTTTGCTTTCTGTGGTGTTTGCAGCTTCAGCTACTCAGCTGAGAAGTATTTGTGCCTCTAGAAATAAGACCAGGGTGTAGTTTGAAGGAAGGACAGCAGACTTGAGGAACATCAGAATAACTAGTTTAGAGGGGCTGGAATCTTAAGATCACCTCCTTTAGTCAGCTTACATTGTAGAAGATTTAGTACTGGAAACTTCTCACAACAGTGTCAAACTTTGGCATTTTTGTCCCTTTAACAGATTTCTGATGGGCATGGAGAAAGTAGGGCTGCTTTTGTAACCAGCAGAGGAAATACCAAAGGCAAAATTTGGAAGTGACTCAAAATTTCTTGGCTGCTAAGAAAACCTGAAGTCAGTGTTATCTGTAAGGTCTTTCCTAGAGAAGCTGATCTTCCCTGTAAGCTGATTATGTTGAAATCTCATTCTCTGAGCATTATGTGTTTGAAATGTGAAGATAATCTTGTTTAGCATTTCTGTAAGTGCTAAAAACAGAGCTTGACACTCTTTGCTTCCTGCAAAGGTATGTCAGACAAAGCCATACAGGAACAGACTGCAGTTGCTAGAACAGAAATGCATTGACAACTGTAGATGAACATGATCATATCTGTGCTTCAAGATTGCATGTAGCTACAAATGCCTCTTTAGCCCTTACTGCTTCTGTCTTCTCATCCTCTGGGTATTAAGTAACTTGTGTACTATTTTAATCTGTTTAAATCCCTAATCCAAATAGCAGCCTACATTTAGTGCCTTTTACTACCTTAGTTTTTCTGCTCTTTCTCTTAGTGTCTTAATATATCTGATAGCTTCAGGTAATCTCTGTCATACTGTAATCTTAGGAGCCAACCCATCAGGGTCTCTGAGGATTGAGTTTGCCCTGATGTAGGCAAACTGTGGATTTCCTCAAAGCTGTCTGATCCAGTGCTTGAAAGCAGCAGCTGTAAAACAGACATAGAATTCCTCTGTACCTGTTGTGTCATTTGTCCTAAATTGAAGCCGCTCCTTGGAGCTGATCAGCTCTGTGGCAGCTCTGCGTACAGAGAGTTGATAAGGCACCACAATACTAGATCATAGTTCTGTGTGGTTTTAGTCATTCCTCTGTATTATGTAGGGTGCATGCTCACTACCTAGATGCCAAAGCTGTTCTTGGTGAAGTACAGTGTAAGGGAAAGCTTCTTCAACATGAGGGTGCAGGAGCACTGGGACAGGCTGCCCAGAGAGTCATCTCCTCTGGAAATTTTCATAACCTGCCTAGATGCAATTCTGGCAACCTGCTTTGAGTGACCCTGATTGGACTAGATGATCTCCAAAGGTCCTTTCAAACCTTCACCATGCTGGGATTCTGGGATCCAGATGTGGATGTACCACAATGTCTTATCCCTCTTTTACAGTACTTTATTTTAAACTGAAACCTTTGCTTGGCAGAGCTGGGAAGAAACAAGTTTGTGGTTTTTTTTTACATGCATCATAGAAAGCAGAGCTACCTCTACACAGCCTTTATATGGTTTGGTTGTTCTCCCTAATAACAGCAGCCTGAATTCCTGTCATTCCTATTAGTTTCAGATTGCATGTAACACCACAGTGCTTATTTTGATTGTGTTCTCTGGCTGCCTGAGAGCTGAAAGATCTGTGGCAGCAGAGATTAGTGCTCTGTATTGTTGGCCCATGGGTATACTTCAGCACCAAGTTACAGTACTGCATGAAATGGCCAACACAGCAGGCCAGATCCAGTCACCTGGCTTCCTGAAAAGGCATGCCTTGGTTTGTAATCTCATCTAAGGATCCACTGAGTTTGTGGTGTTCTAAATGGATAAAACACATGAAACATTTGAAGTTATCTGTGTATGGAAGATGTGTGATGCATTTGTGTTTACGTGCATGTGTAATGTATATTTACCTAGGTGTAGGTCTGGTTTACAGCTTAGCTTGAAGATTTTTGGGTTATCTGGAATTGACAAGATGTTATTGGTTTCTGTTTGGAACTAGATGATCTTTTAAGGTCCCTTCCAGCCCAGATCATTCTGTGATTCTTCATCATCTGAGTACGGAACAGGTGTTACAGCTTTGTTGGGTTTGGTTAATTTGGGATGACACCCCAGTGAGCAAGCTCAAGAAGTGTGGGGTGGACGAGCAGACAGTGAGGTGGATTAGGAGGTGGTTACAAGAGTTCAGAGTGGTGATCAGTGGTGCCAAGTCCAACTGGAGGGTTCTAACTAGTGGAGTCCCCCAGAGATCAGTGCTTCATCAGTGACACTGAGGAGGGGACAGACAGACAGGCTGCTCAGCAGCTTGCTGATGACACCAAACTGGGAGGCTTGGCTGATACAGCTGAAGGCTGTGCAGACATCCAGCAAGACTTGGACAGATTGGAGAGCTGGGCACAGAGGAATCAGATTCAACAAGGACAAGTGCAGAGTCCTGCACCTGGGGAGGAATAATAAACTGCAGCAGTACCTGCTGGGAGGTGATCTGCTGGAGAGCTGCCCTGTGGAAAGGAACTTAGAAGTTCTGGTGGATAACATCCATGGCATGGCAATGTGCCCTTGTGGCCAGGAGGTCAAATGGGATCCTTGGGTGCATTAAGAAGAGTGTGTCCAGAAGATCAAGGGAGGTTCCCCTGCCCCTCTGCTCTGGTGAGTCCTCATCTTGAGTACTTTGTTCAGTTTTTGGCTCTACAATTTAAGAGGGACAGGGATCTGCTCAAGAGAGTCCAGCAGAGGGCCATGAGGATGATTAGGGGACTGGAGTGCTGTCTGGTGAGGAGAAGCTGAGGGACCTGGGGCTATTTAGTCTGGAGAAGAGAAGATTGAGAGGCAATCTAATAAATATTTATAAATACCTGAGGGCTGGGGGTCAGGAGGGGGGGACAGGTTCTGCTCACTTGCTCCTTGGCATAGGACAGGGAGCAATAAATGTAAGCTGCAGCACAGGAGGTTCCACCTCAACACCAGGGGGAATTTCTTGACTCTTAAGTGTAACACAACACTGGAACAGGCTCCCCAGAGAGGGAATCTTCTCTGGAGACTTTCAAGGCCTGTCCGGATGTGTTCCTCTGTGATCTAAGATAGATTGTATGGTCCTGCTCTGACAGGGGGGTTGGACTCGATGATCTCATTGCGTCCCTTCCAACCCCTAACATCCTGTGAGCCTGTGATTTAAGTCTTGCTGCTTCTAGGTCCATAGGAAATGAGAGTCCTGGCAGCTGAGTTCTTTAACTAGAAAGGTAAATTGAGCAAATGTCTGTATTTTTCTCATTCCTGTAATCCATGCCTGAATGCCCTTAAATCACTTTCCTTGTGGACGTAATGCTCCTGGGATAAATTTTCCCCAATGCTGCAGTATAACATCTGCTTCCAAGGTGGAATGTGGGCTAGAGATCACAGTGCATGTAATCTAAAGCAGCATGAGGTAATAGGGTGATTCTGTTCCTTGGATTTTGTGGTTCCCTCCCCAGTTTAATATTGGGCCTGGTAGCTAGCAGACTGGTACAAGACAGAGCCAATGCTCTGAACTTAATGTTTCTGGTGAGGATTTAAGGCTTTAAATCTTGTGATTGATCTCTCTGGGGTTACAAAGACTTGAGAGCTGAGAGAAGAGCAGCAAGGCAAAATGGGTGAATGCCTTGGTGAGTTTGCATTTTGGCTTTTGCCTACCAGGCAAAGGTTTGACATCAACCAAAGCATTATCAGCTGCTTTGGAGGGAGACTAGTAGAGAAGCAGAGGGTGAAACAGCCACAGCTATGGTCTGACAGTGGAGCTGCAAACCAAGCCAGAAACCCTGTTGTCAGCAGCATAGCTTAAGCGGTATCTGGCTGTGCCAAGGACAGAATGTGGGGACAGTCTCACAGTGCTTGTGCCTTTGCAATTGTGATGTGATGCTGACAGAACTTCAGTTACTATCTCAGGGTTAGGCACTGCTGGAGTGGATCAGGTAAGATTATTGCTTTACTGTTAAAGCCTAAACAACCATCAAATTCCTTGCAAAAGTGATTGAATCCTGAAGCTTTAACTAACTATGATGTTCCAAACACATTGTCTCATTGCCTGGCAGGATACAAGCTTGCAGCTAGATGGGGCAACCTTATGAGTGAGGCTTCCACCCCCTCTGAGACAAATAACACATTCTAGCATCTCTTATATGGTGGTGAGCATAATGCCAGCAATTTGTGGCTAATAGAGCTCACTTTGCTTCTTTTGGAATAAGATCTTGGCAGAGAAGAAGCCATTAAATCCTGCTGAAAGTCAGGTGCTGTTTTGAGGTTTAATGGTAATGAAAGCTAAATAATTCACATAACTGAAAAAATGAACTATACAGAACAACTAATTAAGGCAGAATCTTTTCTTGGGTTGTTTTGTTTTAGGGGGTGGGAAGAGACTTTTAGGGATCAGGGGAATGAATTTCTAGTCATGTTTGAGCCTGAGTTAAACACTTAAGGAATTCAGCCTGTCTGGATGTTCTTCCTTGTTTAAAGGCTCCTGAGCTCTGTGCAGTTCTGCTCTTTGTGTCATGATCTAGCATAAACCAAACTTCCCACATTTTTCTACTGTGTCTTTAATTGAGAAATAAAAGCAACTGCAATTACTCCACCTCTTCCGCTACATTTCCACATCCCCCAAGGTATCTGAAATGATCTTATTATCTTATTTTCCTGGGGTGACTCAGATCCCTGAGTTTGGCAGTCGTTTCCAAGGCTTAATTACAGAGATGTTGAGAGAAGTATGGCCTGCTTGTGCTCCTGGAGGGCACAGTTAGAAGTCTATTCCTATCCATGCCACCCTGCTGAACAATGCCATTTTCAGTGCTTCAGTTCATCTGTCATACTCAGAAGTTTAGCAGTGATCTTCTGTTACCAAAAAATAAATCAGTTCTGAACCACTAACTCAGACCATTGATTTCTCTGTGCATTTTATGGTATTTCTGACACACACAACTGGAGCTGACTCCAACAGAGCTCTTGAGAACTATTCTAAAGAGGCAGTTTAGCAGTTTTGTAAGGTGATAACTGTAGCTGTTACATCAGATTTTGCCACGTTGCATACAACAAAAATGCAGATGTATGTTTCGGTTCAGACCTTTAAACCAGGAAGTTCCACCTCAACATAAGGACAAACTTCTTCCTTTTGAGGGTGACAGAGCACTGGAACAGGCTGCCCAGAGTGGTATTCCCTGGAGAGAATCCAAACCCACCTCAATCTAATCATGGAGAACTTGGTCTGAGTGACCTTGCTTTAGCAGAGGGTTTGGATTAGATGATCCACAGAGATTCCTTCCAATCCCTACTGTGCTGGGAATATGTGTTTATATAGATAACATCTTTTTCTTCACTGTCAATTTTGCATTCTGAATACACATACACGTATTTTATCTAGATCCTAGCCCAGAATCAGACTATTAGGGGTTGGAAGGGACCTCTAGAGATCAAGTCCAACCCCCCTGCCAAAGTGGGATCACCTAGGTCAGACCTCACACAGGAATGCATGCAGGTGGGTTTTGAATGATTCCAGTGAAGGAAATCTCACAGCCTCTCTGGGCAGCCTGTTCCAGTGCTGCTTCACCCTCACAGTAAAGAAGTTTCTCCTCATGGTGAGATGGAACCTGCTGTGTTCTGGTTTGTACCCATTGTTATTTGTCCTGTCACTGGGCACCACCAAAAACACACAATCGCCTTCACTGGGGGGTTGGAACTAGATGATCTTTGAGGTCACTTCCAACCTAAACCATTCTATGATCCTGACACCCCCCCCTCAGATATTTATAGACATTGGCAAGATTCCCTCTCCGCCTTCTCAAGACTAAACAGCCTAAGTTCTCTCAGTCTTTCTTCATAGGATAGGTGTTTGGTTAGAACTAGATGACCTTTGCTGTCCCTTCCTACCTAAACCATCCCATGATTCTGTGTTTAAGTTCCCAAATCATCCTTGTAGATGGAAACATGAAGGGCCACAAAGATGCTCAGAGGGCTGGAGTACTTCTCCTACAAAGATAGGCTATGTGAGTTAGGGCTCTTCAGCCTGGAGAAGAGAAGGCTTTGAGGAGACCTTGGAGTGGACTTCCAGTATCTGAAGGGGGCTCCAGGAGGGCTGGGGAGGGACTATTGACAAGGTCTTATAATGACAGGATAAGGAGTAATGAGTTTAAACTGGCAGAGAGGAGATTGAAACTGGATGTCAGGAAGAAGTTCTTTGCAGTGAGAGTGCTGAGACACTGGCACAGGTTGGATGAGGCCCTGTGCAACCTGTTCTAGTGGAATGTGTCCCTGCTTATGGTAGGGGGTTGGAACTAGATGATCCTCGAGATCCCTTCCAACTTAAACTATTCTATGAAACATCCATGAAGATGGAATGTTCCTTTAGGCTTCTGCATAAAATTCAAGAGACAGTCTGAACCAAATTTTGAGCGAAAGAACAGGCCCTTGTTTGCTGGAGCTGAGAAGACCCAAATGAGCAAACTGTTGTCTTTGCAGCCCTTCTGAATGGTTGTGTGTTTTTTGTGGCATGACAAAAGTGGCAGAGAAGATGATCATAGGATGACCTCATTGCTATGTACAACTACATGAAGGGAGGCTGTAGCCAGGTGGGGTTGGTCTCTTCTGCCAGGCAAGCAGCAATAGAACAAGGGGACACAGTCTCAAGTTGTGCCGGGGGAGGTCTAGGCTGGATGTTAGGAGGAAGTTGTTGTCAGAGAGAGTGATTGGCATTGGAATGGGCTGCCCAGGGAGGTGGTGGAGTTGCTCTCCCTGGAGGTGTTGAAGAAAAGCCTGGCTGAGGCACTTAGTGCCATAGTCTGGTTGATTGGCTAGGGCTGGGTGCTAGGTTGGACTGGCTGATCTTGGAGGTCTCTTCCAACCTGTCTGATTCTATGATTGTATGAAAAAAGAATGGATTTTTTTTTTACAGTAATACTGCTTACCTTAAGAATTTAAGTCTAAAACCACTACCTGGGCTTTGTTTGATTCATTTGCATTTATCATCACTTCCAAAAGAAGAGACAGATAGGTGTATAGGAAACAGCATCTGCAAGGTTGAGGTGCTTATCTGTCCCTGTATGGCTTAGTCATGGGTGGCACCAAAGGTTGAAAGAAATCTTTCCTGGGATGGAAAACCTGATCTCTTTTCCTAATAGAAGTCATGTCTGGAGCCTAACTGGTGGGGATTAAATATTTAATCTCATTTAACACACCTTCACAAACTTGTATTTTTAGCAGGAGCTATTACGCTTTGCCGCCTCAACATGATAAATACCTCCCTAAATCCCAACATATCTTGCAGTTTGTTTTGAAATCTCTTGTTTCCTCAAGGTGTTATTGACTTGCAAGAGAGGGAGGCAGAGTAAAAAGGATTGTGTTAAATGTAGATGTTTACTCTGCTTAAAGAATTAATTTTTCTGTTGTTCTTGTAATTGAACAGAGACCACAAGTGTTTGTTGGAAATCTAAGCATGTTTTTCTGGGGTGAACAGCATTAGTGTGCCAAATTCTCCAGCATCTCTCCCATTTGCAGGGGTTCAGTCAAAGTGAAACTTCTAAGATCTGCAGCACTGCTCTGTGTTGTGCTTCATATCCCCTCTTTTCTCGTGGAGGATGCGAAGCTGAAGGCTTGATAAGCAAGTGAATTTTCTTATATGCTTATCTGAACTTGCCACACGTTCCAGAGCTTTTTGAAGTTCTCTCATGATTAGTTCTGATACCTTCTCTAATCTGTTCAAGCTATGCAGTGTTGCTTTGGGGGAAAACCCCGTGATAGAAGGGCAAGTTTCATAGAGAGCATCAGTGATCCTTTTTTTGTCCTGGACAAGACAGCAGGGACTGGAACACAGCCCTGTGAGGAGAAGCTGAGGGAGCTGGGGTTGTTTAGCCTCGAGAATCACAGAATCAACCAGGTTGGAAGAGACCTCCAAGATCATAGAACAGGAGGCTTAGGGGTGATCTCATTGCTGTCTACAACTACCTGAAGGGAGGCTGTAGCCAAGTGGAGTTGGTCTCTTCTCCCAGGAATCAGGAACAGAATGAGGGGGGACAGTCTCAAGTTGTGCCAGGGGAAGTATAGGCTGGATATTAGGAGGAAGTTGTTCCCAGAGAGAGTGATTGGCACTGGAATGGACTGCCCAGGGAGGTGGTGGAGTTGCCATCCCTGGAGGTGTTTAAGCAAAGCCTGGATGAGGCACTTAGTGCCATGGTCTGGTTGACTGGATAGGGCTGGGTGCTAGGTTGGACTGGATGATCTTGGAGGTCTCTTCCAAGCTGACTGACACTACAAAAACCCCTGAACATGAAAATACAGATCTTAAATACCATCTGCTCTCTTAAAATTATTAATACTCTGAGTAACATAAATGACTTGAGCATTAAGTTTGTTTGTAAGTGCAACTGCTGATGCCTGGTTCAGTTTGGCAGGAGGAATTCTGCTCTTTTGCCAGTGACTGGCTTTAGTTTGACAAAGCTTTCACTTGGTTCCTCTTCATCTCAATAAACTGAAAAGTGCAGGAGTTTGTTTTAAAGTAGATGTAATTGTCATACTCCTTGCAGTGCTGGTTATGGTTTTCAATGTGCAAAATGAGAGCCATCCATCCCTGCCTGTATGCAAAACTGTTCCTTAATTAAGCCAGGAAAATGCTCATTTTTCACACACAATCAGTTTCACATTATCTTGGCTTCTATTTCTGTCCCTTTTGTACACATTCAACCCAGCAGACTTTAAGGGTATGAAGTACAGAATAGCTTCAGTATTTTTGTTCAGTGTATTCTAAATATGTAGTTTCTCTAATGTAATTTTCCTATGCTATACTTAAACCACAGGTTTCCTATTCTTTATTGTGGGAATGCTTCTGTTGTCTTTGATGTTTGCAGTGTCACTGCAGTAGCTCTTTTATTACTTAGCTCTTTCTTAGTTGATAGTCTTGGAAATAGCTGAACTGTATACTGTGACCAGGGGTTGTACTCCACTGAGGAATCCTGGTACTTGTCCAGGAGCTACCCACAGTTTGATTGTGTCTTCTCTGATAAGATTATCAGCAGTGAAGTAGTGAATCTCCTTGTCTGAAACTAGATTCACTGATTTAATCCCACACAGAACTGGAAGCTTGGGGAGGAGGTCCTGCCATCTTCTCCCAGCATGAAATGTTAACATCAGAAAAGTCAAGAAATATCTTCTGAGATCAAAATTTTTTACTACTGTTGCTGGACTAGAAAATCTATCCTGCATCAAAAGGATTCTTTCTTGGCTCGTGGAAATGTTTTGCTCTCATCAGAAGAGCTTTTTGCATGGGTTAACATTTTGAATGGCTCTATTTGCACTGACAGGAACTGGAAATTCACTGTGTTTTTCTGTGTTCTCCAGCCCTTTGCAGTGTTACTAGGAAAGTGCCAGGGTAGCTTTCCACACACTGCTGGTTTAGTTCACCTTGGCCACAGTCTTGAGTTAGAGGCTATGGAGAGAGGCTGAGAGCCCTGGAGTTGTTTAGTCTTGAAAAGAGAAGGCTGAGAGATCTGACTGATGCATACAAGTATCTGACGGGTGGGTGTCAAGTAGAGGAGGGCAAGCTCCTTCTGGTGGTCAGCAGCAATAAGACAAGGAGCAGTGGATACAAACTGGAACAGAGAAGGTTTCACCTCCACATAAGGAGAAACTCCTTTACAGTAAGAGTGATAGAGCCCTGGAACAGGCTGCCCAGAGAGGTTGTGGAGTCTCCTTCTCTGGAGACTTTCAAACCGCCCCTGGATGCATTCCCGTGCAAACTACTGTAGGGGATCCTACCTTGGCAGGAAGGTTGGATTCCATCTCTGGAGGTCCCTTCCAGCCTCTAAAGCTCTGTGATTCTGTGAAATAACACTCAAACCTTGCCTGAACTACTAAAATCTGCTGGTTCTAAGTGAAAGCTTTTACTGTAAGCTCAGAGAAAGATTGCACAATTGTGTAAGAAACAATAACATTGACATTAATCCCATTTCTTGCATTGGGCATATTTAAATCCCAGTGTAATGTTAATTTTCCTGGTAGTAGGAGCTGGGCTATTTTGGACTCTGAAATCGTGCTGCTGACAGACCAAAATACCAAAGTAACTGATAATGTAGCATAGAAAACACTTAATTTTAAATAAGCAAAATAAGCCATTACTGTGTAATAATAATTTTGCTGCTGCTTAGAGGGGCAAAGAGAACTACCCCTGACTGTTAGATCCTTGCTTTCATCACATTGCTTGACTCCTGTGTTGCAACTGATGTTCAGCAATGCTCAAAGTGGTGTGGTCTCTTGAGAGCCTACAGAGCATCACACCCCCTCCTCTCCTCCTCCACTTCATATATTTAGGTTTTTGTTTTTTTTCTGTATGAGAAAAATCTTAAAGGCTTGATTTAATTGAGATCAGTTCAAGGCCTGTTAAATATTTCCTTGTTGAAGGAGAAAGGTGTTTCAAGTAGCTGTGATGTTACCAGGGCTTTGCTTTTTGAGGCTGGATCACCTCTCTGTGAGTGTATGGTGTTCTTTGTTCATTCATGTAGGTTACATTATATAGGTCACATAAAGAATTAAACTCTTACCTGCAGTTATTCCAGCTTTGGAATAGTGCCCATTACCTGCAGTTATTCTAGCTTTGGAATAGTGCCCATTAGCTCTTAGATGTCAGTGTTTCACCCCCAGCACCACCTTTTTGAACCATTTCATTAAATATAACACAGGAACAAGGTTCAGTTATTTGTGCAAAGATTGGTACCAAATTAAGAACTTACCTTGGGGGAAAAAATGATTTGTGAAGTGCTTTGTTGTTGTATCACACCAGTGGGAATTTGTTAGATTCCTTATATAGGTTCCACACTCCCAGCTGAGAAACCTGTAATAGAAAACATGGGTTTGAATGTATTTACTTCTTGGAGGTTCTTGCTCAGACATGTTATATCCAGACTGGCAGTGAATAAGCAGAAATCCTCTGCTTTAGTACCAAGAGCTCTGTAGTTTAGGTTCTTCTTGCTTAGGAAGTTTTTGAGTGGTGAGAATAATTTACATTAAGGGGAGATAAACTCCTCTATGTACTTAACAAAATCTGAGCTGCATTCTGCTACCCAAAAGAGCAAGTGAGAAGATATGGAAGCTCATTTTTCTTTATAATTAATCAAAATCTTCATGACATTGCACATTGCAGATTTTCAGAGAAGAACACTGCTGAACCAGCCAGTAAATGAACTAGAAGGGAAGATGCGTAGGAGGAAGTTTTTTCTTAGCCCATTTTGGCCATCTGAAGGGCTATTTTAAGACATTGCCAGCTTTGTTCCAGTATTTCAGAGGCTGGCACACTGAAGGTACAAGTGAGGATGCACTTCCTGGGTGAGGGGTGTAGGACATTGTTTGCAAGTACAGGGTCAAGACAGGAAGGCCAAAGCTCAGCAGTGATGCACTTCTTTGTGAAAGCTCCAAAGTCACAGTATCACAGTATCATCAGGGTTGGAAGAGACCTCACAGATCATCAAGTCCAACCCTTTACCGCAGAGCTCAAGGCTAGACCATGGCACCAAGTGCCACATCCAACCTTGCCTTGAACTGCCCCAGGGACGGCGACTCCACCACCTCCCCGGGCAGCCCATTCCAGTGTCCAATGACTCTCTCAGTGAAGAACTTTCTCCTCACCTCCAGCCTAAATCTCCCCTGGTGCAGCCTGAGGCTGTGTCCTCTCGTTCTGGTGCTGGCCACCTGAGAGAAGAGAGCAACCTCCTCCTGGCCACAACCACCCCTCAGGTAGTTGCAGACAGCAATAAGGTCACCCCTGAGCCTCCTCTTCTCCAGGCTAACCAATCCCAGCTCCCTCAGCCTCTCCTCGTAGGGCTGTGCTCAAGGCCTCTCCCCAGCCTCGTCGCCCTTCTCTGGACACGCTCAAGCATCTCAATGTCCCTCCTAAACTGGGGGGCCCAGAACTGAACACAGTACTCTAAAATCCATAGCATTGCATCCTCTGTCTCCTTTTTTTCCCTGCCCTTAGTACGAGCTTGTTGTGCAGCTTTCCTCCCCTACACTTGCTAAAAGGCTGGGAGGAGCTGAAGAAGGTGCAGACTTGCAGAGGGTGAGTGAGATGGAAAACGTTACCTCTGAGCCCCGTTTGCGGTTTGGTCTCTTTGCCAAAAAGCTGATTTCACCCCGATTGCACAGGAAGGGAAGCCCATTATGGATTTCATCTCTCCCCTGAGTTGCTATGCTACAGCCACTGTTCCTTTTGCAATTTAATTTGGCATTCACAATCTCTGGTGCCTAGATAAACCATTACTGTAATGCTGCTGTTTGGGCTTTTTTTTTCCCCTTCTCTGAAAGCTTTCTTGCTGCTGACTTTGTGAATATTCATTACAGGCTTGTTTTCTTGCAGAGGATGTTGGTACCTTAGTTCATCTTGACTGATGCCCTTGACTTTAGAAGATAAATAGCAAAGTAGGGATAGATGACAAAGATTGATTAGCAATCCAGCTGTTAAGCCAAAATGTAAATGCTTGTAGATAACCCAGCAGCTAAAAAGTCTGCAGAATGCACCTTGGTGGAATTAAGAACATGTTTTAAGGTGCAGGAGGAATTTTCAGTGGCTGCCAAGATATACATTTTAATTTGATGCTTCCTGTTCAAGGTTTATTTTCACCAGTGGGTTTACTTTTCAGAAAATGAGTTTCCCTGTTTTGAAGGGAAAATCACATACTCTGTTAATACAAATTAATAATCCCTTAAAAGAGTGCAGATTGTAATCTGGGCAAGGAAAGTGTGGTGGATTAGGAATTTCCCCTCTGATCCAGTGCCCAAGAGCCAAGAGGAAGGAATTTTTGGCTCTTAATACCTCATAGCAAACCAATGAATGATACAGATTTTCATCATTGCTTTTCTTTCACAACCAAGAATCTGCTCATTCAGATTCTATACCAATTTCTCTTAGTAGAATATTTCAATAAGCATTAAACTACCACAGAAAGGTACTTGTGTTAAACTGACCTCGAGCAGGTGTCATTGTACAGTTGCAGTAGTTCCAGTTAATATCTTCGCTGGAAACTTGGTAGGCTATTTCAGGTAGTGATCCTTTGGTCTAGTGAGACCAGGTGGTGAGGGAAGGGTAAATAGGGGCTGATGTGCTCCATGGCTTTTGAGACCTCTAAAACTAGATGTTCAAGATGCAAGCTGAATGAAAGGCTGCTTTAGTGGTGGGACTCTCTGCCAGGGGATAGTGGAGTTCCTAAATACATGTGGATACAACAGTTTATGTAACTGTTGGCCCATCTTATATGTTGTCTCCTTGCAAACAAGGCAGGAGAGAATGAAAGCATTGGAAAAGGAGTTACCTGCACATCTAAGGAGAGAGATTTGGTATTTTTCATGCAGAAGGGCTGCAAGCATGGTCAGAGGGCTGGAGCTCCTCTCTCTCAGCCTGTCTTTACAAGAGTTAGGGAAAGTGAAGGCTCTAAGGAGACCTTATTGTGGCCTTCCAGTATCTGAAGAGGGCTACCAGAAAGCTTGTGACAGACTGTTTAGGGTGTCAGGTGGTGATAGGATTGGGGAATGATCCAAGCTAGAGGAGGGGAGGTTTAGGTTAGATATTAGGAAGAAGTTCTTCACCATAAGGGTGTTGAGACACTGGAACAGGTTGCCCAGGTAGGTGGTGGAAGCCTCATCCCTGGAAGTTCCTAAGGCCACCCTGGATGAGGCTCTGGGCAACCTGATCTAGTGGAAAGTGTCTCTGCCCATGGCAGGGGTGTTGGAACTGGATGATTCTTGAGGTCCTTTCCAGGCCTGACAATTCTGTGATCCACCACAGCTGACAGTCTCCACAAACAAATCACTTATATATTTATCACATTCTAGGTCTGTGGAATGGAAGTAACCCAGAGTTTGGGATGGACATATCCCTGACTCAAGTGATGAAAAGAATCCTTTATCCTATGACTTCATTCCACTTGCATTTCCCTGCTGCCTTCTGTGCCAGGGCTCTCTGGGTGTGCTGGGGGCTGAGGGTGGGTTTTGTTTGTCTTACTTTTTAAGTGCATTGTGTTCAACGTTTCTCTTTTCAGTTGTATATGAGCACAGGTCAAGATTAGAAAAGTCATTACAAAAGGAGAGGCTTGAACATAAGAAAGCAAAAGAAGGTAAAAATGTGCTTTTCACTTTGACATTTAAGATAATTTGATGATTTTAGTATGTGCTGAGTTTAAAATGATTACTGAAGCACAGTGCATTAGGAGGACCACCTTGGCAGGTCTGTGGTGGTCTGTTTAGTACATCTCCTAAATGTATGTCTTTTATTCATGTATCTAATGTGTTTTTTTAAAGGATTAATCTCTGTTAGTGCTGCTTACAGATGACTACAACATGACATAGTACCCTCAGAGTATGTGTATAGTGGTATACATAAACCTAACCCCTTTGTGGAGTATGGGCGTGCGTCAATCCGCTTCTGGCTTACCAAAACCATGGGATCTTTTCCTGCATTCCACAGATGTGAAATTAGACTCCAAATTAGTATTATTACACATGCTTAAAGGGTGTGTTAGTATTATACACACATGCTTTGCTTGCAGAGATTTTTCTGCTGCAAACTAAATTCTAGGAGAGGGTGGGAGTGAGTGGGAGATAGTGGCACACATTTTATTCCTTTCACATCTGCCCTCGGAAACTTCAGCAGATGCAACCCTCTGAGTTTCCTCCGTGCCTTTTCTTATTCTAAATTCTGTCCAGTTTTCAGAGCAGAGCATATATTCTTCCCAAAACTGGGGACCAAGGCTCTGAATTAAAACGAACTGCTTTGGCAGAGATGAAGGACGTGTTAGGAATGCTTCTTAGACGCCCTTGTGGATGGCTTTCTGGTGCCATCTAGTGTAGAGCTGTGCCATGGCTGTGCAGAGCGAGTTGGCGTTCTCAAATCCAGAATCAAGGAGCAAAACAGGGGAGATGTTTCGTTTAGTTAAAGTTAGGCTAGACTTTCACACTTTTTAAAGCACCTAGTTTTCAATTCTAATACGGGAATGCACAATTTATTAATGTCCTTTTCCTTCTGATGATGCTACTGGGGGAGTTCATGGAACAAGTTTAATTACCCAGCCCTAAGCTTGATCCTGTACTCCTGTATCTCACACTAGGATATGAACATTCTAATGAAAATATTTGATTAAATTAAAAACTGAAGATATTTTGTCCAATTTTGAGCGGTTTTGTTTAATTCTCCATAGTTTATTCTTTTAGGTAGTTGTTACTGCATAAATCTAGTGGGAGTTGTCCCTGCCTATGATGAGGGGTTGGAACTAGATGAGCTTTGAGGTCCCTTCCAACCTAAACCATTCTATGGTTATATGAAATATTTTAACACAACTGCTGTGTACATAATTTCTCTTAAACTTAAGTAGAGATTCTAACCTTTGTGGCTCTTTTCATCACTATTCTCCCTTTTTATATTCTAGATTTTCTTGTTTATAAACTAGAAGCTCAGGAAACACTAAATAAAGGAAGGGTAAGTCCTCATTTCCAGCACAGGTTCCTCACAGTCAATGCTGTTTGAGTTGCAAGAAAAAGGAAATGCTTTGCAATTATAACTGCTCAAAAGAAGAGGTCTTACAAAATGCTGACTGAAAAAGCACTCACTCAGTTTCTACTCTGCAAGTGCTCTGCAGTTCCTAATTATTTGAGCTGCAATGGGAGACCCTAATATATATCCAGAAAATTAATTTAGAAAATTCCCCCCCCCCCGTTTATTTTCTGGTGGTTCAAATGTAGTGTTACCATTTTTAAGGGGAAAGGGGAACAATAAAACATTTTTGTAGCTTGGTCCTCAGGGAAAAGGACAGTGACAACTTTCTAACGTGTGGGCTTTGAACAGGAAAGCATAAAAACATCAAGAAACTTTGTTTTATATACCAAGTGCCAGAAGGAAAGCTGTGTCTGGCAAAAGACCCAGAGACCTGGAGCGAGCTCTTTATAAAGCAAGTAAATTAGCATTTTATGGCTACTTCGTGTTGGAACTGGGGAGCAGTTTGTGAGTTGAGCAGCGTAAGTTAAAATACATTGTTGCTGCAGCGAGTGTGAAGTATATATGCTTGATGTGCTCCAGAGCAAGCAGAGAATCATTTGTTTCCTGGGGAGTTAAGTCCCTTGGCTTGTGACTCCTAAATAATTGCATGTGCGGGGCTGGAGGACTGGCACTGTTGCTCTCCTTAACAGCACTGTTTTGTTTTCACAGCAAGACTCCAACAGCCGCTACAGTGCCCTGAGTGTGCAACACCAGATGTTGAAGGTAGGTAACTGAGATGCCCAAGGTCCTACACCTGGACTGGGGCAATCCCATGCACAAATGCAGGCTGGGCAAAGAGTGGCCTGAGAGCAGTCTTGAGGAGAAGGACTTGAGGGTGTCAGCTGAGGAAAAGCTCAACATGAGACAGCAATGGTTGCTGGCAGCCCAAAAGACAACCATATCCTGGGTTGTATCAGCAGAAGTGTGACCAGTAGGACAAGTGAGGTGATTCTCCCATGAGACCTCAGCTGGAGTGCTGCATCCAGTTCTGGTGCCCCCAGCATAAGGAGGACATGGAACTGCTGGAGTGAATCTAGAGGAGGGCCACAAAGATGATCAAAGGGCTGGAGAACCTCTCCTATGGGGACAGGCTAAGAGAGTTGGGGCCCGTTCATCCTGGGAAAGAGAAGGACCTGGGGAGATCTTAGAGTGGCCTTCCAGTACTTTTTACAAGGGATTGTAGTGATAGGATGAGAGGCAATGGATTGGAGTTTGAGAGGGGAGATTTAGACTGGATATTAGGAAGAAGTTCTTTACAGTGAGGATGATGAAACACTGGACCAGGTTGCCCAGGGAGGTCATGGATGCCCTCTCCCTGGAGGTGTTCAAGGCCAGGTTGGATGAAGCCTTGATCACCCTGAGCTAGTGGCAGGTGCCCTTGCTTATGGCAGGGAAATTGGAACCAGATGATATTTAAGGTCCCTTCTCACCCAAACCATTCTCTGAATGTAGACGAGACTGGTATTCTGCTGGTGAACCAGTGTCAGGAAGATGCAGCCTCAGCCGCTTCTAGCAGTTCACTCCAGAATGTCAGTGCAGTGATGGAGCCTTCCTCTTACAACAATACCCTTAGAAGATGATTTACTGCAGAATTCCCTAGTCAGGCTTTCTAGTAGGTGATTTCATCTTCTCAAATGCAAGGGCTTGTGTGGAACATTACTTTACCAGGCTCTGCACAGCCTGGCATGCAGGGATTTTCTTGGTAGTGTTCAGCAGTGGGACAATGCAAGTGCAGGGTGAGGTGACATAGCCCTAGGAGAGGAGAATACTCATCACAGAGATGATTTTGTGTTTGAAAGGAGCTGCAGTATGCATGCTTGGAATAATAAGCCTCTCTTTATGAATGCTTCCTATTCATGAGGTCTTATTGAACAAATTGCCAAAGCCAATATTAGCCAGGCATGCAGATGCAGAGCTGCTCCAGTGTCCCAACTTGGTGTTTGCAGAGTCAACACGAAGAACTAAAGAAGCAGCATGCCAACCTTGAGGAGGATCACCGAAAGCAAGGAGAGGAGTTCAGCAGAACATTCAGTGATCACAAGGAGCGATACTTGCAGCTGCAGCAGGAGAAGGAGCAGGAGATCTCTAAGCTGAAGGGTATGTTCCAACCCCTGCCTGGCTGCCCAGGTTAAAATGTGTATTTATCACTTGGGTGTGATGTGAGACAGTTCTCTTCTCACCTGTTGAGGTGCTTGAACATGTCCAGAGAAGGGTGACAAAGCTGGTGGAAGACAAACGCTATGAGGAGAGGCTGAGGGAGCTGGGCTTGTTTAGCCTGGAGAAGAGGAGACTCAGGGGTGACCTCCCTACAGCTACCTGAAGGGAGGCTGTAGCCAGGTGGGGTTGGGCTCTTCTGCCAGGCAACCAGCAACAGAACAAGGGGACACGATCTCAAGCTGTGCCAGGAGAGGTCTAGGCTGGATGTTGGAGGAGGAAGTTGTTGGCAGAGAGAGTGATTGGCATTGGAATGGGCTGCCCAGGGAGGTGGTGGAGTCACTGTCCCTGGAGGTGTTCAAGAGAAGCCTGGCTGAGGCACTTAGTGCCATGGTCTAGTTGACTGGCTAGGGCTAGGTGCTAGGTTGGAGTGGATGATGTTGGAGGTCTCTTCCAACCTGTTTGATTCTGTGACTCTACAGGTCATTTGTACATCAGCTATATCTTATTGATGATATTCCCTGGCCTCTTTTTGAAATGTATTCATGTGTGGTGTTTGTGTTTCTGTCTAAATTAGAGAGACAGGAAGAAACACAGCACTTAAAAGCCTGTCAAGTGCCAGAGGGTGCTTTATCCACTCTTTCATTTTTAGTTCTAAGGCTTGTATAAACCTGGAAAAAGGGATTTGCCTCTTTACTCTCTTTGTAATCAAAAGGCATTCTAAAGATTGTTTGCCACTTCTACCAGAGATTTAGCTGTGCCTCTTCATGAAGAGACTGTATATATACATTGCAGACCCCATTTTCTCTCTGTGTATCAGCTTCTCTGAAGTGTGTTGCACCTGGATACTTATGTCTTTTACCCAATTTCACAGGATCACAGCACGTCAGAGGTCAGAAGGGACCTCTAGAGATCATCAAGCCCAACCCCTCTTGCCAGAGCAGGACTATAGAATCTAGCACAGGTCACACAGGAATACATCCAGAGAGGTTTCTTATTCAAGAGATTCTTTTTGCAGTTGACAGAGCTCTTCAGTCCCAAACACACAGTTCTTAGAACAAAAGGATGGGGCTCTCTCCATCAAGGGCCATTTTCTGCTATGTGTCACTAATACAAGTTAGTTTTGGAGCTGCCTGCAGTTTTGTCTTCATAACAATTTGCAGGCAGAGGATGAATTTATTATTTCTGTCTTGGCTCCACACCAATGAAGTCACAAAGCTAGCTCTTGGACTGGGCTGGATCTCAGCCTAGCAGCCTGGAGTGTGGGAAGAGCTTGCCTGTGTCTGCTTGCAATACTCCACAGCAACATAATGTAAGCCCCTCTCCCTGGTCCCAGAAGGTAAAGCTTTTTCAGTATGCTGGCCATCTGGGCACCTCTTCTAAAAGAATAGCTTAATCCTGTGCTTTAAAATCTCACTCACCAGATGCAGTGTGAGGGAAGAGAGAAGGGTGGCTTCCTTTCTGCCTTGTAAAGATTTGGATTATCATAAGGAATTTCACTGTCTGCAGTCCCCAGTGTGAACAGGGATGCATAATTCTAGTTGTGTGGACTAGGTGCACTGATGTGAAATTCAACCAAACATTACAATTTTCTGCTTGAAACTATAAAGTTGGTTTGGGTTTTTTTAGGGCTGGGGAGGGATGCAACATAAGCCACACAATTGCTCTAATCCATGTTTTGAGGGCTTGAGTACCTCTCCTATGAGGACAGGCTGAGAGAGCTGGGGTTGTGCAGTCTGAAGAAGAGAAGGCTCTGAGGAGACCTTATTGTGGCCTTCCAGTATCTGGAGTGGGCTACAAAAAGCTGCTGAGGGACTGTTCAGAGTGTTGGGTAGGGATAGGACTGGGGGGAATGGATTCAAGCTAAAGGAGGGGAGGTTTAGATTAGATGTTAGGAAGATGTTCTTCACCACAAGGGTGGTGAGACACTGGAACAGGCTGCCCAGGGAAGTGATGGAAGCCTCACCCCTGAAAGATTTTAATGCCAGGCTGGGTGAACTGTGTTGCCAGCAGGACAAGGGAGGTTATTCTGCCCCTATACTCAGCACTGCTCAGGCCACACCTTGAGTGCTGTGTCCAGTTCTGGGCTCCTCAATTCAAGAGAGATGTTGAGGAACTGGAACATGTCCAGAGAAGGGCAACAGAGCTGGTGAGGGGCCTGGAGCACAGCCCTGTGAGGAGAGGCTGAGGGAGCTGGGGGTGTGCAGCCTGCAGAAGAGGAGGTTCAGGGCAGACCTCATTGCTGTCTACAGCTACCTGAAGGGAGGCTTTAGCCAGGTGGGGTTGGTCTCTTCTGCCAGGCAAGCAGCAACAGAAGAAGGGGACACAGTCTCAAGCTATGCCAGGGGAGGTCTAGGCTGGATGCTAGGAGGAAGTTGTTGGCAGAGAGAGTGATTGGCATTGGAATGGGCTGCCCAGGGAGGTGGTGGAGTCACCGACCCTCAACTTGTTCAAGAAAAGCCTGGCTGAGGCACTTAGTGCCATGGTCTGGTTGATTGGCTAGGGCTGGGTGCTAGGTTGGCCTGGATGATCTTGGAGGTCTCTTCCAACCTGGTTGATTCTATGATTCTATTGGCAACCTGATCTCTAGTGGAAAGTGTCCCTGCCCTTGGTGTGGGAGGTGGAAGTGGAGGATCCTTGAGGTCTCTTCCAGCCCTGACAATTCTATAATTCTATAGCAGTAGTGTAGGATTTTCTGTAGTTGTGTTATAGTCTTAATTGTGTTGCTTAATCCAGTAGTATAAATCTGATCTGGTTTAACTTCTGTGTCATTTCTTCTAAGCAGAGTCCCTGTATAACTTACGGGAGGAGAACAGACAGTTGAGGAAGGCTCACCAGGATATACACACCCAGCTACAAGATGTTAAGGTAGGCTTTGCTCTGAGGACTTTCAAGGCCTTTAGGAAAGAGAAGTATTCCCCCAGGTATTAACAAGGCTGAAGCCTTGTAGTGTGCAGGAAAGGGAAGGAATATGGTTGAACTGGATTTTTTGCCACCTGCCCTTTTAGGTACATGGTCATTTAAAACAAATAAATTAGGGAAGTGATTTAAATAAGGAAGGAAATTGGAATTGGAGATTTGATTTTTTACTTTTTTGCAAGTCAAGAATTGTGTTTTCACACAATGGCTCAGCTTGAAAGGCATCTTTAAAGGTCACCTAGTCCAGCCCACCCTAGTTCACCTAGTGAACAGGGACATCTTCAACTAAATCAGATTACTCAGAGCCACAACAACCTGACCTGGAATGATTCCAGGGATGGGGCTTCTACTACCTCTCCGGGCAAGTTGTCCCAGAGACCTTAGAGGTGATCTACTCCAATCTCCTTCCCACAGGCAGGGACGCCTCTTAACTAGACTTAAGTTTGCAGAAATTAATGTTTTCCAGCTCTTTTACTTTAGAACCTTCATCAGCATCTATTCCAACTTCTAACTTTATTTGAGTTAAGCAAATCCTGGCCTGCAGATTTTCTTTCCTGGCACGCCCACGCTCTCTGTTTAATATGCATTCCGTGTTAAATAAATCAATGCTGTCATTCCAGCTCGGGAGGGTTTTTTTTCCCTTCTGAAATAAATTGAATTATTTTCCTAGTTCAAAATCCCCCAGGCCGCCTAATTTCCTTTCGGAATGAACTTCCTGTAAAACGTGTAACGTTGTTCTTTTTCGTGTAGCAGCAGCATAAGACCTTACTCTCCCAGCACAACCAGCTTGTAGTGACTCTGGAAGACCACAAGAGTGCGCTAGCTGCTGCACAGGTCAGAAAGGAAAGCAGCTCAGCTCCTCCTGCCTCTAACCTTCCTACCACTTGTTTCTCCCTAGCTGAGCTGACTCTCATGTTCTGCATGCAGCCTTTCGCATGGGAAGCAGCCTGCAGTCATCACCGCGCTGCACACCGGAGGGAGATGCATGAGTTAGAAGGGTTTGCCCTTAATCAGAAGCTGCAACAAATCCTTAGGGCTGTTGGGAAACCAGAATGCTGTGTTCTAGGCTCCAGAATGCATGTGTTGCTGATAAGAAGAGTATCTCTGCTTCCTTGACAACTGTCAAATACCTTTTATTTCTCTTTCTTCTCTGACAGAACTTCTGTTAGTTTAACATCCCACACCCTGACATCCACATCCAACACTTGAAGAGACCTGGATGCTGATACACTATAAAGTCTCTTTGTATGACTATAAACATCAGAGCAACAGAGGCAGAGTATAAATGGGGCAATGTAAACTCCAGGTGGAACTCAAGTAAAGCAGCAGCATTCCCTTTCTTAAATGTCATTTCCTAGTGAACTTTCCTGGAGTGCAAACTTTGCTAGACTGTTGCAGGTTCATTCAGCTGTGCAGGCTACAGGGAATATGGAAGCAGGAGTAATGCTGGAGCAGAGTCATACTAATGGGGAAAGATTAGAGGGAAAGGCAATGAGGCAGGGTGAAGTTATTTTTATTCCTGACTGATTTTCTTCATTTAAATGTTTTCATGGTCCACAAAGTTATTAGCAACACTAAAAGCACTGGGGCTTTGTCTCCCAATATGTGTCAATATTCAAAAAGCAGGGAAAGACCAGGAAAGCCTCTCACAGACTAAATCCATGGAGAATCTTCATTGCCAGTCCTAAAATATGCTGGCAGCTAATTCTAAGCTCTTGTCCCACTGGCCACGTTAGCTACTTGGTATGTATCAGCAACCATCTGAAATTCCACAAGGGGCAGATGCAGGCACTGATTTAAGGTTCACCAAATCCAAAGGGAAGCTCCATGTGCTTCTCCTGCCTTTGATTCAGTTCTTTAATTAGAAAACCTGTGCCACACAAAGCCCTTCTGTCTGCAAGCAGCCATTTATCATATGGAGAGCCTTTTCTCCAAGAGAAGTCTTGCACGTTCCTTCAGAACAGAAGACATTCAGCACAGTTGCACAGCTTCTCCTGCAAACCAGCCCCAGGAAGTTCACAAGGGATTATTGCTCAGAAACACAGCTCAATAAATGACCTCTCTATCTCATAGGTCTATTCTAGATATTAGATATCAGTAGTCAATGCTGCACTAATGAATTTGTGACCTGAATCTTTAAGGCATTGTAATCTTTGTACTTTTCCAGGGCTCAAACAGCCAGGCAGATTCATTATATATTTTTATAAACCCTGTCTCCCTGCCAGTATTAATACCTTTGGAGCTGTGGCCTTGAATCACAATGCTCAGCTTAGTGACTCGTGCAGCAGAATGGAGCCACTTGGATTCTGAGCTGGCTAAATAGCCTGGTACACTGTCTCTCTGCATGGTCAGCAGGGGTGAGAAAGAAAGAAACCAGAGCCTTGAATATTAATCTTATGTTAAGTAAATACTTTTTTTCCCCTCTAAAATTTCTTCCTGGACTCTCCAGCAGTTAATGAGGAAGCAGAAGTATCCCTCTGGAATGACAAGAGTAATTCATGTCCGTTCTGCTTTGCTTTTAGGCCTGTCTGTTTCAGTGGATGCCATAGTCTTTTGGAGATGCTTCGAGGTGCGTCCAGCATCAGAGCTGTTCCTCATTGCATCCTGTCAATCTGTAGCACT
This sequence comes from Pogoniulus pusillus, assembly GCF_015220805.1. Classification (NCBI taxonomy): domain Eukaryota; kingdom Metazoa; phylum Chordata; class Aves; order Piciformes; family Lybiidae; genus Pogoniulus; species Pogoniulus pusillus. The sequence continues at coordinate 12,703,999 of NC_087289.1, forward strand.
GTGGATGTTGTTTTGTATGAGGGTTGTGCATTGGACATCAATGCCTCTTGCCCATCTGCTGTGCTGTTGAGTGCTCTGATACCACAGAACACACAGAACAATGTACATGCTCCCAGAGAGGGGATTGGAAGCACTTTTTAACCTGCATTATAAAAAGGATTATGAAATGCACCTCTGACTTCAAAATGGGCAGTGGACAGAGTCACAGATCACATCAGGTTGGAAGGGACCTTCAAAGGTCATCATGTCCAAAATCCCTGCAGTGAGCATGGACACCTACAACTAGGTCAGGCTGCCCTGGGCCACATCAAGTCTTATCTTGGATGTCTCCAGGGATGGGGCCTCAACCACATCCCTGGGCAGCCTGTTTCAGTATTTCACCACTTTCATTGTGCAGAACTTCCTCCTAACGTCCAGCCTACTGTGGTTCTGGGCATCACCCACCCCTACTCCCCAAGAATTCACCCAGCCTAAACTCAGCCATCTGGAAGTTAAGGAATGAAGCCTTATGTCCACATCACAATATACAAGCAGCTATATGCAATATATTACAGATATTTACAGCTATATACAGTAATACGCAAGTTAGAAGTAAGACAGAAAAAAAAACTAAACCCTTCCCAGCCGCCAGATTGCCCAAGAGGGGCTTCCAACCACCCCTTCACCTTCTTTCCACCCTTTCCCTTATCTCAGAATCTTTCTTACACGGAGGGTGATCTGGAAATGTTGGCAAGGGATGTTAGAAGCAGAACGATTAGTTGGAAAGTGAGCAGGTTCAGGCAGAAGAGTTAATACAGCAACAGCCAGGCAGAGACTGCCTTATCTTTGTTTGTGTCCTTGCTTTTATATGTCCCAGCAGAATGAATGGGCAATGTAGACATCACTCTTACTTTCTTTTCACAGCCAATGATCTATTTTTTCTCATAAAAATATTCCCAATAGCCTCAAACCAGCACAGTCTTATCACTTCTAAATAGTCCTTCCCCAGCCTTCATTTTGGTCCTCTTCAGAGTCTGAAATGTAGTTATAAGGACACCCTAGAGCCTTCTTACTGGAGCAACAGGGAAACTCTCATAAGGCACCACCTTGTGTATATGTGCAGCTGGGCACCTTTCATAAATCCTGTCCCTCTCTCAAAACTGACTTCACAAGACAGTTTTCTTGTACATCTGCTGTAGAGACAGGGACTGCTGTCCCAATCAGTCTGCGTTCACCTTCTGGACTTTTAACACCTTTTGACAGTATCCTGATCTTGTACAAAGTTGGTGCCCACACAGGAGGACATCACACTGCTGGAGCAGGCCCAGAGAAGGGCTACAAAAGATGAGCAGTGGGCTGGAGCACCTCCCTTATGAGGACAGGCTGAGAGATTTGTGGCTGTTCAGCCTGGAAAAGGGAAGGGTCTGAGGAGGTCTTATAGCAGCCTTCCAGTACCTGAAAGGGCCTACGAGAGAGCTGGGAAGGGACTTTTTGCAAAGACTTGTAGTGATAGGATGAGAGGGAATGGATTGAGGCTTGAGGAGGGCAGATTCAGAGTGGAGCTGAGGAAGAAATTCTTGATCATGAAGGTGGTGAGACACTGGAACAAGTTGCTCAGGGAGGTCCTGGATGCCCTTTCTGGAGGTGTTCAGTGCCAGGCAAGATGAGGCCTTGTGCCCCCTGACCTAGTGAAAGATATATCTGCCTATGGTGGCGTCCATAGGTCCCTTCCAACCTAAAGCATTTTATGAATCTCTCATACACAGCAAATCAATTTCCAGCATGTTACTGTTGCATACTGAGGCCTTGAGTGACCTCTTCTAGTAGGAGGTGTCCTTGCCTACGGCAGAGGGTTGGAACTGGATGAACTTTGAGGTCCCTTCCAAGCTACACCATTCTATGACTACAAGAAGGCTTTAGAAATTTACATTTTTCTCTCCTTTTGCATTTTTTCCCCCTCCTTCTTTATCTCGCCCTTCACCAAATGGTATACTATGACTTTCTGTGCCTTAGTTCTCTATGCTGGCTGTTGTCTTGTGTAGCACTTGTCTAAATGTTGAGGATTTGCCATTTTCATAATATGTGTGTATCCTTTAAAACTCCTTTTTCTGAAAGAACCACACTTCTTTCTACCAGTGAAGAAGTCTTGATTTCTCTTGCTTTAGCCTGCCAGGAAAACTGCATCATCCCCTCCTGACAATTCACCTGCTTGGCATGGGCAAACCAAACCTTCATCTTTGTTCCACAGAGAACTTTCTAATCCACGTTGTATGCATGTGCACTTAGGCTGAAAAGATGGTGATGAATCAGTGTTACCTCGTGTTGTGGAAATAACCAATGTGCAAAGCTCCTGCCCCTTTTTCTCCTTGGTGTTTGCTCTGCTGTCAGTATTGAGTCTTCCTACCCCGTGTCGTGCCATCGAATTTGCTCCGAGGTAACTACATTTTATTAAGCAATTGATTTGAGCACACTATATAATAACTTTATCTGTTGACTTCAGTCCCAGGTGGAGGAATACAGGCAGCTGAAGGACACCCTCAACAAAATGCCAAGTTTCCGACAGCCTGAGAAGTTGGAACAGTCAAAGGAGCAGCCAGAAGTGGGAGCAACATCTCCCCGCAGTGACCTCCTGCTGCACCAGCAAGCTGTGACTGAAGAGCACAAGGAGGTAGAAAGCACTCATTGGCTACAGACACTATAGGAAATGGTTTAGTCAGCAACATGCTGTGTGCTTAACTTCCATTAGAAGCCTATGTTTAATGGCACAACTTTGTTAGCTTTTAAGTAGCTTAAGTAGAACAGTTTTGTCTTAATGAGTAGTAGAAAAATGTATTCATGGTGGACCTTTTCTCATGTGGCTGTAAATCCACTCCAAACTGGTTTATGTAAGCTGATTCAAGAGGTTGCTAAAAGCTTTAATTCTAGGGGGTGATAAGCAGCCTCTAAAATGTTAGATCTCTCTTGTGCTTCAGAAAAGCTTTAACAAGTCCTGAGGAAATGGTCTTGTGTTTGACATGGTTTCAGTGGCACACTGAAGTCAGGGAATGTCAGATTGGCATGTTTTCCAGTGTTCAAAAAGGAGGAGGGGGGAAAGAAGTAAAGATGTGGGTAAATTCTAGATGTTACAGTATCAGTTGTGGTTTTGGGTTGGTCTGTGGCCAGCAGAACCTACCGAGAAATGAAAATACAAAGCTGCCTTTGCAGACAAAGAATTGTAGTCATTTTGTTGCACTTCAGGTAAAGTGAGGCTTAACCTACTTTGTGATGCAACTGTACAATGCCAAGGGTCAGGTACTGACACTGGCAGGAGGGACAGCTTGTTCCAAAGCAGGCATTTGGCTCTCCTGACTATTGTGTCACTGCTGAAGGCTCAGATAGCAACATCATATCTGCTCCTTGGCTTGTGAGAGAATCTCAAATCTGCCTCCTCTCAAAGGCTTGTGTGTGCTTTGCAGAATGAGGAGCCCAAAGAGAGAGAAGAAATAAACACCCAGGAAAAAGAAGACAGAGCTGAGCCTTTTCATCTGCAAAGGAGGGGTAACGATGGCCAGCATGCCAAAGAACTAAATATTCAGGAGCAGCAAGAAGCTGGAGAGGATGACGAGCAGCAGGTTGATCAAGTGGAAGAGGAACGCAAGAAAGAACTGGAAGAGGAAGAAATGGAGCAGGCAGGTCAGCCTGAGCACCTAGAGGAGGAGCAGGATCAAGTACCAGAAGAGCATGAGTGGAAAAAACAGGAAGAGAAGGAAGAAGAAACCAATATGTTGGGTGACCACCTTCATTCAGAGGTATGGAGCTCTTTCCTACTCACAGATTAGATCTGTTGTTGAAAGGGAGGCATCTCTTAGCATTGCTGGCTCTGTGTTGAGCTCACCTATTGCTAGCCGAAATCAGCATCATAGTCTGGCAAGGGTAGGGGCTAGGCTGGTTACCAGGTGAGTGACAGAGGCTCTCTATGAACCCATCTGCCTTGCCAAAGGGAGGAGAAAGGGAAGAAGGGAGTGAGGCTGATGGTTTGGGAAAGAAACTAAACCAGCTGGGATGGAAATAAGAACAATCCAACAAAATAGACAGAAACTAATATGGAACCCAACCCCTCATGGCTATATCACTATCACCACTGGTGCCGTGGCAGAAGTCCAAGACTGGATTCTGCAGCAGACATGAATCAGATTCTGGAACTGGACTGAGGACCACATGGATTGGTGTCAGTGGCAGAACAAACAGAAGAGTCCCCAGATGCTTGCTGTTGAAACAGAGGTTTGACCCTGATGATCCCTCATCTTTGTACTGAAAATGTGCTCCATGGGTTGGAATCCCTTGTTGCTCAGCTTAGGGTCACCTGTCCTGTCTGCTCTTTCTTGAAGATGCCATCTCTGACTTCCTGAACCCCAAGGTGTCCCTGCCCATGGCAGAAGGGTTGGGACTAGATGATCCTTAAGGTCCCTTCCAACCCAAACCATTCCATGAATCACTGAAGGTTGGGCACAAGATTTGGCAGTGCCCTTGGTCTACACAGGAGCAAGTCTAAGACAGAGCCTTTCTGCACCCCCAGCCCTTGGAACTTCCCCATCACTGCTAGAAGCAGCTCCTGGCTGTGCAAACCCACCCTGAGCTTCAGAAAGTGCTGGCACTGAGCAGAGACCAAGTTGGGAAGTCAAATCACTGACCAGAATTAGTTCTGGTCTAGCTCAAACCAGGACACATCCATAGAATATTTAGGATTCAGAGCACTCAGATGCATAAGATTGAGGCTCAGCTTCCACACACGCATACTGCAGTGCTTGCCAGATGAAGCCTAATGAACATTAATTCTGCTGATAAAAAGCAACAGATGGAAACAAAAGAGCAATCAGCTCAAATCCCATCTCCTGCTTTAAATTTGAGGCCTGTGGTAGCTGATGAGGAGAAGATAGGATGAGACTCATCTTCAGCGCTTTGGAGAGCTTACTAATTTAATGCATCTCAGCAAATTGCAGTGTGTTTCCTTGTCAGGTACACCTACCTTCTGTAGACACATTACCCTCTAAATGTTCACTGTCATTTGACAGGAACGTTTACCTACAAGGTGAACATGACTGAAATAGCCTGGGGAGATCAGAGTGCAGCAGTGGCCAAGGCTTGCTCTCTACAGCTCTAAATGAAACCAGCAAAGCCCAGGTTTGCATTCTAGATCACATCTCCAGTGCAAAATATTATGTACTGATCTCACCTTAGGCTTTGTAAGCAGATTAATTGTATACCTGCAGTGTGATGAGAAGCCACTGTGCAGTGGAGAGGAGCAGTGGATTAGAGCAGCAGCAGTAGCTTAAGCTGTGAAATGTGTTAAAGTTACTGCTGACTGTGAAAAATGGGCAGTGTCTGACTTAAGGCTCAAAGCAACCCCTGCTGAAACCACCAGTTAAATCACTGCAGCATATTTGCTGTCTTAATTGTCAGCCATAAAACTCACTATCAATATAGACTGGGGGATGAGAAAGCAGCCCTGTGGAAAGGGACTTGGGGGTGCTGATGAATGAAAAGCTGGATGTGAGCAGATGGTGAGAGCTTGCAGCCCAGAAGGCCAATTGCATCCTGAGCTGCATCAAAGGAAGCATGGACAACAGATCCAGAGGAGGGGATGCTACCATTTTGCTCTGCAGCCCTGAATACAGGAAGGACATGGACTTGATGGAGCAGGTCCACAGGAGGGCCACAGAAGTGATCAGGGGGTTGGAGCAGCTCTGCTTTGAGGACAGGCTGAGGAAGTTGGGGGTGTTCAGCCTGGAGAACAGAAGGCTCTGGGGAGACCTAATAGCAGCCTGCCAGTACTTGAAGGGGGCTACAAGAAGGCTGGAGAGGGACTATTTGCAAAGACCTGTGGTGATAGAAGGGGCAATGGCTTCAAAGCAGGGAAGAGCAGATTTAGATTGTGCATTAGGAACAAGTTCTGCACTATAAGGGTAGTGGGACACTGGAACAGTTTGCCCTGGGTGTTGGTTGGGGCCCACCTCTGCAGATATTCAAGGTGAGGCTTGACAGGGCTCTGGGCAGCCTGATCTAGTTGAGGTCATCCCTCCTGACTGCAGAGGGGGTTGGACTGCATAACCTTTGGAGGTCCATTCTATGATTTATGGTTATTGATGTGCAAGAAAAGCATGGCTTCCCCAAGCCCATTATCTCCTCTCCTGTCCTCATGACCTTCCCAAACACCCCAACACTTCCAGCCTATGTTCAAAAAAACCTAAACTTCAAGCAGAGACAAGAAAAGTGACAATGACTCTGCTGTGATGCTACCCATTGCATATGGCATCTGCATCACTCCCCCTCTTGACACAGGTTTCTGCCTGCTTGTTTCTGATCATTGCAAGGATGATTAATCTGTGACTCGCACATTTCCTTTGACAGATAACATCAACAAAAGCTGTAACAAAACGACAGAAGACAGCTTATGAACAACAACTGGAGCAGCAACACCTTGCAGCCCAGAGAGCAGAGGAAGCCAACCAGCTGCGGGAGCATCAGGAATCACTCCACCAGCAAAGACTGCAAGGGCAGCTACTCCGGCAGCAACAGCTGCAAGAGAAAGAGCTTCAGCTGCAGAAACAGGCAGAAGAAGGAGAAAAACTCTACAAAAGCAGGCTGAGGTTCAGTTCTTTTACATCAGTTTGCCATGGTCTGGGCTCTAGGCTCTATGGCTTGCACCAAACCAGCTTTGAAAAGAGAGTGGTTTAGTGCTGTAAACCTAGACGAGCCAGAAACTAAATTCAGTGAGACTCATCTCCTCCTTTGCAAGGAGCAAACTGATTGCTGCTTTATGAGAGTTTTCCTTTTTTCTTCCTTTTCCCTCTGGAAGCTTCTGAAGTCTGGAGCAGTGAATACACATTGCCATGCACACCTGTGGGAGAAGTTAGGGGCTTCTGGCACGCAATGCCCCTGGTCTTAAAGCTTGCTTTAAATTAGTAATTATTTTCCACTAAGCAGCAATGATGATCTTGTAGTAGTGAGGAGCTCCAGTATCGGGTATGCATTAGGTACCTAAGCTAAAGTTCCTCTTAAATGTGAGATGCTGTTTTTAAGTAATTCCCTGAGGACTTTCTGGACAAGAGTGACTGCTATTATGTGCAGTGTAGAGACTAAAGCATGGGTTCAAGAGAAACCCACACCTTTTTGGTGTCATAAATGCAGTTATGGCATTGTAGCTTCTGTGTGCCTCTCACTTTCCCTGCACATTTCCTTATGCTTCTGCTTAGTTTTAAATGGTTAGTGACCTTTTGTTTTTGTCTTTTGGAATCCAAAGCCCACTGAATTTTCCTTGCTGAAACACTAAAATAACAATACAACCCATGTTCTAAAATGAGCTGGGTATGACAGAGCCTTTCAGGAATTGCTAGTCAAAATATTCAGCCTTGCAAGAACAAGCACATAAATAAACCCTTTTCAAGATTAAACTAGAACTGCTTAGTCAGCAAAACAACTGATCTACTTAGTTTATGACCTTTATCTGAGAGGTGTTTTCCTTTCAGCTCATAGCATTTCTGCTTTGCTTATAGAATGTACTAGCTTGGGAGTTTTATACAAGGAGGATCCTGCTGATGTGTAAAGAAATGCAAGTAATGGGTTTAAACTGGCAGAGGGGAGATATAAACTAGATGCTAGGAAGAAGTTTGTTACAGTGAGGGTGGTGAGACACTGGCACAGGTTGCCCAGGGAGGTTGTGGATGCTTCCTCCCTGGAGGTGTTCAGTGCCAGGTTAGATGGGGCCTTGAGTAACCTGTTCTGGTGAGAGAAGTCTTTGTCTATGGCAGAGGGGTGAAACTGGGTAAGCTTAGATCCCTTCCAACCTAAACCACTGTGATTCTAAGTTAGTGTAGTAGGGCAAAAAACAACAAAGACTTTGTTCTATAAAATAGATCTTCTTGCAGGGAAGGTGGTATGAAAAAATAGTAGGTAATAGAAGGCTAAATTTGAGCCAGGAAAGGCAGAGATGCAGCAGGATGGTTTGAATATTAAATCAAAACCACACTCTTTTGGAACTGAAATGATGTATTTGCATTCCATTTCCTCAGCCAACAGGCTCATTATAACATGGACCAAGATATTGTCCAGGGGGAAGAAGATCAAGGTGTCCAGGAAGAGGAGGGAGGTAAGATAAAATGTATGCCCCTACCACATTTGCATTCCCTGGGTGCTGTCTTTCCTTTGAGACTTCAATATTCATTTCATAGCCGATTTGAAGTGAAACAGAAACTTGCAATTCAAAACCAGAAGCTCAAATAACACTGCCTAAACTGAATGAAATACAGGAATTGCTAAAGATCATACCCACATTCCTGAAAGGAAAAGTGTCCTGTTGACTTAGCTTCAAGGATAGGTCTTTGTGGCTCTTGGTTGCATTCCTGGCTCTGAGCTATGATTTTGTTTCATCTCAAAATGGTGAAATCTTTTGGAGTCTGCTGCCTACTGGCAGTAAAACCATTCTGTTGGCATCTTATGCTTAGGCAGGCTCCTCAGGTAAAGGCTGCCTACTGCTAAAAGCCACACTTTGAGTCCTGGATTCAGTTTTGGGCCCCTCACTACAAGAAAGATACTGATGTACTGGTGCAGATCCAGAGAAGGACAAGAAAGGTGGTGAAGGGTCTGAAGCACAGTTTTTGTGAGGAGCAGCTGAGGGAACTGAGGTACTTTAGTCTGGAGAAAATGGAGGGAGACCTCATTGCTCTGTACAACTACCTGAAAGAAGGTTGGACTGTGGTGGGGGTCAGTCTCTTCTCCCTTGTAACAAGTGCTGGGACAAGTGGAAGTGGCCTCAGGTTTGCACCAGGGGAGGCTTAGTTTGGGTATTAGAAGAAGCTTCTTCACTGAGAGGGTTCTTAAACACTGAAACAGGCTCCATAGGGAGATGGTTGAATCTCCGTCCCTGGAGGTGTTGAAAAGATGCAGAGGTGTGGTGCTGAGGGACATGGTTTAGCATCAGGCTTGGTAGAGTTAGAGAATAGCAGAACTTGAGGATCTAAAAGGCCCTTTCCAACAGAAGCAATTCTAGGGTTTTGTACATGAGACTCATAAAAAGGCAAAGCAGAAACTGCTGTAATGCAATAATGATATCAAAACATTTGTCAGCTTACAACCGTGACAACCAGCACCAGCATGAAGGTGAAGACGATGATCAAAATAATGCAAATGAACAGCAAGAACCAGAACATCAAGTAGAAAATCAGCAGGCTGATGAATCAGTGAGTATGAATTAAGATGCTGTGGATGGCAGTTGTTACTGAAGTGAAAACCCAGAAGTCTCATCTAACATAATTGCATGTTACAGAAATAAGACGAACCAGAGGTCTGCCAGGAAGACAAGTTTGACAGTTTAAATCTACATCTAGGATCTATTTAGAGTTGTCCTTAAGGATCTATTTAGAGTTGTCCTTACTGATCTGGGAGGAAATCAAGAAAAGCTTCCTCTCTCCTCGTTGGGAGGAAGTTGTTTTTCTGATTTGTACTTAGCTGGGACTTGAACAGGTAAACTTAGATTCAAAGAAGTGACAGCAGTAACTCAGTGTCAGGAAGAGGGGTGATGGTATTCTTCAGGCCATGGGTAGCTAAGAGGGTAAAAGCCAACTCAATAGCCACTGAAACAAGCTGTCAATACAAAAGAAGTGTGAGACCTAGACAGAGGACATTTCTTAGCACTCAACACAGTTCTGACATGGACTGCACAGAGCTCTGGGTGCAGAGAGTCAGCCCTGTGCTTTCTCCCAACTTCCAGCATTACTTGGTGTGATGGAACATCAAACCTGTCACCTTAACTCCCCTCCTTCTCAGCAGATTAAGTTGTATGATAAATATTTCCACAGGATTTTTAACTCACTGGCTACAGAGATATGAGAAATGTTTCTTTCTGCTTATCATTTAGTGAAAATGCTTGTTTTCTGAATGGCAAAGCATGATGAGGAGTGATTGGGTTTTGTTTTATTACAGACATAGGCGAGGTCAATATTGCAGGACAGACTGGTACTGAAAGATCACATCAGCTCTTTTGAGCCATGAGCATTGAAACTCTTATCTCTCTTTACCTGGTCTTATCAGGATTTGTCAGGTGGCCAGGAAACAAAAGGAGTTCAGCAGCCTCTGTGAAATAAGTTATTGGAATCAGTCTGGGTTTTAGCAGACAAGTACCCATACTGCAGGTCTGCCTGAGCTCAGTGCTGCAGTGCTTTTTCTCTCAGCAATGGATGCTTCTGTATTGGCTGGAGTTTGGTCTGGTGAGCCCTGGTGCCTGTATAGAGGTTCCAGCTTAGGTGATACGAAGCTGATTCTAACATAGCTCATGCTAGGGTAGCTTGCAAGTGAAATGGAACTTGGCTGAGAGAGAAAAATACATATTTAACATTCACTTCTGAAACTTACAGAAGGCAGCCATGGAAGATGTGAATCCTGCTGATGACCCCAACAATCAGGGAGAAGATGAATTTGAGGAAGCTGAACAAGAGAGAGAAGAAAATCTACCAGATGAAAATGAAAAGCACAAGCAAACCAGTCAGAAACAAGGACACCCAGGCATGGAAGAGCACCTAGTGGTTAGTAAAGGCAGGGGAAGCATCTCTAGATCATATTTAAGGACAGTGCAGCACAGAGCAGTGAGAGAACACTGAACTTTGATTTTTAAAGCTCTCTTTGAAGCCATACATGACACATGCAGAGGGAAGTGTAAGTTACTCCTGGTGGTACACAGCTCTGTCTGTCATCGCTGGCTCCACTCAGTGAGGTTCTGTAGTCTCATCAGGTGCCCTGTATCCACCTTGCCACAAGCTCCTGCTAGAACTCCCCTTCATACCGTCACCATGTCTTTGCACAGATCCCTTCTCCTGCTGCTTCCCTACCATCAGCTCTCAGCTGTAAGCAGTGCTGTCACTTTCTCCCCCTGGCCCTTCCACTGAATGCTGCACATTTCAGCCCACTTTAAACTGTAAACTCCTCTAGGCTGGGAGAAAAAAAAAACTGTATTTTTGTGGCATTGGTCTTTAAAGGTGTAAATATTTCACTGTCATCCTGCTAGGTATGGAAAGTCTTGCTTTATTCTCTGAAGTGATTTTATATTACAATCATTCTGTTGTCTGGGTTTTAATTTAGGGCAGTTCTAAATCATGTAGCAGAGCTATCATTAATGCTAATGAACATGCTAGAAGTTCTCATGCTATTGTTGTTACTTCAGCTTCACATAAAGTTTTAGTTCCAGAACAAGAAGCTTTAACCTTCAGCCTTCTAGAGTTAATAGGCATGCACACAGAAATGGATTTTTATATGATCTTTGTGCAGATGGCAGGAAATCCTGACCAGCAGGAGGATAATGTGGATGAACAATACCAGGAAGAGGGAGAAGAGGAGGTAAGAAAGCAGGCATCAGTCATGTGTAGACGCAGGTAGCATGGCACATCTCCATTAACATTCAGTGTTGGTATCTTTTATGGTAGATGATGAACTCAGCTCACTTTGACTTTATGAAACCTAGGAAGCCTTTGCCATTGCTCTGCTGCCTGCTTCTGGACATATTCTAAGTTACTCTTGCTGCTGTGCTGCAATCCATTAGCCTGCCGTGCAACACAGTATTAATTGTGCAATAACTGAAAAGGTGAAGCCATTCACGACACAGGGAAGAAATTCCTGGAAACCTCAAGCCCCCTGAAGGTCTCTGAAAACCTCATTAACTTTGCATCTCTAATCACACACTGCTGTTCTGGGCAAACTGCTTCCCTGGCCAGTTACTCTTTAGCTCTGACTTTGATTTATCTGTGCTCCTCCTCAGCAATCCAAGCCCCAGCTATTTGTGGAGTCAAACAGTCAGGGAGCTGTTAGCACATTGCTTTGAACTGGAGGAGAAAAGGAGGGGCAGGGACTTTTTCAGTCCTGTGTGGAATGGCACACTCCTTAGGTAGGTGCTGGTGTAAGCTGCCCTGCAGTTCTTCAATCCATACCTAATCAATTGCTATTTTCTGCCTCTTATGTAATGATTCACAAAAAGCCATAGAAATGGCTGCTCATTACTTCCTTACAGGGAACACTTTGTCTCAATTAGCTGGTGTGCACTTAGAATCCACCAGTTCTGTTACTTAAATCAAACCAGGTCATTAGGAACTGGGAATAGTTGGCCTTTGGCAGCCACTCTTTGGCTTACAGGAAGTAATTTAGAGCATGTTTCATAAGGGATTGTGAGCAGGCTGCTTACTGGAACCATCAAGAGAGAGTTAGGATGCTGTAATGGGGAAGGTTCCTTAGAAGGTTGACTCAAATATGATACATTACTGCTTAAATCTTTCCCTCATATCCCTCCAAGTGATCCAGGTTTGATGGCTGCCCTTCTGCTGGCAGCAATACTGAACCCCAAAGGACTTGTTTACAAGCTGCTTTCCCTCTTCTTGGGAGCAACTGCTACACCTACTCCCTTGCTACTGATGCTGTTAAGAGGGCTGCAGCTGCTTCTCAGGAGAATGTAATAGCAGCTGCCAGAAGGATAGAGCCCTGCTGAAAGCAGCAGGCTCCTCCTTGCTCTTTGTGGCAGGGGTGGTTGGTGCATGCTTCTCAGCCAGGTGAAACAGCTTCTTTTTTCCTCGGTGGAGAGTGCTGTACAGCCTCACAGAAGCATCTTACTCAGCTTGCAGGACACCATTTGGAGCAGACCTGCATAACAGCATTCTCTCAAAGAAAACCAAGGTCCCTCTGAAAAGCACTCCCCTCAAATTTGCACCTAACCATGATGGGACATGGACGTGAGGGGGAGTGCTGATGTGAAAAAAAAAAATCAAAGAGGTGATGGATTAAGATCTGAACATCTGGAAAGCAGATTCAGCGCAGCCTGCTCTCTCCAAAGATAGAGTTGGAAGGGATTATTCTCTGCTCCCAATTCCCCTTTGCTCTTCTGTGGTTTTCCAGGAGCAGCTGGCAGAAGGATCACTCAACTGCTGAGAAAACATGGACAAAGTTATCTTTGAATGCCTGTATCACATATCTGAACTAAAACTGTTCTAGGAGTCTAAAGTAGGGTGCAAGTGTCAGCAGTGACTCTGCTGTGTCATGACACTCTTACTGTGAATGAAGGCTAAAGAGAAAATGATATGTATGTGAAGTTAAACCAGGAAATGGAAATCTAAATGTGTTAGCTGGTGATGACAGGGTCTATGAAGACTGTGGTTAAAAGTTCAGTATGTTTTCAGAGCAAATTAGTTCTCTGATTATTGGGCTGCTGGGTGTTTTTCCCCTCTTTAGCCTCTCTGTGCCCTCTCCTCCCTTTCTTTTGAATCTTCTTTCTGGCAAAGCATAGCTATGAAAATGTGTACACTCGTACCAGAGGCTACTTCTTTAAAGGGAATTGAAACCTACAGAACATGTCTGTGCTTTGCAGATCCAGGAAGATCTGACTGAAGAGAAGAAACGAGAGCTGGAACACAATGCTGAAGAGCCATATGGGGAAAATGAGGAAAATGTAAGTAGTGTGTAAGCCCAGAAACTGGGTGACCTGGTTCAGCACTTGGCATAGCTGTGGCCATGTCACAGCAGCACTCTGGAACTGTTGTAGCTTGCTTTAGATCCTAGGCTTTACAATTTTATACTGTCCCAACTTTCTTTTGCTCATCCACCCCCACAGCAAATCTTGCTGCCTGCAGGCCTTTGAATATCTCTCCCCCTCTACTCCACTCTGGTGAGACTCCACCTGGAGTACTGCATCCAGTTCTGGAGCCCCTATTACAAGAGGAATGTGGAGATGCTGGAGCACATCCAGAGAAGGGCCATGAGGATGCTCAGAGGGCTGCAGCAGCTCTGCTGTGAGGACAAACTAAAAGAGTTGGGGCTATTCAGTCTGGAGAAAAGGAGGCTCCAAGGTGACCTTCTTGTGGCCTTCCAGTATCTGAAGGGGGCCTACAAAAAAGCTGGGAAGGAACTTTTTAGGCTTTCAGGGAGTGACAGGACTGGGGGGAATGGAGCAAAGCTGGAGGTGGGGAGATTCAGACTGGACATGAGGAAGTTATTGAGCATGAGAGTGGTGAGAGGCTGGAATGGGTTGCCCAGGGAGGTGGTTGAGGCCCCATGGCTGGAGGTGTTTAAGGCCAGGCTGGCTGAGGCTCTGGGCAGCCTGATCTAGTGTGAGGTGTCCCTGCCCATGGCAGAGGCGTTGGAACTAGCTGATCCTTGGTGGTGCCTTCCAACCCTGATTCTATGAAACCAGCAACTGCACTGAATCTGATTCTTATTTCCCTCAATCAGGCAGATGAGAAGAGTAACAGAGGGGCAGACCAAGAGCAAGAGATGCAAGATGAAAACAATCAAAAAGAAGTTCATGAAGAAAACTATGAGGAGGAAGAAGAGGAGGAAGAGGATGGTAGAGCTGCTGCAGCAAAAACCCGCAGACGAGGGGAGATGTAATCCTCTTCCTTTCTGTTTTGTTTTTTTTTGCAGCACACAAATCCTTTTTTAGGACATTTTATCCTTTTTTAGGATATTTAATTTCCAGAAAGTTTTGTGTTTTACACTTTTTACTTTTCTATTAGATGCTGTCCTGGGTTTCTATGAATATGCTACTTTTGATACTCTAGGTTAGGATTTCTTTTCTATTAAAGCTGTACATAGACATGTTCAGTGTTGGTAATTCTGAGCACGATTTGGGAAGGCCATTTTGGAAAACACTTAGACCTTGTCTAAGGCCAACAGAGAGATTTGGTCTAATTTCAGACCCATTCAACACCTGAGGGAATACTTCTAGTGCCTAAATCCAGCAGCTCTCATTGTCTTCCTTGACACAACTTGCCTGGCCAGGGCATGCTCTGTGGTGCATATGGAGGCACAGGGGTGGTGTCACTCTTTACAACCTCATGAGAGCCTTCAGCCCTTTGAGGATAAGCACATGCCTGGCTCTTTGCTAGACCAGGTCTTTCCAAGGTGCAGAACAGTTATCAAATATGCAAGTTATACAAAGCCTTCAAAATGCAGCCTGGTTAACAGCTGTTAATTTTGGCAGCTGTTTATATACAATTAAACTGATGCATTTGTTTTAATGAGCATACCTGGGTACTTCAATTACATGCACTACATAGCAGGGAATGCAAATGGTGCTGTGCTGGGACGAGATGTGAGCTAGAAACCAATTTAGACTTGAAGAGCCATTATGCCAAATCAAAACACTGCAGCTGTCACAGAAATGAAGATTTGCAGAAGGAACAGTTCTCTTTTTTTTCTAGTTGATAAATAAAATATTTGAGCAGAGAAAGAGAATTCCGTGGCCTGGGTGATGTGCTTGCTGGAGACTGCTGAGAGGGTTAAGGCATGTTTAAAAACAGTAATATTTCTTCACTGGGAGGGTGGCAGAGCACTGGAGCAGGCTGCCCAGAGAGGTTGTGGAGCCTCTGTCCCTAGAGGCATTCAGATCCCACCTGGATGTGTTCCTGTGTGATCCTGCTCTGGCAGGGGGTTGGACTGGATGATCTTCAGAGGTCCCTTCCAACCCATAATAATCTGTGACTGTGAGCTGACATGATTGGTGCAAGATGTTCAACTAAGGCCTTTACCTTCTCTTATTTAAAGTCAGTCAATGCTAGAAATATTTCTGTGTCCCTTAGTGTGAAAAATCAGCCTGGAGACAAATCCCAGTCTCTTTTTTTTTTGCCCAGCAAACATCTCTAGCACTGCATGCCAAGATGTAAGGGTTAGAGAAGCAGCACAGAAATTGTGCCTTGGTAGGCTCCTATGTGCATGAGGCTATACAATGCTTGTATTGATACAGACACTGCTTATTTAATATATGTGAAAAGGAGAACGGGAATCTGGAGTTCCCAGCCTATGCCCCCTTGCTGGAAATGAGGTGCAGGCTAACTGCCATGGAAGTGTGTGTTATATAAACCAGAGAGGGGTTGGATTTTCACACCCCCCTTGCTTTTTGGTTGGGGTTTTTTTTTTTCCTAAATGATTCTTAGCAATGTTTTTTGTTTCATTTTTTAATATGACTGTAATTTAATTCATATTTTTTTCCTACTAACTCACTCAATGCTATTGTTTTATAGTTGGTTTCCATTATTTGCAGTTTTCCAGACAACTCTTTTTTTGGTGGTTTGTCTGTTGTTTTGGTGTTTGTTTGGTGTTTTTTTTTCCCAAGAATATTTTTTGTGAGTATATTTTGGATTTTCTAGTTAGCATCAAGCAGATTTACCTTATGTATAAAAAAAATCTAAAGAAATTAAAGTTTACATGATACTGTAAAATGTATAATATGTACATAATCTTCAGAAGACAATTATTTTGGTAAATTGGCCTGTATTTTTAATGCCACAGTTGCAGTATTTAATTATTTGAGGCATAATAAATCTTGACTGCAGTCAATAAACTAGAATATAGTTACTGATTTTTTTATGGAGTGTAATGGTTCTGGTCCTGGGAGTGGCAGAGGAAGAACACAGAAAAACTAGCATGAAGGTGGTTGCACCAGAGGCATTTTCAGGGACCAGCCACCACTGCTGTCTGCAGGTGTGCTCTTTGAATTGTCATTGCAGCTGAGCAGTAAGACACCTTGGCCTTTGGTACCAAACATGAAAGAGGAGGAGGGATGGAGAGCCCATATGCTTTTCTACACAGGCTTCTCACAGCCAGGACCAGCTGTCCTCTGCCTCCTCACCCTGGCCTGTGCAGGAAGCCATCCATGCTGCCCATATCTCTAGGAGGAGAGCCCTGGCAAATGGAGAAGAGTAGCTCAGAAAGTACAGGTACATATCAGATACAGAGGGTTCTGCTTTTGCCTGCTATCTCTTGCACCTAGAGCACACTGAACACTTCATCTGAGTGGGGACAGCATTGTGTTCTCCACACCTCTACAGACAGATTGTCTTCTACCACTCCAAGTGCACAAAAAGCCACTTCCAAAGTCACCTGCAGCTACAGCATCTTTACACCAAAATCAGTTGCTACTTGCATCCTCCCCTTGCTTCAGAAGTTTGTTTGCCTCAGCTGAATCAAGCAGATGCTCACATATTCTGCTGGCTGCTGAGTCCTGCTGGTCCCAGCACCCCTGGCCATAAAGTATATCTGCTAAGCAGCTTTGATGACATCCTTTTGTTTGCTGTCAGGCTGTGGGGCTTCACTTGGGTACCTTGTGGCTCCAGAGAGACCACAAAACCCTGCCCCAAGTGAGGAGCTGCAGAAGAAGGGCTCCTGTTGTGTGCTGTACCAGCCAGTATGTACAGCAGATGCAATGTTTACTTCAGCAAGCATAACAAGTACACAAACAGCATGAAGAGGCCAAGAAAACCTCAATGAAAGCCTGTTCTGTCCTCAATCAAGGGCCTATTCACTTCAGACAAGAGTTACTTGACTAAAGATCAACTTTGAGTGAGACTTCAGACTTGGCTGACAATAGCAATGTGTAAGCTGTGTGAAGTGCCCCAGCCACCACTGCGGCAGCCACTGGTGCTGCTTTCCCATGGCTCCCTGGCCAAGGTTGCTCCCTGCCAGCCTCCCAGAGCTTAGGTTGGCACAACTCGAGATAATTCCCCTGTTCCTCCTAGGCTTTACAAAACAAAGGGCAAACCACCCTGGCACAACTGCCTGCTCTACAGCTGCTTACCCTAAAATGCTTCTGACCTCTGCCTGACACACACCACATCATGCCAGGACCAGCAGTCCTGTTTGCTAGACAAGATGGTGATGGAAAAGAGGAACCATATGGCAGGTTATCATCATAGGATGTCTTCTGGGTCATCAAAGAATGGTTTAGGTTGGAAGGGACCTCAAGGATCATCCAGTTCCAACCCCCTGCCATAGGAAGGGATGCCTCCCACTAGAACAGGTTGCTCAAGGCCTCATCCAACCTGGCCTTGAACACCTCCAAGGAGGTTGTGGAGCACAGAAACAGAGAATGTGATCTTTGATCTTCTGTGATCTTCTCCACAACCTGCCTGGTCGACCTGTGCCAGTGTCTCACCACCCTCACTGCAAAGAACTTCATCCTGACATCCAGTTTAAATCTCCCCTCTGCCAGTTTAAACCCATTACCCCTTATCCTGTCATCATCATAGCATGTCTTCTGGGATACAGGGAACAGGATGAGTAGTAACCTGTTCTAGTGGGAGGTATCCCTGCCTATGGTGGGGGGTTGGAACTAGATGAGCTTTGATGAATGCTTTGCTAAGTCAAGAGATCAATGTATTTGTGATGTAAAACCAAAAGATGGCCCACAGCTTGTGAGTGTACAGAGTGAACAACAGAGGGAAGTGCTCAAGCCTGCTGTTCAGATCTTGCCTCTCAGCATGGCAGTGTGACAAAGGGCCACAGCAATGGAGTGAAAGTACAAATTCAAACAGAAAGAGTTACATCACTTCTGGGGTTTGGCAGCAGGAGGATGGCTTCTGGCATGCTGTGACCATCAAAACATTGAAGACCTTTCAGGAACAGGGTGGGACTGGTGGGGAAACTTGGCTTCCAAAAAGGAAGTTCATGTCACAGCTAGCTCAGGAAAGAAGCATTGAGATGGCTTGATAGTGGGCTAGGAGAAGCCATTAGAAGTAGCCACAAGGTGAGACAGAACTCAGCCTCCTGCTGAAAGACAAAAGGAAGCCCTCTAATAAAATTCAGGCTAGAAATACACTCTCAGTGTTTAGTAAGAGAATCACTGCAGCAACTGTTTTAGAGGCTGTGATGAATTTTTGATCACTGCACATCTTTTAAAAGTCTTTTTAGTTCAACCTCAGCTCAAGCACTATACGAGAAGTCCCATCTGCCTAGGATAAAAGGGAAGGTTGGTCAGGAGGATCATCATAGCATGCTCCAGACATAAAATATATGAAACAATAACACTCAGGGCAAAAAAATAAAACCCAGAGGAATTAATTCTGTAGGCCAGGAAATCCTCCAGCAGATCAGATCCAACAATACAGCTCCACAAGTCAGTGAAATGACTGTTCCTTGCCATGCTGCCTTCAACAGCTCCATGTACATTATAAATTCATAATTCTGATAGTGGGGAATCTTATCATAGAATCAACCAGGTTGGAAGAGACCTCCAAGATCATCCAGTCCAACCTAGCACCCAGCCCTAGCCAGTCAACCAGACCATGGCACCAAGTACCTCATCCAGGCTTTTCTTGAAGACCTCCAGGGACGGTGCCTCCACCACCTCCCTGGGCAGCCCATTCCAATGCCAATCACTCTCTCTGCCAATAACTTCCTCCTAACATCCAGCCTAGACTTTCCCCAGCACAACTTGAGACTGTCTCCTCTTGTTCTATTGCTGGTTGCCTGGCAGAAGAGGCCAACCCTCACCTGGCTACAGCCTCCCTTCAGGTAGTTGTAGACAGCAATGAGCTCTGCCCTGAGCGTCCTCTTCTGCAGGCTGCACACCCCCAGCTCCCTCAGCCTCTCCTCATAGGGTTTGTGTTCCAGGCCCTTCACCAGCTTTGTTGCTCTTCTCTGGACACCTTCTAGTACCTCAATATCTCTCTTGAATTGAGGGGCCCAGAACTGGACACAGCACTCAAGGTGTGGCCTGACCAGTGCTGAGTACAGGGGAAGAATAACCTCCCTTGTCCTACTGGCCACACTGTTCCTGATCCAGGCCAGGATGCCATTGGCTCTCTTGGCCACCTGGGCACACTGCTGGCTCATCTTCAGCCTACTATCAGTACCCCGAGGTCCCTTTCCTCTTGGCTGCTCTCCAGCCACTCTTCAAACCACTATGGGGTGGGGTTTGAAACCACTTGTGGCCATCATGTGCCATCAGGGAGCTTCTCAGTACCAGTTCAAACACTACGCCTTGTAGCCAGGTTTTGTTGACATCCATTGAGTGCCAGCCTGCTTGCATGAGGCTTGGTCTGACCCAAGCTGAAATCTGAGTTAAGATAGCTCTGCTTTAAGGGAAATATTAGAAAGAGGGCTGAGGAATGGAAGACACAGATACACTTGTCCTTGAGCTACAAAGCAGTTTCTGACAAGTTTTATC
Source organism: Pogoniulus pusillus (assembly GCF_015220805.1). NCBI lineage: Eukaryota > Metazoa > Chordata > Aves > Piciformes > Lybiidae > Pogoniulus > Pogoniulus pusillus. The sequence continues at coordinate 12,723,926 of NC_087289.1, forward strand.
CACTTCTGCCACAGGTTTTTGTGACAAAGGAGCTGCGCAGCAGTCGCTGCTACAAACGACCTTCGCTCAGCTTTTCAAGTCTGGGCACGTAAAATGTGTTTGCTCTGTGCACAGAACTTATTTCCTGCATGTAGCAGACTAAGAAATTTCTATTGTTACAGCCAAAATATTTGCAGGGTGAAGGGAATGAGAAAGCCAAAGCTGTGTATCCAAAGCAAGATAAAAGGTTGCCTTCAGTACACCTGACATATCATCAGCCTCCAAACAGGTTTTCCCTTCCACACCTCTTGCTTTAACGGTTGTTGCTGGTTCCAACACAAGATGCTTCATTATTTTCTCATCATGGTCACTTCTAAAGGGAATAAAAACCCAAATTGCTTTGCCATAGCTACTAAAGAATAGTTTTAAATTTGCAAGAGAAGTGCAGCAGATTAAAAGGTATTGATCAGCTCTGCTGCGCGCAAGGATGCAGCTTACAAGTTTGGCGATGCTTCTGTGTGCTGAAATGCAGCACAGAAAATCCACAGGCACATTGTCAGCATCAACCTGTCATTCCCTGGAACAGTCATTGCATGGCAGTCACAGAGCAGTAGGGGCTGGAAGGGACCTCTGGAGATCACTTAGCCCAGCCCTGCTGCAATGAACTTTTTGCTCTCACAGCTGCTTCTGTCTGCACTTCTCAAACCCTTTTTGAGAAGTGCTAAACCCGATCTGAGGGAGAGAGAGAGGCACAGAGGGAAAGCAGCAGAAGTGGTTTGGCAAAGGTTTTCAAGGGTAAACCTGACAATAGAGAGGAGACTGGGCCAGTGTTTAGCCCCCAGAACCCTGCTGCACCTTCTGCTGATGATCAGCAATATTCAACTGTACTTTGCACATTTTCAGTCACGCTGCAAAATGGTTTTATCAGTTCCAAAAAATGTTGTGCAACAGACTTCTGACCTGGGGCTGATTTCTTACTGTTCCAGTCTCACAGACCTTGCTTGTACAAGTTCCTGGCCTTCCTCTGCATCACCTCTGACATCAGCTATGCCTTTCCTTAGCTCCACATCTACATTTCTAGTGCACCACTTAATGCTCCATTAAAACTTCACAAAATCCTCAGGACATTTCACAGAGCCACAGAATTAACCAGGTTGGAAAAAACCTCTAAGGTCATCGAGTCTGATTTATCACCTAACCCTTCTAATTAACTAAACCTTGACACTAAGTGCCTCATCCAGCCTCCTCTTAAACACTTCCCGGTATGGTGACTCCACCACCACCCTGGGCAGCCCATTCCAATGAGCAATCACTCTTGCTGTGAAGAATTTCTTCCCAATGTTCAGCCTACACCTGCCCTGGGGCAGTTTGAGACTGTGTCCTCTTGTTCTGTCACTGAGTGCCTGGGAGAAGAGACCAATCCCACCTGGCTACAACCTCCTTTCAGGTAGTTGTAGAGAGCAATGAGGTCTTTTCTTCATAGTGCCACATATGCCAGCCACGTGCATGACTACAGCATCACAAAATGCCTTGAAAACACTCATGCTGCCCTCAAAGCCACAGGAGCATGGCAGCAAATGTGCCTCCCAGAGCTAGCTGGTTGGCAATGCTATCATTGCCACAGAGTTGCCTTTACTGACCAAGTGACAACTCCAGGCATTTTCTCAGCCCTGCAAGACTTCCCAAGGATGTCCACAAACAGCTTTGCTGTTTCAAATTGGGTAGGTGACCCCTTCCCAATCAACCATGGGCTGGAAGGTGTCCAGAGAAGGACCACGAGGATGATCAGAGGGCTGGAGCTGCTCTGCTGGGAAGAGAGACTGAGGGAGTTGAGGCTGTTCAGTCTGTAGAGAAGGCGACTCCCAGGTGACCTTATTGTGGCCATTTAGGATCTTAACAGGGTGCACAAGAAATCTGGGGAGGGACTTTTTAGACTGTCAGGTAGTGGTAGGACTGGGGGGAAATGGCACAAAGCTAGAAATGGGGAGATTCAGACTGGATGTTAGGAAGTTCTGGAACAGGCTGTCCAGGGAGATTGTGGAACCCCTACTGCTGGAGCTGCTTAAAGCCAGGCTAGATGAGGCTCTAGACAGCTTGATGTAGTATGAGGTGTCCTGCCTGTGGCAGGGGGATTGAAACTAGATGATCCTCGTGGTCCCTTCCAACTCTGACTGATTCTATGTCACCTTGCTTGTCTATCTCTGTGTGCCAACTCATCCATCTCTAGGTGCCACCCCCATACAACAGCTGGGAAGTGTGGTCCTCTCTCCCCAGCACTTCCTTCATTTCCTAAAATGAGCCATTGCTGCCTGCAGAGTGATTCAGCCATTTCCCTTCCTGCTGCCCATCACCCTACCACAAGCTGGTCCTTGATTGAATTGAAGCAACTTTGATTTCTACAAACTTGTGAGTCACAAGCACTGGGAAAGCTTTTCAGGCAAAAAGAAAGGACTGGGATTGACTGCAGCAGAAAATGGCTCGGATTTCTCCACCACCACCTCAACTCTCAGCTCATTTGTTTCTCTGTTTGAAGATAGGTCCCCAGAATGGCCATCAGTCACCCTGAGCAGTGAGCTGGCTCATTTTGCAGCTCTGCAGGGAGAACACTTCCATCACCACACCCTGCATTAAGGGCTGCAGCCCTCCTCGGTCACTCAGCCTTTGTAGCTCCACAGGGACACGGCTGCTCTTCAGGAACGATGCACTTCTGCTGCAGGAGAATGCAAACATTCACCTGCATCTGGTACTAGGGACAGCCCCAAGTGCTGATGCTGCTCAGAGGCACACTGCAAGCTGTTCTGTCATTTGTGTTTTCTTGTCCTTTTCCAAGGGAGAGAAGGCAACTGGAAGAATCTGTTTTCTGACAGTCTGCTTCTCTTTTCTTGTGGAGTCTCCTTCTCTGGAGACTTTCAAAACCCATCTGGATGCATTCCTGTGCTAACTACCCTATGTGATCCTGCCTTGGCAAGGAGGTTGGACTTGATGTCTAGACCTCTAAAGCTCTGTGATCTTAGAAATAAAAGATTTCATAGCTAAGGATGAGAGACGAGCTCCTGATGCCTGTCTATCAAACAAGCCACACACACTATCATCACAGAGTCATGGAATTATTTTGGTCAGAAAAGACCTCTAAGATTAAGTCCAACCATTGACCTAACACCACCATGGCCATTAAATCACATCCCAGAGTGCCACATCCACACATTTCCTGAACACCTCCAGGGAAGGCAACTCCACCTCCTCCCTGGGTGACTTAGGGATCCTCAGCTCTTCAACGTTCTCACAGAATCACAGAAACATCCAGGTTGGCAAAGCCCCTCGGGGTCACCAAGTCCAACCCTGCTCTATGAGTTTCACCTTAAACCATAGCCCTAAGCACCACATCCACACCACCCTGAAACACAGCCAGGATTGATGACTCCACCACCTCCCAGGTCAACTCATTCCAGTCCCTGACCACTCTTGCCATGAAAAACTTTTTCCTAACGTCCAATCTAAACCTCCCCAGTCTCAGCCTGAGGCCATTCCCCCTTGGTCTGTCTCCAGTTACCTGTGAGAAGAGCCCAGCAGCAGTCTCATCACAACATCCCTTCAGGTGGCTGTAGACAGCAATGAGGTCTCTCTTCAGCTCACTCTTTTTCAGACTAACCATCTCCAGCTCCCTCAGTCACTCCTCATAAGATTTACTCTCTAGACCCCTATGTAGGGGACTCCTGCTATTCATCACACCCTTCCTGGGTGGAGGATGGGGTTAAAGATTGGAAGATGGCCAAGATATTCACAAACATGAAGGGAGTAGAACATCTTCCTTACAAGGAGAGCCTGAGAGAGCTGGGGCTGTACTGCTTGGAGAAGAGAAAACCGAGAGGTGACCTCACCAGTGTTTATAAAGATGTGCAGTGAGTGAGTGTCAGGAGGCTGGAGCCAGGCTCTGCTCAGTGATGCCCAATGACAGGACAAGGGGCTGAGGCATAGGAAGCTCCACAGAAACCTGAGGACTTTTTTTCACTGTAAGGGTGACAGGGCACTAGAACAGGCTGCCCAGGGGGATTGTGTAGCATCCTCTGAGGATATTCAAGACCCACCTGCATGTGTTGAGGGTTGGACTAGATGATCTAAGTCCCTTCCAGCCCTTTACATTCTGTGAGGTGCTCCAGTGTCACCTGCTGTAAGTGATCCTGCTCTGGCAGGGGGGGATTGGACTCGAGCTTTCAAGGTCCCTTCAGCCCCTAACCTTCTGTGATTCTGTGCCTGACCCAGCGGTACCTCCTGCTGGTCTTGGTGACAGCGACTGCCCTGTCCCTGCAGCCTCTTTTCTCCAGTGAACAATATCAGCTAACACAGAACTCAGTGCCATGAAGACAGGATTAGGGGGATCTCATGCATCAGAGGGCAAACAAATTGAAAGGTCTACATTCACAACAGACTCTCTCTAAAGGCTGCTGGGGTTTACCATAAATTTGCACAGCATGCAACGGAAATGTCCCTCTCCTTATTAAGGATTTTGGTTTACAGCACAAATCAGTTCAGTTTCTCTCCTGAAAGAGCTCATATTCACACCCAAGCCCATTTTGCATTCGTCCCCGAGGTTCAGTTAAGACCTTAGCTGCAAACTGAAGCAGATATAAAAGGTGAGAGGTGAGCTTTAATGAAAGGTTAAACTTCACAGGGAATTTTATGCACTGCTTTATGGCAAGGGAACCAAAAAACCCAAACCTAAATGACATTTTGGCAAGGGCAGCATCTTTAATTAATGAACAAATTAATATAGTTAGCTGTGCATCAGAACAAAGTAGCCAAAGTGATGTAAAAATGAGATAGTGAAATGCATTCAGAGGCTGCATGGGATACATAATTCCACTGGTGTCAAAGAGAATGGCAAGACCTGCAGCCTACCCCTGACCTATAGGAATGAGAAGCTCAGCCTTTCCTGGCAGCAGCTGCAAAGTACCTTTCTGAAATGGTAATTGTGGTGAATAACTCAGGGCAGCCTCGTGCAAGATCCTCCTGATTGCAGAGGCTCTGAGCTGTTTGGGTACGGGAGATATTGCAGGTTGAATGTGAGCTGCCCTCCCAACACCACAGGGAGCCAATTTTCCAGCCATTTACTGTGACAGGTAAGAAGTGTGATGGTTTCTATACGGCGTCCCCACACCCAGACAAATCCAGCCTGGACTTAGCTTTACTAATAGTTTTATACAGTAATACTAAAGAATAAAATCACTATCTGGGGAGACACAGAGTGGATCAGAGCACTCACTTGATAGCTGGTGCAGAGCACAAATGGCAGGTGGAATATTGCCAGACACCTCATCACACTTCAGCATAACGCACTAAGAGCAAGAAAGGTGCCAATGAAAGCTTCTGCATTTAAGTACCAGCTAACCAGGGCCTCTGCCAGGAAATTGATATTAAAGAAAGATTAAAGGAGTTTTACTGTTTTGCCACAGGAACAACCAACAGGTATTAGAGAAGTGAACATATGCAAATGCTGAGTGCAGCAGCTGCACCTTCAAAAGATTAAGAGTGACCTCATGGCAAGCATTGGACATCGCAGTTCTTTATCAGCCACAAAGGAAAAGATGAATCCATCAAGATGGAGCATTGCTGGGAACTGGGAGATATGAAAGGAAGCCAATGAGGTGGGTAGAAGTGGGATAACCTGAGACACAGCCTGGGTAACTATGCCAGGAGAGGGGTAGGGATGAAGGACAAAGCTGCAGATACCAGATTTCCTTGGCTGGACTGTCCATGAAGACATTTGAATTACCTTCAAATTATATAGATATGCATAAAAAATAAGCAGCAATAGGCAGTGTAGTAAGAAATACTTTGTGCTGAATTGTATCTAACTGAACCCTGGGCAAAAGGCTCTGCTAGAGGAGCTCAGATCTGAGCTTACAGCTGTTGTCCCCCTTCTTCACTGTCAAAGTGGTGAGACCCTGGAACAGGTTGCCCAGGGAGGTGGTGGAAGCCTCATCCCTGGAAGTTCTCAAGGCCAGGCTGGATGTGGCGGTAAGCAACCTGATTTAGCATGAGGTGTCCCTGCCTATGGCAGAGGGTTGGATGTAGATGATCTTTGAGGTCCACTCCAGCCCTGACAATTCTGTGATCCACCACAGCTGACAGTCTCCATGAAGAAATTGCTCACAGATGTATCATATTCTAGGTCTCTGCAATGGAAATAACCCAGAATTTGGGAGAGGCTCCCTGTCTGTCCCTGTTCACTGATCACTCAGCCAGCAGCCACCACCCTAGCCATAGAGCTGCCCAGCTGTATAGAGCCTCACCACTGCAAGATTGCCACTAGGAGAAGACTTGTAGCACCACAGGATTGCAGGATGTTAGAGGTTGGAAGGGATCTCTGGAGATCTTGGAGTCCAACCCCCCATTCACAGAGTGCAGCCTCTCCAAGCCACAGATTTCACCACAGTCAATAGAAAGCAAGGAAAACAGAGAAACAAAGAAAACAAGGCTTCAGCCCTCCCATGCTGGGCTGGGTTTGTTCAGTTCCTTCTGATTTCATAGGCAAAGAGATGCCTTCCACATCTTGCACTACCAGGCTGAGAGTCAAGAACTTATCCCCCAGCAAGCTAAGCACATCCATCCTCTGCAAGGCAGGACATACATTTAGCTGTCAGCACATGGTAAACTTGGAGTACATTTTCCCCATCTCTCAAGATCTGGGACATCCAGGTATCATCTCTTGCACAGTACCAACACAAACTGATGGATGGAACATCCTTTTTTATACAAATCATTTCTAGTGCTCCAAAAAAAGAGATGACAGATCACTTCCTCACTTACTCCTACCCACAGGCAGCAAACAGGCTAACAGACAGAGTAACACAATACCTAATAAGAGGATTAAGTAGAGAGGATTTCCATTTAATATTGCATTAGCAATAGCAGATACCTTCCCTGCCTGCTCTAACTCCCTCACAGGATACGATGTCCACGCTTGTAAGGGAAGCTTATTGACATCTGATCAGTCAATAAATCCGTTCTTGTTTTTTAATGACCCCAAGAGCTGTTTCCACATGCTCACATAATCTTACCAACAATTTAGCCTTGTAAATTAATAATTGCCTTTAGGGCCTTTTAAACCCTAGAACCTGATTTAGCCTCCTTGCAACAGTTCTCCTCTAATTGTAAATCGAGATTCAGCATAGGGCAATATTAAACCTCTAACCAAACACTGCAGTGCATCACAAATAACTAAGAGAGGCAAAGACAAGATGATGACTCCAGTGCACAGAACACCTCTGACATCTACAGAGGGTTACAATAAACCTTCTCAAAGGAAAAAGAAAAGAAGAAAAGGATGATCCCAGAGCTAAGACACAACATTTGAGCCTCTGTGGCTAAATCCTGCATGTGACATTTGCAATCAGCCTCCATTCTGGGCTTCAGTTTTGTACCTCTGTAAATGGGGAGGGCAGTGCTTGGTTATCACACAAGGGCTTGATCAATAAGAAGGCATTAATGATTCAAATATAAATGCATTAGAACACCCATGCTATGCTAATGTCTTCCATTTAAATATTACAAAGACTTCAGTGGGCTCCTGACTGCACCATTAGGTGGATTGTAGGCAGATCAGAAACATCCAAGAAGGAAACTGATGTATATTCTGCTATGAAACACTTGGCAACTCCTATAAAAATCAATGGGACTGCATAGGAGTAAATTGCTGGGCAGATGAGCTTTATTTCATGGCTCGTAAGTGAAAATTAATCTCTAACAACCTGACAGCTTTGCCTCTGGAAAAAAAAAAAACCCTGGCTTCTGGGGGTGTTGCTGCTGCTGCCTCATCCTCCATCCTCTCGACCTGCTCCTTTGGGCAGCAGCTCCGCTTCCACTGCAGCTGCCCCTGTGCACAACCAGCCCTGCTCTTCCACAGGAAACCACACGCTGGGACATTAGCCCGAAGCAGGGATAAGCCCATGTGGTGTTTGATCTCCCAAATCCGTGAGGTGGCAGAAAGCCTCCTAGGGCTGACTCCAGTGGAAGCTGCAGTGAGGAAGAGGCTGGAGGGAACATTGCATCAGGCAGTAGAGCTGTGCAAACTCCTCTTTAAACAGTGAGGTTTATTTTTGTGTGTTCTATTCTCTGACCAACCACCTTATGCTTCACACACACCTTATTCACTAATAATGCTATCACTTCACTTTAAAGAAGCAGGCTTTGAAAGAGAAAGCAGACAGCCTGAAAACAAACAGAAAAACCTATGACAAGGCTACAAATTGAAACTGGATCAAGGATCCCACATGCCTGGAAATTTACATCCTGGTCCAGGGCCTAACCAAAGGAGAAAGTTGCAGTGTTAGCTACCTTGGTTTCTGCTAGGAAGATGATTAACCCATGGCAGTCATCAAATAAGATTGGCAGCAACTGTGATGCTACAGAGCACCTTGCAAGAGGAAGAGATGTGGGTTTCAGAAGGGTGGGCCTTGGTGACTGTGCTGTGCTCATTGAACTGGTAGGATGGATGAATCTGAGGAAAATGCTTGTTAATATTCAGAGCTGTCATGCAAACACAAGTACCTTTGCTGCTCCCTTAACTTGCTGGCAGAACATTTACCTGCCCTTGTACGCCAGAAACCCAGCCTGTGCCAATAAATTATCTCTTTTTGGATTACCATACAAATAACTTGTTTTGATGCTGGCTGTTCTCTTCAGAAGCACAGTCCCAGCCTCCAGATTCAACATGAAAAGCCAACAGGGGCTCTGCACAAACCAGCACTTTGTAGCCATATCTGGAGATAAAGGTCTACAAGAACAGTAGATAAACATCAAATGAATCACACAAATCTCTGAGGTTTTGGGGAAAGAAAAAAACCAAACACACAAACAACTTCGTTTTAACCATTGCCTCTCTTTCTTCACAGAAGGACATTAAAGTACACCCTTTTATTTGACAGACAAAAGCATGAATTCCTGGAAGCCTGAGATGACAAACCAGCCTAAAAGCACAGTGTATTTTCCCTCAAGCCAAATTCTTCACCTTAGTCTTTCCCCAGATAATGCTCTTGCCTTCAGCTTCCCCCTTCAAGCTGCCAAGCTCCCATGTGTCAGACAGGCACTTTCCTCTCTCTTTCTGCCTAATCCTTCAACTATTTTCCCTTACCATAGTGTTGGATTTTTTTTTTCCCTGTCAATGATTTTGCATTACTCTCCAAAAGGCATTAAAATCTGTTTTCATACAGCCCAATAAATTATCAGGGATTAAATTAGCTATCAAAAAAATAATGGACTTATTCCTTCAAGGGCTAAATTAGTTCTAATGAAACTTTATCTGGAAGGAGGCAAAGGTTTAAAAATACACTTTTCCAACAGGTTTTGTTTCTCATTATGTATACTGAAGCCTATCTTTAACAGTCACTCAAGGGATTGAGGAAGTCAGATAGCTCAGCACAGATGGCTTTGAACTAATAAAGGTCAAAGAGAAGAGCATGAAAAACATGAAAATACTTGAAGACCATTTCTGCAGGCAGCAGTTGCTGCCTGGAGTTACCTTTCTGTATAGGCTTCACTATCTTTGAAGTGCATTCTCAGTATTACTTCATTCCATTTGATTTTACCATTATTTTTTAAGGGGGAGTTAGCTTTGCTCTCTGTTTTAAGTGGGATTTCTGGTACTTCTCAATAAAGGAAGAAATATTTACTTCATTGTGAGAGGATTAGGAAAAACAGACAGCTGAATTAGCTAAGATATTACAGAATATTACAGCAGCCATCACACAATAAAAAAGTTAACCACAAAAGCCTTTAAAAGCAGGTTCTGAGAACTCCTTTGCCTTCTATGTAATGTCCTGATCCCCACTGGCAGCTAACTGGGTGAAAAAGAGCTATACATTATTGCATCTAGGAAAAATGCTTTTGTTTAAAATCCCTTTCAGCTTGTCAACTGATCTCTGAGCAAGAAAAAGTACATCATTGCTTTGACATCACTGCCTAAACACTGCTCTCAGAGCACAGCTTAGTGCTGCACTCTGGGCAGCTCCTTTCCAAGGCACTCATTAATACAGAGACTGGATGAAAACAGAGGTTGCTTCTATGCTCAATCTCAAATGGTTGTAAGACCCATCAGTTTGTGCTACCAAGCTGGGCAAAACAGCTTTTTGGGTACAGGATCATCCCTCTTATGGGCAAACTGGACCAGGCAACCCCCAAAGAAGTCCATTCCAAACTGGATCAGGTGACTTCCAAAGAAGTCCATTCCAATCTGAACTATGCTGCAGTGTGAGGTCCACCACAGCTTTTCTACCTGTGCTTGCTTTAGGCTAATTGGAATATTTTAATGGGAGAAATTAGGTCTTTGGCCAATAAAAGAAAATAATAGTGATGTCTATATCACTCATTTGTTCTGCTGAGAGCTATAAAACCAAGAAACATAAACAAAGTAATTCAGTCTCTCTCTGGGTGCTCTTTGCTTCACTAATTCCTCTGCCTGGACCTGAGTAACTCAAACTAATTGTTCTGTTTCTAACTCCTTATCTGGCAGGCTCACCTTTAAATACACAAAAGACTTCTGATATAAGGGTTGGTTAATACAAGTTAAAAGTAATATAGAAATATCATTATATGTTGCATATATATGCTTGTATATTTGTGCCATTCTGCAATTACAGCTTCATTCCTTAACTTTCACCTGGCTTGGTCTGGTCAGTTTGTGGGGGGAACTGCCAAACTACCTCAAGCACTATCACTGAGTTCATAGCTTCATAGAATAGCAGGTTGGAAGGGACCTCAAGGATCACCTAGCCCAACCTTTCAGGGTAAGAATATAGTTTAAATGAGCTACTGTTGCACTGACCACCACGACCTGTCCCAGCAACAAGCTGCACCTGAGGCAGGCAATCCAACCCAGCTGCACCTGAGGCAGGCAATCCAACCCAGCCGCCTTCAGCAAGGTTAAAAACAAGATGATTGCAGGACAAGTGCAAACATGTAGCAACAGAAGCCCTTTGCACTGAGGAATGGAAATACTGAGAGGATTTCACTTGCAGTAAAAGTTAGTGGGGTGAAAGTCCAATTTGGAAGCTTTGCAAGATGAAATGGTTGAAGCACACCAAAACCAGTCTGTGGTTAAGTGGAAGACTTTGAGCAGCAGAATGTGCTCAGCTCAGTATTTGCTTGCAGCCTAGCATCTCTGCACAGAAATGGCACCTTGTGGGTGTAAAGGGTGACCTTTACAATAAGCATCTAGTTAATTTTGAGAAGCACTAAGATAAAGAGATTTTATTTCTTTGGGCATCCTATGAAGCAGAATTCTTTGAGAGCTGCAGGAAACCTTGAAAAAGGATTTCCATAAGCCAAAAAAGTAGCACAAAGAGAGGGGGAAAAGGATTTTAAACTCAAGTCCTGTGGCTATCTACCTCAGGTAGGCTCTTTCAAGCATGATGGACATAGTGAACTACACCCAGAGCAAAAAGCCAACAACTAGGAGACCCAGAAAGGCTTAGAAGATGACAGTAAGAGCAGAAAATTGCAGCTGATGATTGCTGTCAAAATGTTGAGTGTTTATCTGTAAAATCTGTTTCTTTTGGCTCTATTTTATTTTTCCAGTGGAATGAACTAATTATTTCTCTAATTCATTTTAATTTTTGGCAGCTGCACCCCAGTTTGTTGGCAGAGCTTTGGTGGCTACTCTGACCTCTACAGTTCTCACTGTCAAATAGTTCAAGGGATGTTATTTTTTCCCCCCCTCCAAGGCAATATGAATTGCTGTGACAATCTTCAGTGCCCACACAGACATCTATCTAACAGATAAGCAAATGTATATCCACTAATACCGTGAATATCTGCTCAATGGCCTTTGTTAAAACAAGATGACAGACTGAAGCCAATAAGAGAAGCTTCTATAGCTAAAGCTATCACAAAGGGAGTTAAAAAGCCCCCTGCTTTAGGAAGGAGCCATGGAGCAGCTGGTGAGAGGCAAGCTCGCCCTTCGGCCACCTCTAGGAAAGGACAAAAGCTAAGCAGATCTAAGGTCCCCTATTCAGAGGCACAGTCAGTAGTTAAGAGCCCAAACGTTACGGCTTACACAAAAAAGCATGCAAGGGTTAGCTTACCTGGTTCAGCACCACGCTGCCGCGCCTCCACTCGGGGCTTGCCACTTGTCTCCAGGCTGGCCAGATGAACTGAGGCTTCAGCAAACCGGCAGGGGCTGAAGGAGCAAACCGGAGAAGGTTTCAACAATGCCAGTTACTGCTCCTCCATGCAGCCCTCAGCCCTCCACATGCTCCTTCAGAGACTCTTCCTGCTCCTCCATGCAGCCCTCAGCCTTCCACATGCTCCTTCAGGGACTCTTCTGGTGCTGCATGCAGGCCTCAGCCTTCCACCTGCTCCTTCAGGGACTCTTCCTGCTCCTCCATGCAGCCCTCAGCCTTCCACATGCTCCTTCAGGGACTCTTCCTGCTCCTCCATGCAGCCCTCAGCCTTCCACATGCTCCTTCAGGGACTCTTCCTGCTCCTCCATGCAGCCCTCAGCCTTCCACCTGCCCCTTCAGGGACTTTTTCTGCTCCTCCATGCAGACCTCAACCTTCCACCTGCCCCTTCAGGGACTCTTCTGGTGCTGCACGCAGCCCTCAGCCTTCCACCTGCCCCCTGGGGCCCTCGGAAGCTCAGCTCCCCAGGTGGGGGCTGATTAGGCAGAGCTCACAGCTGCCTCAGCCTGCAGCTCTTTGGGCTTTACTGATACAAGCATCACCTGTGCTGCTCTGTGGGAGACTGCTGAGCTCTGCCCTCGGCTTGCAGAGAACCTAACAAACACCTTTCCGTGGGAGAAGAGCTGGAGAGAGCTGCAACATGGAGGGGAGCATTTTGCTTCAATGCACAGTTTGGAGAAGGAGGAGAGGGAGTCTCAGGAAGACCAGCAGCAAGTGGAACATGAGCACGCCAAGAGTCCAGCTCCCACGCTGGATTTCTGCCCCCCAGAGGAATCAGGCCTATGGAGGAGACATGTTTGCAGAGGGAGGGGTGGCTTGCAACAGCACACAGGTGTTTCTAGTTAGAAATAAGCCCAGCCCCAACAGGTTTGTTTTCTCCTGATGTGGCCACATAACAGAGAGATGCAGAATCATTTCAGCTGGGAAGGGCCTTGAATATTAATCATTGGGCCCAACCATTCTCCAACTCTGCCAGATGGGGACAGACTTTCTAGCAGGGCCTTTTGTGACAGCACAAGGGGTGATCATAGAATCATAGAATCAACCAGGTTGGAAGAGACCTCCAAGATCTTCCAGGCCAACCTAGCACCCAGTCCTAGCCAATCAACCAGATCATGGCACTAAGTGCCTCATCCAGGCTTTGCTTCAACACCCCCAGGGACAGCAACTCCACCACCTCCCTGGGCAGCCCATTCCAATGCCAATCACTCTCTCTGACAACAACTTCCTCCTAATGTCCAGCCTAGACCTCCCCTGGCACAACTTGAGACTGTGTCCCTTGTTCTACTGCTGGTTGCCTGGGAGAAGAGACCAACCCCCACCTGGCTACAGCCTCCCTTCAGGTAGTTGCAGACAGCAATGAGCTCTGCCCTGAGCCTCCTCTTCTGCAGGCTGCACACCCCCAGCTCCCTCAGTCTCTCCTCACAGGGCTGTGCTCCAGGCCCCTCACCAGCTTTGCTGCCCTTCTCTGGACACCTTCCAGCACCTCAACATCTCTCTTGAATTGAGTGGCCCAGAACTGGTTTCAAACTAAAAAAAGGGGAGAATTAGATTAGCTACAAGGGAGATATTTTTCACACTGAGGGAAGTGAAGCACTGGTCCAAGTTGTCCAGAGAGGTGGTAGAAGCCTCATCCCTAGAAATACTCCAGGTCAGAGGTTTGGAGCTCTAAGCAACCTGCTCTGTTTGAAGATTTCCCTTCTGACTGCAGAAGGGTTGGACTAAATGACCTTCAAAGGTCCTTTTCAACCCATACCACTCTATGGATTTTTTCCTCTGGTAAACAGACCAGAAGAAATAACCTTTCCAAGCACCTTTAGAGGTCCAAACTTGCAGATAGCTGAGGCACAACAAAGGAACCACAGTACCTCTTCTAGGCCGTCGAGGCTTCTCTGCAAAGCTCCTGCTGAAATGTGCCTCTCGAGCTTTGCTGTAACATCACATTTCCAGCCCTTGCCTGGGCTCAGTCCTCCCTCCCTAACCTAGACTGTCCTTGGCCATCTGCCCCTCCAGCCTATCCCTGCAGCCTGGGCTGGTTTCTCTGCAGCATAAACCCTCTCAACCAACCCTTTCCCAGTAATGCTCCCTAGGCTTTGGGATGTGAAGATCCAGAACTAACAGGCAGATTTAGGGCAGACTTAATTATGGTCGTTTCAACAACTGGCAGGCATCTGTGATGTAAATAAACCCAACTAGAATAAATGGGATTATAACTGCAGAGATATTTGCCCTGGACATATTCCAGCACCTTCAAGCTGACAAATATTAGGCACCAAATGTAATAATTAGTCCCTGTGTTACTGTGAGGTTTTTGGTTCAAAGTGCTCAAGCATGACACTGTCACAGTAACAAACTCAGAGTACTAGTTTGTGTCATGGGACATGGAAAGCACTTTGAGCACTTCCCTCTGTAGAATTGATGTTGTGGTCTATTTTATCTATGGACATGTATCTACCCTTTAAACTGAAGCTGTGCTTTCATAGTTGTGTTTGTTGTAATGTTTCAAGGAAGATAATTTAAAAAGAATAAAAAACCAAAACCCAAGCCCAAACCAGACTGCCAATGCTTCAAGTTAGAACCAGGGCTAAAACATTAAGCTGAGTCAAGAAATGCAGCAGGGCTAAACTCCTTATTCTTTGTCTTCTAGACATAGAATCATAGAATCAACCAGGTTGGAAGAGACCTCCAGGATCATCCAGTCCAACCTAGCACCCAGCCATGGCCAGTCAACTAGACCATGGCACTAAGTGCCTCAGCCAGGCTTTGCTTCAACACCTCCAGGGATGGTGACTCCATCACCTCCCTGGGCAGCCCATTCCAATGCCAATCACTCTCTCTGCCAACAACTCCCTCCTAACATCCAGCCTAGACCTCCCCCAGCACAACTTGAGACTGTGTCCCCTTGCTCTGTTGCTGCTTGCCTGGCAGAAGAGCCCAACCCCCACCTGGCTACAGCCTCCCTTCAGGTAGTTGTAGACAGCAATGAGGTCTCCCCTGAGCCTCCTTTTTTCCAGGCTGCACACCCTCAGCTCCCTCAGCCTCTCCTCACAGGGCTGTGCTCCAGGCCCCTCACCAGCTTTGTCACCCTCTCTGGACACCTTCCAGCATCTCAACATCTCTCTTGAATTGAGGGGCCCAGAACTGGACACAGCACTCAAGGTATGGCCTGACTAGTGCTGAGTACAGGGGAAGAATAACCTCCCTTGTCCTACTGGCCACACTGCTCCTGATCCAGGCCAGGATGCCATTGGCTCTCCTGGCCACCTGGGCACACTGCTGCCTCATGTTCAGCCACACTCTACCAGCACCCCCAGGTCCCTTTCTGCCTGGCTGCTCTCAGCCACTCTGTCCCCAGCCTGTAGCGCTGCTTGGGGTTGTTGTGGCCAAAGTGTATGACCCTGCACTTGGCCTTGTTAGATCTCATCCCACTGGCTTCTGAGTTCAGAAAAATAGAGCTCTGTACATTTTACACACAAAAATTGAAACTGCATCAGAAAAACATCTGACTTCATCATCTATGCCTCTTAATAAGAGCATCCTTAGACTGGTTCAGTGCTCAGGTTATAAAGAGTAATTATAGCAATCCATTAGCAAGAAAATAGGCTGTATGTAGAGTAGGAATGGGAAATACATTAAGACATAGTTAAAATAAAATGATCAGTATGAAAAAGTAATAAAGAAACAAGGTTTGGATTTCACTTCCCAAGGCTGACTGCACCATTTTCCTCTGGCTTGACTACTCAAGAACTTCCTGCTCATGCCCAATTTGTTACTGTTCAAGCTTGTTTCATCCCTGTTATGGTTGTTACTTTTATTTTTATAGCTATATGTTGTCATTGGCCTTCTTTCCTTATCTTCAGTGTTCTCAGTTACATAATGCAGCATGGTACCTGGTGACTCCAAAGCAAATGCATCTCTGATGGTAGACTGCAAATGAAAAATGAATGCTCTGGGATATCTCAGCAGCTTATTTCCACCCATGCTTCCTGCCAATGTGCCTCTGCATGTCTCACACATGTGTCCAAATAGGTCAGAACATCAGTCAGTATATTCTCTAACTTCATTTTTTCCTTTCAGTGCTGATAGCAAGGAAATCAACAAAAATGCTGAAGGCTCTTTATTGAACAGCAAGACTTAAGTGGCAGTGATCGAAAGCTGCCTCACACAGACCAGAAGGTCTTTGATTTTAATCAGTCAGGAAGGAAATGGTAAAGCAAATGAATATACTCTGATCTTCAGAAAGAGGTTCTCCAGGGAAGGGGCAGAGTGTTCTGCTTCTCAAATGTTAACAACCCCATAGTGCCCTTTCTGGTAACCTAATCCTTAATTTGTGAGTGGTTTCCTCCCTTCCAGAGAGGCAATAAAGCTGTGCTTCTGCTTTGAAGCCATTGGAAGTTTTGCTGCTGAATTTCATGCTGGAAGGACTTTGGTAGTCACTTGTGTTTGGTGAGGGAATAGGCAAACACTGAAAGCTCTGTTGTCCTGGCATCACTAACACAGGAGTACCACCAACAGCAGCCAGGACAGGCAAAAGAAACTAATTCCTTTCCTGGCCACGGGAACATGCAAGTCGGTCCAGGAGAAAGAGCCAAAGCAGAGCCTGCCATGCAGTCAGATGCCAGCAAACCGTCAGAGCACAGCTCTCTGTGCCACCTGTTCTTTGGTTTACGATGGTGCAGTAAGCACCACGACCTACCACGTCACCCAGATCCTTCCCCACAGTGCAGTTCAAAGCAAGTGCCAGCCAAATTCCTTACACAGAGTGACCTCAGGATGTCGCTTGGGATGTCCTCATAACCCTTCTGTGCTCCAGCATTACCAGGCTGAACTCAAGGGCATCACTGACAGGTTGTTTATAGGTGTATAAATCGAGCCATTTGCACTAACATCTGTGATGATGCATTCCAGGCTTACCTGAGCAGCTCTGATTTGCCACTGATGCACTCTCTCACCTTCTGAAGCTCAGCAAAAGGGACTAAAAGAAGACATTTTTGTGAGGTAGACTGGCAAGCCACGGACAACAAAGCTGGGGAAGGGCCTAGAGAATAAATCTGATGAGGAGCAACTAAAGGAGCTGGGGGTGGTTAGGTTGAGGAAGAGGAGGCTGAGGGGGCTGGGGGTGGTTAGTTTGAGGAAGAGGAGGCTGACGGGTCTGGGGGTGGTTAGTTTGAGGAAGAGAAGGCTAAGGGGAGACCTCGTTGCTGTCTACATCTACCTGAAGGGACATTGTGGAGAGGCTGCTGCTGGGCTCTTCTCACAGGCAGTTGGAGACAGAACAAGCAGGGATGGTCTCAAGCTGAGGCTGAGGAGGTTTAGATTAGACATTAAGAAAAAGTTTGTCATGGAGAGAGTGGTCAGGGACTGGAATGAGCTGCCCAGGGAGGTGGTGGAGTCCCCCAGCCTCGCTGTTTCAGGGTGGTTTGGATGTGGTGCTTAGGGCTATGGTTTAAGGTGAATCTTGTAGAGTAGAGTTGGTGATCCTGAGGGGCTTTTCCAACCTGGATGCTTCTGTGATTCTGTGATCTAATGCTGGTGCTGCAATGTGCATTCCTAGAGAAGGATATTGGCTCAGAGTCCTTATTTCCTGTGTGACTCAGACAGCTTGGACCATTATGAGCAGAGGGTGTTTGTGTTCCATGTTCCACAAGGTTAATGTGTACAAGCAAAGGGTCTTTGATGCACTCATCTGTAGCTGACAATTTCTTCTGTATTGCAGTTTGTTTTTTCCCCATGACCCATGTTCTGTAATACTTTGTGATGGCTTAAGCCCTGCTCTGGAATTCCTGGGACCATAACAAATTAATTAAGTGACAAGTCTGTTCATTTGAAGAATCTGTCTTTTGATTTTGATACTCACTTTTTTTTTTTCCTGCATTGAGAGATGTAGACATAATGAGAAATGAAGAGACAGCTGAAATGAAACTTGGGAATTCAGTTCTCAGCTCTGTCAGCCCTGGACTTGTCCCACGATGTTAGACAAGACTTTGGGAACAATTTGCTACATTTTCATGAACTGTCAGCTTTGAAAGAATCTTTATGAAGAACTGAAGATTGATTTCATGACACTTTTGATACTGAACTCACAGGCAGTGGCTGTTATTTTGGATCAGAGTTCCATTGCATTAGATGAAATACCAAAAACTCCAGCTAAATAAAGACTCTACTGCTATTCAATTCCTTACACATCTTCCTGAAGTCACAGATTAGCTTTGAATTAGGGCACTCCATAGCATAACTGTAGAAAAGCAAGGGAGCAAAACTCAGGAATTATTTGCTGCAACCCCTTTTTTTTTTTGTCCTCTTGAGTGAAGTATAAATCTGGCAGGAAAGGAAAGCTAGATAGTAATAATGTAATTAGAACCCAAAATGTACATTAATTTATCCTTGGTTTGGCATGAATTTGAGGCCAATTTGAGAGGTTCCTGCTGCTGGCACTCGTAGTTGACCTGTAATGTTGGAATGTATCCAGTGTGCTCCCTTGGTTTTATGGCTGCTGTCCAGTCAACCAGCTGGAACCTAATTGCTCTTTTTTAACCCCCCCCCACCCCAGATATCCCACGGGACATTGCTAATAGTGAACACCTCATTTAAACCTCACTGCAACAAAGTGACTCCAGCATCCCTAGTACATTCCTTGCTCCTGGATGCACTTTAAATGAAATCAGCAAGGCTCCCCAGATTATTACCTCACATTTCTCTGGGATTCCAAAGCCATTAAAATAATGAAAGGAAAAACTCTGAGAGTAAAATCAGCTTCCTGTCCGGAAAGAATACATCACTGTCTGTGCCTTTTTATTGTGACTGACCCAGGACTCAGGCCTAAAAAGCAAAGCCTCTGAGTGTGTTCCCAGGAGAGAACCAACCAGCTCCTAATTACATGTGCAATTAGTGGGTGGTAGCTCCACTAGAAGCTTCTAACTGAAATGCCTACCCATGGGACAGGGGCAATTTCCTATCTCAGCCTCACTGTCTAATGCTGAATTCTGGGAAGGGAGCCTAGTCCTCAAGTGCTTTTTGTTGTGACTGAAGAGTGCTGATTTGAATGCTCCCCAGTGCCTGTCACCTTGGGAAAAGGCTGTTTCCCTTTCCTTTCTCCAGACACAGCCTCGTGGCAGCCAGCACTCAGCTGCTCTGGCTGGGTCAGTAAGGGTGGTTTTGTAGGCTCATTTGCTGCCTCCCCCCCCCCGCCTTGCTTCTGAGGAGATGGTGTTTTCTCACATACAGTCTCAGCTGCAAGAATGGATTTCATCCTTTGTTTTTACTCCTTCCATTCACAAACTCAACAGTGTGGGAGGTCTGTGTTGATTGCTGTATCATAGAATCAGTCAGAGTTGGAAGGGATGACAAGGATCACCTAGTTCAATCCCCCTGCCATGAGCAGGGACACCTCACACTAGATCAGGCTGTCTAGAGTCTCATCCAGCCTGCCCTTAAACATCTCTGCTCTGGCAGGGGGGTTGGACTCAATGACATCTTTGGGTCCCTTCCAACCCCTGACATACTGTGATCTCCAGGGCTGGGGCTTCCACCACAGCCCTGGGCAACCTCTTCCAGGGTCTGACCACCTGACTGGTATTATGCTGTATCTGGATTAATACCTAGATCAGAGGTAGACTACTGGCCTCACTTAAGTTCTTCACTGAGAGAGTCATTGGCCACTGGAATGGGCTGCCCGGGGAGGTGGTGGAGTCGCCGTCCCTGGGGCTGTTCAAGGCAAGGTTGGACGTGGCACTTGGTGCCATGGTCTGGCCTTGAGCTCTGTGGTAAAGGGTTGGACTTGATGATCTGTGAGGTCTCTTCCAACCCTGATGATACTGTGATACTTCTCAGCAAGCTTTCAGGTGTTATAGAATCATAGAATCATAGAATCAACCAGGTTGGAAGAGACCTCCAAGATCATCCAGTCCAACCTATCACCCAGCCCTATCCAATCAACCAGATCATGGCACTAAGTGCCTCATCCAGTCTTTTCTTGAGGACCCCCAGGGACAGTGATTCCACCACCTCCCTGGGCAGCCCATTCCAATGGGAAATCACTCTCTCTGTGAAGAACTTCTTCCTAACATCCAGCCTAGACCTACCCTGGCACAACTTGAGACTGTGTCCCCTTGTTCTATTGCTGGTTGCCTGGCAGAAGAGGCCACCCCCCACCTGGCTACAATGCCCCTTCAGGTAGTTGTAGACAGTAATAAGATCACCCCTGAGCCTCCTCTTCTCCAGGCTAAACAGGCCCAGCTCCCTCAGCCTCCCCGTGTGAAAGATTTCTGTTCTCCTGGACTAGTTTGCCATGCTGCACAGCACACAACATTTTGCTTCTCCTGCTCCAAAGCTCTAGTTGCCTTGTTTCTGTACTAACCTCATCCTCTCTCCTCTGAATCTGTCCAAGCTCGTTGTCCTGCGTCGCTGAACTGCACCCTCTTGGTTCTGTAAGGTGTTTGAGGAGGAGTTTGTCACACCATGGTCTGTCCACATTGCTGGGGTGAGCTGCACTGGTGAGATCTAGTTAGCAAACCTCATGGGCATGTAAATACTGGGAAGGAGCTGGCCTGCTTCTGTGAGTTGCAAGAATATTTCCTGAGCATGAGGACTTCCACCTGACAGCTCTTGGCACTGGTCTACAGTCCTCTTCCTTTCACTGATGCAGAAAACACTTTGAGCTAAATGCTGTTATACATTCAAAATTCTGTCATCCAGTCCATGCAATATTCTGACCAACTGTTTTGACTGCTGGGCTGTAGGAGAGATAAGGAGAGTCTTGAGGGGGAGGCTGGTAGCTTTTCAGGCTGATCATTTCTCTTGCCCTGATCCAACACAGACCTTACACAGAGCTGCTGTGACCTTTCTGCTGCTAAGTCATTGCTGCAGAGTTCTACAGGGCTGAGCAGTCATTATTCCTCCCTGTGTAACTGAACCAAACCGAGCCTGCAGCCAATATACAGCAGAGAATTTATTGACTGTCTCTGGAATTAGGCAATTCTGTTAATTGTCTTCATTTTCCAGGACTCTGTCATTCTTTTCCTGAACCATTAGTGGCACAGCTATTTGTGTGCCAGCAGGAGCTGCCTGGAAAAAAAAAAAAAAAGAAAGAAAAGAAAAGGCAGCTCAAATTGAACAGCAAATGAATCAAAGACAAGGACAGATACCTCTCTGAGATAATTGCATTCAGACATCCTGGGGAGCCCTGACAAATCCCTTTTCAGCATCCACAGCCCTATCCCTTCAGTGTGGGTTCGCTTTGAGGAATGTCTGTTAGGCAACAACATCACCATCAACAATTTGAAAGTCTTTCCTCTGTCATCATTTACCTCCCCACTGCTCTTATTCAGACCAAATTCCCAAGGAAGGAGATTTTTAATTTTTTTAAGTCAAAGTGTTTGGGGTAGCTTTGCCTTTCCCACCCCCAAAGCACACTAATGGGTCAAGAACTGGCAGGAGGGCCAGGCCCAGAGAGTGGTGGTGAATGGTGCCACATCCAGCTGGCAGCTGGCACTAGTGGTGTGCCCCAAGGATCAGTGCTGGGCACAGTCCTGTTAAATACCTTTGTTGATGATCTGGCATCAGTAAGTTTGTAAATGACACCAAGCTAGGAGCAGGTGTGGAGCTGTTGGAGGGTAGGAGAGCCCTGCAGAGGGACCTGGACAGGCTGCATGGGTGGGCAGAGGCCAATGGGATGAGATTGAACAACGTCAAATGCAGGGTTCTACATTTTGGCCACAACAACCCCAAGCAGCACTACAGGCTGGGAACAGAGTGGCTGGAGAGCAGCCAGGCAGAGAGTGGGGGTGCTGGTAGATAACAGCTGAACATGAGCCAGCAGTGTGCCCAGGTGGCCAAGAGAGCCAATGGCATCCTGGCCTGGCTCAGGAACAGTGTGGCCAGTAGGACAAGGGAGGTTATTCTGCCCCTGTACTCAGCACTGGTCAGGCCACACCTTGAGTACTGTGTCCAGTTCTGGGCTCCTCAATTCAAGAGAGATGTTGAGATACTGGAATGTGTCCAGAGGAGGGCGACAAAGCTGGTGAGGGGCCTGGAGCACAGCCCTGTGAGGAGGGGCTGAGGGAGCTGGGGGTGTGCAGCCTGGAGAAGAGGAGGCTCAGGGGTGACCTCATTGCTATCTACAACTACCTGAAGGGAGGCTGTAGCCAGGTGGAGTTGGTCTCTTCTGCCAGGCAAGCAGCAACAGAACAAGGGGACACAGTCTCAAGTTGTGCCAGGGGAGGTCTAGGCTGGATGTTAGGAGGAAGATGTTGTCAGAGAGAGTGACTGGCACTGGAATGGGCTGCCCAGGGAGGTGGTGGAGTCACTGTCCCTGGAGGTGTTGAAGCAAAGCCTGGCTGAGGCACTTAGTGCCATGGTCTGGTTGATGGGGTAGGGCTGGGTGCTAGGTTGGACTGGATGATCTTGGAAGTCTCTTCCTACCTGGTTGCTTTTGTGATTCTCTGAAAACTAGGACAGTGGTGAGACATAAAGAGGGAAATTGCACAGCTTGTTTTTAATTCAGGGTAGTTTTTTTTTCTTTCCTTCACAGACTGGATGTTAATCTCTGTAGTATTTTCTACAGTAGACACATGGTCTGAACTTGGACATGTAAACACAGAGGGAGCCAGCAGTTGTGAGTAGTTGGCTACAGAGAGTCCCTAGACAAGAAATTCAACCCATATTTTGAATACAACAAACCTATGCTACTCAGAGTATACATTATGTCTTATTTACACCTCATTTATCCCTACTTACTTGAAGTCTGTGGTATCACAAACACATTCATTCAGAAGAATTCTATTTCTGCTTCAATATCTTGTTGGTCCCAAAAGAAAAATAGTAACTCCCATAAACAGGATGTGTTGTGTCCTTTAAGTGAGGTGATTCTAGCACAGCTGTGATCCTTCAAAAACGTGGTGCTAGAGTATAGTACACATTCTGAAGATGCCCCTGGTCTCTGGGGGTGAACAATCCTCTGGCAGCTTGGGAATACCATCCAGGGTTTTTAGATTTGGCAAGCTGGAGAATACACTGAATGGGAGACAAAAGAAAAAGGGAGGATGAGAAAAATAATCTTGTGAAGTGTTGAGAACAAAAGAGACACTGGTGGGGAGGAAGCAAACAGTGGATTTAAACATATCCAGAATAGATTAGTGTAGCTGGAAATCTTGATTTGTCATTTGTTGCAGGATTTATCTGATAAAGAGGCAATTAAAATGCTCAGTTTCACTCTGTTGCACAAGTTTTATAGCCCAGACTCAGTCAAGCACTGCAATAGTCTGCATCTTTAATAGAGCAGAATTAAACCAGCTGCCTAATGCAAAGGACAGGGTGTAGTGATAGCCTAGACTGAATATCCCAGGTCGGTGTAAAGCAATGATTCAGACTGCAAGAAGTGCAACTCAGAATCATAAATGATAGAATCATGGAACCAAACAGGTTGGAAGAGATCTCCAACCTCATCCAGTCCAACATAGCACCCAGTCCTAGCCAATCAACTAGACCATGGCACTAAATGCCCCATCCAGCTTTTACCCTTCTGTGATAAAGAAATGAGGCTCTCTACAAAGCTGTTTGCATTTGTGCTCCTCCCAAAGAAAAGAAGACCTTGTTCTGTGGTTGTGATGGCAAATGGAACTGAATGGTTCCACCTCCTAATACACCATCCCTTTGACATAGCACAGCAGCCTTGGCCAAAAAGATGTTGTTTCATTCCTAAGAAGGGTTTGGTGGAGCTCCAGCCCCCCACAAGCACTGCACAGGATGTTAACCCACATCCTGTCATGTTTGCTCCTGTGTCTTTTGAAGTGAGCATGGACTCCAGTGCTCAACCTCAGCACATAACTCAGAGCTTTATCCATGCTTGAAGATGATTTATTTTCTCTTCCAGCACTGGCAGTGAAAGCAATACCAAGAGTTAATTGCCTTAAGAGCTGGTAGGTTTCAAAACAGTAACATAATTAGTAATTGTTCAGAAGTGCTTTTCAGCTTTTGTTCTCCTGGAACTTCTGATATGCAAATACAATGTGAAATCCAGTATTCAGAATTTACATTTTAACTTTCCCTTTGATATGTTCCTGTCTACCTTTAGAAAGCTTAAGCTTCCCTATCACATTGTCAAAGGGATGTCTGCTAGACCAAAGAGAAAAACATACTGGCAACTCAGAGAGGGTTTTATGAAACTCTTGCTTTGTAACTTCTTCTTTTTCTTCTTCCCCTCCCAGGGAGAGATAACTTCTTAGACATGTGCTGTAAGGTTTGTCTCTAAAATAACAACTCTGCCTTTTGTAGGTGGCTGACATAGAATCAGCCAGGTTGGAAGAGACCTCCAAGATCATTCAGTCCAATCTGGAATGGGCTGCCCAGGGAGGTGGTGGAGTCACTGTCCCTGGAGGTGTTCAAGGGAAGCCTGGATGAGGCACTTAGTGCCATTGTCTGGTTGACTGGCTAGGGCTGGGTATTAGGTTGGACTGGATGATCTTGGAGGTCTCTTCCAACCTGGGTAATTCTATGATTCTATGATTCTATGAATCATAGAAATGTTTTGGTTGGAAGAGACCTTTAAGAGCATCAAGTCCAAACATCAACCCAGCACTGCCAAGTCATTACTAAACCATGTCCCTCAGCACATCTGCATGGCTTTTAAATCTCTCCAGGGATGGAGACTCTACCACTTCCCTGGGCAGCCTGTTCCAGGGCTTGACAACCCTTTTGGGGAAGCATTTTTTTCCTAACACTCAACCAAAACCTCCCCTGGCTCCTCTTGTCTTATTGCTATTTATAATAGTTGAGACTGGGGGAATATAAAAAGATTGCTTAGGAGAACTTGTTTTATTCCAGATCTCACTCCTTCTGAACTCTCCCACAAACATTTCTTTGTGCTGATCAACTTTGTTGCCTATGAGGTGGCAAAACTTACAGTTGTCTGTATCTTTCTTGAAACTCACAGGGATTCCTCTTGAGTATAAGAGATTCAAGTGGAGTATGTCTGAAGTCTGATATCCCACTTAGTGTCAGAATGTTATTTTCAGCAAGAGATAAGTGCTGAATCTGAGGTATCTTTGGCAGCTGTTTGAAGGATGTAAAGTGGTTTTTATTGACATTTAGTTCTCTGCATCTGTAAAGCACAAAGTGTATGACATCACTGATAGCTTCCGTAACAGTATATACATGTAAAGCAACACAGGAATGGCTCTTCACAGGTGGAAGGCATGGCTTCCAGTGAGAGATGCAAGACTTTGGTTCCTCAAGGCCTGCTTTCACACCACTTTTGCATTTGTGCTATTTTTACCTACCCATGGACTGCAAAATCAGATCACAGAATCACAGAATGTCAGAGGCTGGAAGGGACCTCCAAAGCTCATTCAGACCAACTCCCCTGCCAGAGCAGCATCACCTAGACCAGCTCACACAGGAACGCATCCAGGCAGTGTTCGAATATCTCCAGAGAGGGAGACTCCACAGACCCCTGGGCAGCCTGTTCCAGGGTTCTGTCACCCTCACAGGGAAAAAAATCCTCCTCATGTTTACAGGAAACTTCCTATGCCTCAGCTTCCACCCATTGTCTCTTGTCCTGTCATCAGGCATTACCCAGCAGAGCCTGGCTCCAGCCTCCTGGCACTCAACCCTGAACAACTTTATGAACATTGATGAGGTCACCTCTCAGTCTCCTCTTCTCCCAGCAGCACAGCCCCAGCTCCCTCAGTCTCTCCTTGTAAGAGAAATGTTCCATTCCCCTAATCATCTTTGTGGCTCAGCACTGGACTCTCTCAAGCAGTTCTGTGTCCCCCCACTTTATGCTCTCAGCTTTCTCTGTAATGTACAATGGATACATGATTGTTCCTGCTCTCAGTGTGACAACATTCCATACACCTAGAGATGTGACAACACATCAGCAATCATAGAGTTGGTTTGGGAGGAAGAGACCTTTAAGATCATCAAGTCCAGCTGTTAACTGAGCAGTGCCAGGTCACCAATACCACCAATACATGGACTGTAATAATGCAGTTGTCATGGTTACACTTGGTCTCTTTGCTTGGGCTATGCTGAGCACCACTTCATAGCACAGGATCACAGCATGTTAGGGGTTGGAAAGGACTCAAAGAGATCAGCAAGTCCAACCCCCCTGCCAGAGCAGGACCATACAATCTAGCTTAGGTCACAAAAGAACACATCCAGTCTCCAGAGAAGAAGACTCCACAACCTCTCTGGGAAGTCTGTTCCACTGCTCTGTGCCTCTTAATGTCAAGAAGTTCCCCTTTGTGTTGAGCTGGAACCTCCTGTGCTGCAGCTTCCATTCATTGCTCCTTGTCCTATCCCAGGCAGCAAGTGAGCACAGCCTGTCCCCCCACTCCTGCCTCCCAGCCCTCTGATATTTATAAACATTAGATCCCCTCTCAGTCTTCTCCAGACTAAGCAGCCCCAGGTCCCTCAGCCTCTCTTCATCAGGCAGTGCTCCAGTCCCCTAATCATCCTTGCAGCCCCATATATATATACATACATACACACACACACACACACACACACACATTCCTTCAGTGTTCATCAACTTTCCCTGTTAGCAAAAATATCACTGAGCTTCATGAGACTCATGAATTGTCATCCAGGAATAAAGGGCACATCACCTGACCTCCTTACTAAGTATTTTCAACTTCAGAACTACATGAATCCAAAATAGCAATGTACTGGTGGATTCCCAACGTAACACCCACACACACACCCCTAACCTCCCCCCACCCCCCCCTAGATATCACAATTTGCAGTTTTCAAAAGTCTGGTCCAATTATTACCCAGTAAATAACATTTGTGATTTCTATGCTATGACATAGAAGCAGGAACCAGACAAATTGTCTACCTTGGCAACCTTATGGCACTTAGATCTGTCAAAGAATTGTCCACCAGCCAAAGTTTTTCCACCCGAATTAATCTTCGGAGAATCCTTTTGAAGTTTTCCACTTGGTAAAGATCACCCAGGTCCTGAAAGGAAAGGTTCAGCTCCTGGGAAAGGAAAAAAAACAAGAGAAATCACTTCCTTTTCTTTGTCTGCTTGTTTCTTTTCTTGCTTTCTAATAGCTATTTCAGTAAAGCTTCTTGCTGTCAGAATCAGTTAAAAGGTGAATCCATTTTATTATGCTGCTCTTAGATATTGTGGTGCCAGTTGCCAAATTCACCTTAGAGTCAGAGTGATGCACTGCATAATTCCTCCAAAGTAAAGAGAAATAAAGCATCCTGCCCCTCTGCTCTGGTGAGGCAGCACCTAGAGTACTGTGTCCAGTTCTGGGCCCCCCCAGTTCAAGAGGGACATGGAACTGCTTGAGAGAGTCCAGCACAGATGTGTTCCTGTGAGATCTGGTATAGGAGGTCCTGCTCTGGCAGGGGAGTTGGACTGGATGAGCTTCTGAGGTCCCTTCCAGCTCCTGACATTCTGTGATTCTGTGATCTCTTGGGCATGGTCCTGCTCTGGCAGGGGGTTTGGACTGGATGAGCTTCTGAGGTCACTTCCAGCCTCTGACATTCTGTGATTCTGTGATCTCTTGGGCATGGTCCTGCTCTGGCAGGGGAGTTGGACTGGATGAGCTTTGGAGGTCCCTTCCAGCCCCTGACATCCTGTGATTCTGTGATCTCTTGGGCATGTGAATCTTACTTCCCAGCCCTTCCTTCCTCTTTGAGGAGGTTTGCCAGTGTGTGTGCTCTGGGCACATCATGATTTGATTTATTTACTACTACAGTACAAAGAATTAATGAGAAAGTTTTACAGCACAGTTTTCCCAGTTCTCTTGCAGTTTCTTTTGCCACTTCTCTGTGTCAGTTACTTGTTTTCTCTCTTTCACAGCATGCTCTTCTCCTCTGAAAAACAGCTCTTCTTTTGAAGGCCCTGCTCAGGGGAAAGAAAAAAAACACCCAGATTTACAATAGTGGATGTGATGTGGCAGTGGCAGTTAGTTACTTGCTGAAAGATTAGATATATAGCTGGGAAGATATCTGCAATGAAGAAATATATATAACAGTAGAGGTGTGTAGGTTTCCAGGCTTCTAAGAAGTAAATTAATGTGAAGACTTTTTTTTTTTTCCCTGCCATTTCTGGGCTCATAATTCAAGAAGCAATCTAAGGCTGTGATGATTTGGTATGTGGTTAGTAAGTGACATTTCTTCTACAGCTCAGAACAAAAGCTTTTTGCAAACGTTTAAGCATAAGCATTTGAGTTCTAAAGTAGTGTTTCTGTTTTTTTTCACATGCTATATGTCTATTTATATACATGTTTATGTAATAGTTGTGCACTTCTTTAATTGTCCTGGGAGAGTGTGTCCTTGATGTACTGTGAGCTGTCCAAGGTCTGTGGCAGGGAAGCTGGAGTTAGATGATCCTTGAGGTCGCTTCCAGCCCTGACAATCCTGTCATTCTTTGGTGTCTTGTTGATCTTTACCTTCTCTCACTCGGGGACAACGTAGCTGACTTCCTCGAACATCATGTTCTTCTATGTCACACCAGCTGAGATACTTGAAGGAATCAGAAGGAAGCTTAAAATAAGCAAAATCAAGATATAAAAGACTCAGTTAAGGCTTTTCAGTTTCTGGCTTTGTATTTTCTCATCTTTATGGCCTTATTACAGTGGAAATAATATTCACACATGTTTACAGTGCCTTCTGTCTTAAAACCATCTGGTGAATAGCAGTATGATGTATGGAAGCAAGCATACAATGTGTATGCATATTCACACAAGCACATTTCTGGAAGAGCTTGCACACATTATCCACTGAATGCAACCAAGGCACTAAATCTAAACAGAGAAACCCTGCCCCCATAGTTCAGAACGTGAAGGTTTTGCCCACTTTGCTTTCCCACTAAAGTATGGTCTATAATTTCCAGGGCATCAGTCTCCCAGGAGGGAGCAAGGAACGAAGTCTCTTAACTCTGTGTGCAGTGTGTGGAGTAGGTGTGATTCGTGTCACGTCCAGCAAGCACAGCATCATGATTGCCTGCAGCAAGGGAACATCTCAGTGTGGTGCAGCTTGGCATTTGCTTGAACTTCCAGCATTTCTGTCAGTGGGAATCATGATGGAGGGGTTGAGGTGGGTAGAGAGATGGAGCATGTACCTCTGAGTCATCTCCTCCAGCTACAGCCACATCCAGAAACTGGTAGATGCTGTGGGAATTCACAGTTTAGGTGCAGTTTACCACAGTGCATTCTGGTTTACTTCTATGAATTGGCTGAAGTACTGCAGAGAGATCTTCCCACAGAACATCTTTATTGTACCTTTCATAGCTCTCCTGGTTATGACATTTTACAGTAAATTTACACAGCCTGTTCAGGACTTACTCTATACTTGCCCACTGCATCCAGTTCTGAGCACAGTGCTCAAAAGGCTGAGCCAAATCCCCTTGCTTCTGCTGACACTGAATCATAGAATCTTATTTATAATCTGACCTAGCTTTAGAAGATAAAAGGAGGCAAAACATCACCAGCTTCAAAGCTGAGGAAGAGATTTCTTCTTCAGTTACTCCTTGTGACTCTCTCTTCTTTAAACTTGTAATCAGACTGGTAAGCCAAACACTTACTGGGGAAGGCAGTGCAGAGTCACAGTTCAGCCTGATGATTCCTTTGTTGTGTGATAAAACTGTTGGAGTTGAATCTGTCTCACTTTGGATTGAGCAGCAGGAGGAGTAGAACCTACAGGACTTTTGCTTGCTTGGAGTCAGACCTGAGGAACTAGAGAGGAGATGTTGAGTCATTGATTCTGCTCAGAGAAATGCAAACTGGTAATAATGGCAACTACAGAGTAGCAAGGGGTAGGATTTACCACCAGGCAACAGCCACATGATCCTGAGGTCAAACCATAGGTAATGTCCTCCATCCTTAAGGGCACCTCTCACCTAACTACCATTGACTTAGATGTATGAGGGTTCCACAGATATAGACAAACATTAGAGAGAGGAATTTAGCAGCAACTTGATTGAAAAAAAATCAGCCTTGAAGAAAAGGAAGAAGTGGAGTTGCTCAACCATATGACATGACCCTTTTCTACCCCTGCTGGGATGGATGCAGGTGGCATGAAAAGATACCCCACTTGCCTGCTTATTTGGATCTCTTGAGTATGTTTTAGGAGAATATCAAGGCTCTAGAGAGGAGTTGAACTTCACTCATGAGTCTTGAATCATAGAATCAGCCAGGTTTAAGAGACCTCCAAGATCATCCAATCCATCCTAACACCCAGCCCCAGCCAATCAACTAGACCATGGCACTAAGAGCCTCATCCAGGCTTTGCTTGAACACCTTCAGGGACAGCCACTCCACCACCTCCCTGGGCAGCCCATTCCAATGCCAATCACTCTCTCTGCCAACAACTTCCTCCTAACATCCAGCCTAGACCTCCCCCAGCACAACTTGAGACTGTGTCCCATACTTGTGCAATTTGCTAGTTCCCTGCCCAAGGACACTTTCAAAAGCACATTTCACACAGCCCAAGCAATGCAGGTTCCCCAGTGGTGCTCAGAGAGATGGAATCATTTGCAGAATGGCAGATGCAATTTAGAAATTTGCCATGGAATGCTTTGGAAAAAAAAAATAATGTTAATTTAGTAAGTGTGTGCATACAGGACTATTATTTGACTTCTACTGTATGAGCTCAGTGAGAGCTTGCCAGAAGGTATCAGCTGTCAGTAAGCACCATTAAAACAATTATAGGCAGGAACAGAAATGGGGAATAAAAAGGCAGCTTTAAAATGCTTCAGTGAGGACGATAATGAAAGTTTCACATTGAGTGTAACAGACAAGCTAAACAGAACTTCACTTCAAACTTGTGATTACAGATTATTGGCAAATCATCATGAAGAGACAGAGAGTGTTGACCTTACTGAGATTGTTTTGCCTTTTGAAAGCATCAGCAAAGCCTAGCATTGCATCTTTCCCAAAAGTGCACACAGGCTGCACAGAACAGTACTGAAACATGGAACTGCTCCTCCCTTCGTGCTTTGTGGTTGGGTTTTTCTTAATGGGATCAAATCAGCCACAATAAAGCATAGGTGATTTAAAAAGAAGCTGAGCGAGCTCAGTGCTTCTGGAAATAACAGCTCTTTACTTGGGCCTTTTTAGATGTCATCTCGAGGCAAACAGCTCATCTTCAGGTGTATGTGTGGCTAGGCAGCAGCAGGCGCTCACACAACCACCCTGAGAAAGGAGCACTCACAGCTGGTTGGAAAAGGGAAGGAGGGAAGCAAGTGAGGAAGGGTGAGAAGGGGAGAGAGAGAGAGAGAGAGAGGAAGAGAGGAAGAGAGGGAGAAAGTAAGAAAGGGAGAAAGAGAGGAAGAGAGGAAGAAAGAATGAGAGGAAGAGAGGAAGAAAGAGAGGAAGAGAGGAAGAAAGAGAGGAAGAGAGGAAGAAAGAGAGGAAGAAAGAACAAGAGAAAGAGAGAAAGAAATGAGAGGAAGAGAGGAAGAGAGGAAGAGAGAGAAAGAAAGAAAGAAAGAAAGAAAGAAAGAAAGAAAGAAAGAAAGAAAGAAAGAAAGAAAGAAAGAAAGAAAGAAAGAAAGAAAGAAAGAAAGAAAGAAAGAAAGAAAGAAAGAAAGAGAGGAAAGAGAGGAAGAGAGAAAGTAAGAGAGGAAGAAAGGAAGAAAGGAAGAGAGGAAGGAAGAGAGGAAGGAAGAGAGGAAGGAAGGAAGGAAGGAAGGAAGGAAGGAAGGAAGGAAGGAAGGAAGGAAGGAAGGAAGGAAGGAAGGAAGGAAGGAAGGAAGGAAGGAAGGCAGGCATTAACTGCTGGGACCTCTTGCTTAGCTCTCTCTTGGTATTTGTTTTGCTTCTGCTTCCTTACATGTTAAATGAGGTCATACCTGAGAAATAGGTAGAAATTCTCTTGTATTTAAGAAAAAGGATCTCTTATTGTTCTCAGGTTTGGGAGTGATTTATTAGGATGTATTCAAATGACTATTTATAACTGCAAGACTTTCCAAAAGCTACCTTCCTCTCAGCTATATATTACCTCCTCTGCTGAGACATGAACACAGAGTCCCAGTCCTTTGAAACGTGGGATAAACCATTTTGGCTGAACCACTGAAGGTGATATCTATTCTGATCTTTTGGCAGAAACCCACTCACAAAATTCTGCATCTGTGATGGAAAATAAAACATCAAATTGCAGGATCAATACGTGATAGATAAGACTTCTCCAGTCAGGTGAGTAGTGAGATTTTTATTGGCAAGAGTGACAGAAGGAAGCATTTTTCATCTCAAAACTGCCTGAGTTTAATAAGCACCAGCTGGGCCCTGCCATGTCACAAAAGATTTTTCTGAGGGAGCAAGGGCAATGCTGCTTTTCTCTCCCTTGCTTTGTTTTCTTTACTAGTTTGCTGCAAAACTGATGCAAAAGAAATGGCAATGAATGAGGCAGGATGCAATCCCAAACAATTACAGATCACACAATACACGAAAGCAACAAAATTTTCTGCCTTGATTGCGAGGCCCTTCGGCTGGATATGAATCTCCAATGACACCTCTGGGAGCAGCTCACTAGATTATGTCGAGCATTATGGGGGAAAAAAATGAGATTCATGATGTCTGTCCAGGCTGAGTCATTTCCTCTCACTTTGCCTGCAGTGAGAAATTGGTGGTTATCATAAATCATAGAGCTAAATTCTTATGAGAAAGGAATTAATTTCACTAATGGAAACCCTCTGAGGCAATAGTATTCTTCCCTCCACCCTCTGGATTCTTGGGGTAGAGGGGGATCTCTGAAGTCTTTTAAGCAGAGATCCCTGACTGTATTTTAAGAACCCTATAAAAGAGGATTGGAAAGGAAAATTAAAACAGTAAGGGGTGAAAAAACATCTTGTGTGTGACTGGCTTCTAGTTTCTGTGGTTGTTCATATCATGGCTAGAGCCCTGCTGCTGCTAGCAAATCCCTATACAAAATTACAGCATGCCCCTGTCAATATTAAACATCTTACAAGCTCCAGCTGCTTCAAGTATGATTTTTGCCCACCTAGGTGGAGTTGCCAGCCTCTAAAGCCAGGCTTAGAAAATCTTCTTGGGGCATTTTACAGTCAATGGAGACAAGTGGGCAGATCCAGACACTTGCTGCCACAGCCCAGCCTCAGTGCCTCTTATTTTTAACTGAAGTGACCCCCTAGACCACACAGTCTACAGGAGAAGCCCACAAGCTTTCACAGATACTCAGACTGCATTGGGTTGGAAGGGACTCTCAAAGGTCACCTTGTCTAACTCCCCTGCCATCAGCAGGGATTCCTCCAACTAGATCAGGCTGCCCAGGGCCACATCAAGTCTGATCCTCAATGTCTCCAGGGACATTCATTTCTCCAGGGACATGAATGTGTCCAGAGAAAGGTGATGAAGCTGTTGAGGAGCCTGGAGCACAGCCCTGTGAGGAGAGGCTGAGGGAGCTGAGGATGTGCAGCCTGGAAAAGAGGAGGCTCAGGGCAGACCTCATTGCTGTCTACAACTACCTGAAGGGAGGCTGTAGCCAGGTGGGGTTGGGCTCTTCTGCCAGGCAACCAGAAACAGAATGAGGGGACACAGTCTCAAGTTGTGCCAGGGGAGGTCTAGGCTGGATGTTAGGAGGAAGTTTTCGCCAGAGAGAGTGATTGGCATTGGAATGGGCTGCCCAGGGAGGTGATGGAGTCACCGTCCCTGGAGATGCTGAAGCAAAGCCTGGATGAGGCACTTAGTGCCATGGTCTGGTTGATTGGCTAGGGCTGGGTGCTAGGTTGGACTGGATGAGCTTGGAGATTTCCAACTTGATTGATTCTATGATTCTGTAATTATTTGATTCTATGATTCTGTAATTATTTGATTCTATGTTGCAAGGTCAGTTTCCATCTTCAGGACATCTGATGAGGAGTATCTTATGCTAAGTGCTTAAAGGGTGCTTCAAAACAGCAGGACTTCTGATTAATAAAGCTTAGGGACATCATTCTGTTCCATGCAGCAGCAGTGAAACGCATAAACCAGCCATTTCACCCAAGTAATTAAACAAATGATACAGAGCAAGTTACTGCTAGCACCTTGACATCTAGAGTGCTGCACACGAGCATGGGCTGTGGGGATAAGCAAAAGTATTCATGACTACCTTAATGTATTTTATGCATTTTCCTCAGTGGAAGTCCCAGTGGGGAATAAAGTGACTGAAATATTTTGCAAGCTAGGAGGAACGAGTACAGAACAGCTCCTGCATTTGTCAAAACATGATTTATGAGATATCAGGCCATATCTTGGAAAATCACACACTCCCCTAGAGCTCACTGAGAAAAGCCACACTCTATCAAGATGTCAGTGTCAGTCCTGTGTCCCTGAAGCAGGTCTGCTCCTCCTCCCACTGACATCTTGGCAGCCTTCTCATAGGCAATGAAATGCTCTGCGCTGCCTAACTGCGGTGCAAGTGCATTTGAGTCCAGCTGACTTGGAGGGCAGAATATATTAAAACCCCATGAAATACTCTGAAGAGCTACAGTTGAGCCACTTCTGAAACTGCACCAGTGAGAAAGATTCTGAGGGGAAAACATTCCTCTTGTGTATTACTGTAGCCATTAGGCCATTAAGAAAAGAATGGCAGGCAACAGATTCCTTTCTTCTGATGTAACCAACACACATCTTAGATTCTACAGCACAGGTTCAGCTTTGCCTGGCAGAAAATGTCAAATGGAAAGTTCAGCAGAAGAGGAATCAAGAAGGTTATAAGCAAACTCTTGCTACTGAAAGGGTTTTACCCCAGTGTTTTGGGGTCTGGTCTAGCTTCCAGTGGCCTTATCCTCAGCTACTTTTCATGAATCAGCAGCCTTGAGCAGGCTTAGCTTTCAGTGGACCATGGCTGCTTTCCCCATAGATCTGAAATGCCCTTGAGAAAGCATGTGGGGACAAACCTTTGGGCTATTTTTACAACTTCTTCACATATGCAGAGCCAGAGCTCCTACGGTGCTCACTACAACTTCACATCCCACCAAATCACAGAACATACATGATGGGAAGGCTCATTCTCCTGAGTGCTCAACCTCAGAGCTTCACATCCCACCACATCACAGAACATACATGATGGGAAGGCTCATTCTCCTGAGTGCTCAAGCTCAGAGCTTCACATCCCACCAAATCACAGAACATACATGATGGGAAGGCTCATTCTCCTGAGTGCTCAAGCTCAGAGCTTCACATCCCACCACATCACAGAACATACATGATGGGAAGGCTCATTCTCCTGAGTGCTCAACCTCAGAGCTTCACATCCCACCAAATCACAGAACATATGTGATGGGAAGGCTCATGCTCCTGTGTGGTACACCAAAAAGTGCTCCAAGATCTTTCAGTCCTGCTACTATGGGAATGAAAAACGTGAACCGTTCTGAAGCAAACAAATCTAATCAATTTTATGATCAGCTTTAAATAAAACTCCCAAACTGAACCAAAGGGCTATAAATATACTAAGAAAAGGGCTATAAATCCTCCCAAAGCAAAGAGCTCTGTCTAGGTCAGAGCTGTCAATGTTTGCACAGGCTCTAAGAGATCTGGTTATGGATCTGTCCAAACCACTTGCACAAATAGCTGTTTGCCTGCCTGATACAAACCCCCAGTTATTTACGTTGCCTCAGTCAATTGCACATGCCAAAGCTGATCAGCATAAACCAAGTGCAGGATTAACTTACAAAGGCAATTTGTATAGGTATTTAAAAGAGAGTGAACTTGGAATTCAGCCTGTGCCCTGCTCCAAATGCACACAATTTACTGCTGTGCAGCAGCTGCTGCTTGTATGCAAGCATTTATTGTGAGAACACCCTGAACTTAGAACAGTAGAAGACTAGGACACGGTGTTGCCATGCTCTATTACTTTTCAATTACTTTTTTTATAGGAGTTTTATGAGACATTATGCAACATTTTGAAGTGGTTCTTTTGAGCATAATTTAGTGGCAAACACACCTGTAAGTTCTGGTTGCAGTGCCTCCTCACCGTTAGCTCTATCATCAATTATCTTGTTTTACGCCCCATAAACTTGCCCCCCAAAAAGACATGATTAACATAATTAGGTCTTAGCTCCATAATTAGCCATTCCTAGCACATTAACTAACACTCCCTGCAGCTCTTCCTGGAGCTGACTTGCAGCAGTACAAATTCCACCTCTCTATCAATGTGCCTGTCCTACGTTTCGGCGCCTAATGACACGTTTCTTGTCGAGACACCTCCTGTCTTTCAGCAACCAGCCAATGACACCCAGAATGAAGACAAACCCACCCTTTTCCTTCCTCTTTTCACTGCACAACAATCTGCATCAGCAATACAGGTTGGTACATTTTAAAAAGACACTCAATCCTGTAACACTATCGTTCTTGTCAGAGCATGTCAAGCCAGCTGTGCAATGACTACAGTGACTTCTCTTCTTTCACCCTCCTACCTTTCAGACATGTCTTGCTGTGGCATAAAATCCTCACATCTCGCATAGGGCTATTTGTCTACAGTCAAAGCTTATCTTCCCATCTTTGCCCCTGCATAGAGAGGTAGCTCTACACCCTCTGAGGAGAGGTAACCTGCACGGATCCTGGCTGGGGCTGTGTGGATCCACTGTCTCCAAGGAAACGCTGTCACCTCGCAACGCAGTCACGTTAGGAGCTATTGTTACCAATCTCTTAAGCACATCAAACAAATTCCTGTGCTGATCTAGCTGGTATCAATGGACCTTCCTTCCAGAAGGTGGCTAAAGATAGGTTGGTGATACCTGTAGCAAGACACATGATCATCCAGACGAATCTCTGGTGTGCTCACTCCAGCAACTACACTTTGCTGAATCCCTTTTATGCTTTTGCCCACTTGAAGTTTATCTTTACTTTGCTTAAAAGATCCTTCCTTCATTAATAGCTGTTAAACCCTTGATTAATTTTATCCAAAACTTTGGATGGATAGAAAATAGATACTTAAAGAGTTTCTTACATGGTGTTTGGACTTGATAAACTCCAACCTGATTAATTCTGTGATTCTGTGGTTAATTCTGTTCATGAAAGTTCTTCATGAGCATCTCTTAGAATCATAGAATCACAGTGGTTGGAAGGCAGCTCAGGAAATCATTAGTCCAACCTCCCTGCCAAAGCAGAATCACCTAGTGAAGGTCACACAGGAACACACACAAACTGGTCTTGAAACTCTAGAGAGAGAGAGTGCACAACCTCTCTAGGCAGCCTGGTCCCATGCTCGTTTCCAGTTTGTGTCCCTTGTTCTGTGATTTGGTGGGATGTGAAACTCTGAGATCAACCACACAGGAGCATGGGCACCACCAAAATGAGTCTGGCCTCATTGACACCCTCCCATCAGATAGTTGTAAATATCAAGAAGATGTTGTTCACTCTGTTGAATGTCCTTGCCTCTTTAGAACACAGAATCAAAGAAACATGCAGGCTGGCAAAGCTCCTCAGGATCACCAAGTCCAACCTAGAACCCTGCTCTACAAGATTCACCTTAAACCATACCCCTAAGCACCACATCCAAACCACCCTTAAACACATCCAGGATGGGTGACTCCACCACCTTCCTGGGCAGCTCATTCCAGTCCCTGACCACTCTCTCCATGGAAAACTTTTTCCTAATGTCCAATCTCAATATCCCTAGCCTCAGCTTGAGGCCATGCACAGTCATTTAATAAACAATTTCTCAGGCTTCCTTCTTTAAGTTTGCATCTGAAAGTGCAAATCATAGAATCATAGAATCATCCAGGTTGGAAAAGACCTCCAAGATCATTCAGTCCAACCTAGCATCCAGCCCTAGCCAATCAAACAGACCATGGCACTAAATGCCTCAGCCAGGCTTTTCTTCAATACCTTCAGGGATAGTGACTCCACCACCTCCCTGGGCAGCCCATTTCAATGCCAACCACTCTATCTGTCAATAACCTCCTCCTAACATCCAGCCTAGACCTCCCCAGGCACAGTTTGAGACTGTGTCCCCTTGTTTTGTTGCTGGTTGCCCGGGAGGAGACCAACAGACAGGTCAATTTTGTGTCTACTTTTATATTATCTTTTTCTAGGTTCTGAGAAGTAGTCTAAAGGAGCTCCCTCCCTGGAGGTGTTCAAGGCCAGGCTGGATGAAGCCTTGAGCGACCTGTTCTAGTGGGAGGTGTCCCTGCCTGTGGCAGGGGGTTGGAACTGGATGATCCTTGAGGTCCCTTCCAATCTGAACCATTCTGTTATTCTATGATTGCTAATTTCAAAATGTGTTTGTTAGAATGCCCTTTTGGTTCACCCCAAGTGCAGACACTGGCAGTGTGCCACAGGTGGAATTGCAGCAGCCCAACACTGTTACAGGCATTGGCGAGTGCCTGCTGAAGTTTACAGATGGCTTTTAAACTCAACCAGTAGTTACGGGAACCAAGCTTCAGTGCTGTGCTGTGCAAGGTTATAATAGAGCACTCGATCATGCCCTATTGATCTGCATCTCCCACATCACAGCCATAGCTCCTTCTCCACCTGAGCTCCTCAGCTCCATGCTGGGAGAAGGGATAAACAGATTAAGATCGATGTGCAAAAAAGTGCACAGTAAACCCCTCTGCCCAGGGACCTTCAACAGGAAATATTATGTAGTCACAAAGCTCTTTGCTTCAGACTTCCTACCTTTCAGTTTCTTCATAGGAAAATTATTCCCTGCTCTCCTTTTCCTTCAGAATTCTCTTTTCTTTG
Source organism: Pogoniulus pusillus (assembly GCF_015220805.1). Taxonomy (NCBI): domain Eukaryota; kingdom Metazoa; phylum Chordata; class Aves; order Piciformes; family Lybiidae; genus Pogoniulus; species Pogoniulus pusillus. The sequence continues at coordinate 12,762,712 of NC_087289.1, forward strand.
TGCTTGTTAGAAAGGCTCATCATTGTCAATTCTTTCTGTAGAGAGAGACCTGTGCTTCCCTCAACAGTGACTGAAGTCTCCAAAATATACTCTTCAGGATTCTGCTGGCAAACTTCCCTGTGCCAGTGAAGCATATCAGCATGATGCTTATCAGAAGATTTCAGCTCCTATGCAAAGGTACTTTGTGTGGTTCCAAATGTTGCGCTGTCGGATTGTTATCTGCAATTCAACAACCACTCCACGCAGCTTGCACTGAAAACCTAGGAGGTGTGAACTGAGTTTGTTAAAGGGTGGGCAGAGGACATTGCCAAGCAATCCCAAGCACAGCTCCAGGCTGGGTGCTGAATGGCTGAGAGCAGCTCTGAGGAAAAGGATCTGGGGGTCTGGGGTGATGAAAAGGTCAACATGAGTCTGCAGTGTGAGTGCAGCCCAGACAAGAACCCTGTGCTGGGCTGCAGCAAGAGCAGTGTGGGCAGCAGGGGAAGGGAGGGGATTCTGCCCCTTGGCTCTGCTCTCCTCAGACCCCACCTGGAGTCCTGTGTGCAGTTCTGGAGCCCCCAACACAAGAAGGACATGGAACTGTTGGAGACAGTCCAGAGGAGGCCACCAAGATCCTCAGAGGGCTGCAGCAACTCTGCTATGAGGACAGGCTGAGAGAGTTGGGGCTCTGCAGCCTGGAGAAGAGAAGGCTTTGAGGAGACTTTGCAGTAGCCTTCCAGTATCTGAAGGGGGCTACAGGAAGGCTGGGGAGGGACTACTGACAAGGTCTTGTAATGACAGGCCAAGGAGGAATGGGTTTAAACTGGCAGAGGGGAGATTTTTAACTGGATGCTAGGAAGAAGTTTTTTGCAGTGAGGGTGGTGAGAGACTGGCACAGGTTGCCCAGGGAGCTTGTGGAGCACAGAATCACAGAATCGTTCTGTGATTCCACCATCTCCCTAGAGGTGTTCAAGTTCAGGTTGGATGAGACCTTTAGTGACCTGTTCTAGTGAGAGCTGTCCCTGACTATGGCAGGGGGTTGGAACTGGATGATCCTTGAGGTCACTTCCAACCTAAACCATTCTATTATTCTATGATCTTTTCTCTGTCTGCTCAGGAAAAAAAAGACATTATTTATTTCTAAATTAAACAAGACTACAAACTGGGGCCCCTTACTTACCATTTTTCCTCTCTGTATCAAATGAAAGGCATCAGTCCACATCACAGCCAAATGAGCTTCAGATCTTCCACAGCAAATGCATTCCTCATAAAGCACATGAAAAATTAGCTGTCTGCTCTTCCAGTGAAATGACATATTTAAGATGGTGTCAGCCTTTCCTTTATAAACACTATTTTTCAGACCTTTACAACCTGCCCATAAAGATGTGCTCCTGCCAAGAAACTCAGCAGCACATCCCAGCCCAGCAAATAAGAAATAAATCTTCCCCTCTTTATCCCATTTTGATCAGCAATTTCTCTCTTTGAAATGGTTGAGCAGGGCAAAAAGACGGTGGGCACTGATCTCAACCATGTGTCTCTCCCATCTGTATTGGACTGATTGAATGCTTCCCCACATGGAATCATAGAATCATAGAGTCAAGCAGGTTGGAAGAGACCTCCAGGGTCATCCAGTCCAACCTAGCACCCAGCCCTAGCCAATCAACCAGACCATGGCACTAAGTGCCTCATCCAGGCTTTAAGAACTTCTTCTTAACATCCAGCCTAAACCTGCCCTGCTACAGCCTGAGATTGTTCTGTCACTGGGTGCCTGGGAGAAGAGACCTCCACACCTAGGTACAAGAAATATGCACAATGCAAATAATTTAAATTAAAATTATAAAATCATAGAATCAACCAGGTTGGAAGAGACCTCCAAGATCATCCAGTCCAACCTAGCACCCAGCCCTAGCCAGTCAACCAGACCATGGCACTAAGTGCCTCATCCAGGCATTGCTTCAACACCTCCAGGCACAGCGACTCCATCACCTCCCTGGGCAGCCCATTCCAATGCCAATCACTCTCTCTGACAACAACTTCCTCCTAACATCCAGCCTAGACCTCCCCCAGCACAACTGCAGACTGTGTCCCCTTGTTCTGTTGCTGGTTGCCTGGGAGAAGAGACCAACCCCACCTGGCTACAGCCTCCCTTCAGGTAGTTGTAGACAGCAATGAGGTCAGCCCTGAGCCTCCTCTTCTCCAGGCTGCACACCCTCAGCTCCCTCAGCCTCTCCTCACAGGGCTGTGCTCCAGGCCCCTCACCAGTTTTGCAGCCCTTCTCCAAACACCTTCCAGCACCTCAACATCTCTCTTGAATTGAGGAGCCCAGAACTGGACACAGTACTCAAGGTGTGGCCTGACCAGTGCTGAGTACAGGGGCAGAATAACCTCCCTTGTCCTGCTGGCCACACTGTTCCTGAGCCAGGAACAGTGTCGGCCCAAAAGCCCCCTGACTGGGACTCTGAGTAACCTGATCTAGTTCAAGATGTCCTTGCTCACTGCAAGGGAGTTGGACAAGATGACCTTTGACCAACCAGATCCATTCTGTGATTCTGTGACTGTTCTGGGCACCACAGAAAGCCAGTGCAATAGAGTTTGCTCCAGAGAGTTTGCAGTCTAATTGAAGAGAGCAGACAAAAGAGTAGGAGAAAAGAAATAAGATTATTCCTCCCCTTTTATGTAGAAATAACTGAAATGATCAAATCATGAAATCCTGACCCTGTGGTGGCCAACAGCAGAACTTCTGTTAACGTGGATGGGGTCAGCATTCATACAGGATTCCCAGAGACCAATTCCACCAAGATCAGACTAGATGAACAATCTGGCATTAAAGTCTCTGCATTTAAAGGCTGAAGCTTACTGATCTGACATGACATTAATCATTGTTAAAGAACACTTATGTGGCACTTCTCTATCAGAACTTTTTTTTTCTGATTCAGGGACATACAGCATCTTGTAAAAATCCATTTCATAGAACCAATATCTGATATCTGAAGTTAAAACAGAATAGAATCAACCAGGTTGGAAGAGACCTCCAAGGTCATCCAGTCCAATCTAGTACCCAGCCCTAGCCAATCAACCAGACCATGGCACTAAGTGCCTCAGCCAGGCTTTGCTTCAACGCCCCCAGGGACAGCAACTCCACCACCTCCCTGGGCAGCCCATTCCAATGCCAATCACTCTCTCTGCCAACATCTTCCTCCTAACATCCAGCCTAGACCTCCCCCAGCACAACTTGAGACTGTGTCCCGTTGTTCTGTTGCTGGTTTCCTGGCAGAAGAGACCAACCCCACCTGGCTACAACTTCCTTTCAGGTAGTTGTAGACAGCAATGAGGTCTGCCCTGAGCCTCCTCTTTTCCAGGCTGCACATCCTCAGCTCCCTCAGCCTCTCCACATAGGGCTGTAAGGTTTTGTTCTTTATGTACAACTCCTGTTTAGTGTTAGCCTGATTCTTATTGGTGACATCAAACCATAAGACTGGTGCCACCAGTAAAATCAGATCTAAGAACTTAACATCATTATGGCAAGAGCAGTTGCTATAATATCAAAGTTAATATAGATCAAATATATACACATATAAAAGTTAATGTCTATATTGATCTTACCTGGTTTGACTACATCCAGGAATCCATGGCATTTGTGTTGGATGAATCAGTTAGAGTGAGAGAATTTCTTTGCCTGCCTCATTAGCACAATCTGCAAGGATTCTCAGAGGAAAGGAAGAGCAATTATTAAATGAATATATTCTCATCTGAGCTCCAGCAGGTAAGCAGGCACACTTGCATAAACCAAAGGGTTATTTTGCCCTGTCACCTAGGCAACAAATTCCCTTTTTTCCTGCCCACTCAGGACTCCAGTAAACTATTTGACTCCCACTGGTAGGACTTGGAGAGCATTCACAGGGGAAAGCCAAGTACAGCAGAATAATGCCTCGGATAGAAGAAGAGCAGAGTTAGTGAAACATTTCATCAGGGTTACCAGACAAAAAGGAATCAACAACTAGCTGCATAAATAATTGAAGTGAAAAGTATATGTCTGGTTTTCTAAGGTGTTATAAAGCCATGAGTTCCAAGAGGGTTGAAGAGGCTGTAACCAAGCAACAAGTACCGAAACTTGGGTCTCTCTTCTAGCAAAACAATGGGCTTGCAAGTCATGATGACAATATCTGGCACTGAAGATTGAGTCTTTCCATTGATTTTATGGTCTTTGGATCGAGGCATACAAAGCTCTGTTTATGGAATGAGGAATGGCATTTTTATTTGGCCTAGGAAAGATACATTTCAGTATCGAATCTGACTTCTCTAACAAAATGTAGGTCAACAGCTCCTGGATGAAGTAGATTTTTTTCTGACATCTAAGAACAATCACATAGAAGTAATGTTTCAATAATTCTTTTCTCAAAAGTTTCTTCTCAAAAGAGTAGTAGATATAACTTCTCTTTTCTTGCACTTGGCAGCTTGGCACTTATTCATTCTAGTGGATGAAAAGCTCAATATGAACCAGCAGTGTGCACTTGCAGTCCAGAGAGCCAACCAGAGCCTGGGCTGCAGCAAGAGAAGTGTGGGCAGCAGGGCAAAGGAAGTGATCCTCCCCCTCTACTCTGCACTGCTGAGACCCCACCTGGAGTACTGCAGCCAGTTCTGGACCTACTATTACAAGAGGGATATGGAGGAAGGTGTCCAGAGAAGGGCCACGAGGATGATCAGAAGGCTGGATCACCTCTGCTATGAGGAGAGACTGAGGGAGTTGGGGCTGTTCAGTCTGGAGAGGAGAAGGCTCCCAGGTGACCTTGTTGTAGCCTTTCAGTATTTAAAGTGGGCTACAAGAAAGCTGGAGAGGGACTTTTTAGGCTATCAGGTAGAGATAGGACTGGGGGGGTGGAACAAAGCTAGAAATGGGGAGATTCAGCCTGGATGTTAGGAAGTTCTTCAGCGGGAAGGTGGTGAGAGCCTGGCAGGGGTTGCCCAGGGAGGTGGTGGAAGCCTCATCCCTGGAGGTGTTTAAGGGCAGGCTGGATGATGCTCTGGCCAGCCTGATCTAGCGTGAGGTGTCCCTGCCCACGGCAGAGGGGTTGGAACTGGATGATGATTGTAGTCCCTTCCAACTCTGACTGATTGTATGATTCTGTGACTCTATGTATGAAGGAGGAAACAAAATTGTATGCCAAGTGAAGTTTGTGGCATGCAGCACTCCTGCTGATGGATGTGCAAGAATGATTTCTCCCTTTGTATCTCTCTCTGTCATGAGATGTATTTCCTTAAAACATGGATTTTGGCTTTTGAACAAAATCATTGCACTGCTAATCCACAAAAGCACATTAAGCTTCTGCTCAACCTTTCGGCCCTTTAGAAGTAAGGCCACTAAATTGAGCTGGAGCAGAGCTGAACTTGTATGTGCAGAAAGAATTAAAAACCCCAAATGGTATCTGCCAGATTTCTCACAAGAGATTGAGCTGAACATTTCTTCACAGAGGTCATGGTTTAGAGCTCATTGAAATGGATAGGCAAGCCACCATCCATTTTAATAAGCTTTCTGCCAGTCTGCACTTCTCCAAATGCCATTTCTGTCTGATTCTCAAAGTTTGAAACTTCTTATCCACAGCTGCCAAAGCAAACAAACTCAGACATTTGATGAATGCCTTTAGCCTGGAGAAGAGGAGGCTCAGGGGTGATCTTATTACTGTCTACAACTACCTGAAGGGGCATTGTAGCCAGGTGGGGGGTGGCCTTTTCTGCCAGGCAACCAGCAAGAGAACAAGGAGACACAGTCTCAAGTTGCGCCAGGGTAGGTCTAGGCTGGATGTTAGGAGGAAGTTGTTGGCAGAGAGAGTGATTGGCATTGGAATGGGCTGCCCAGGGAGGTGGTGGAGGCACCATCCCTGGAGGTCTTCAAGAGGAGACTGGATGAGGCACTTAGTGCCATGGTCTAGTTGACTGGATAGGGCTGGGTGCTAGGTTGGACTGGATGATCTTGGAGCTCTATTCCAACCTGGTTGATTCTATGATTCTATGGTTCTATGAAGCCACCCTGAGATGAAAACTCCGATATGAGGGCAGCCTCATTTGCCTCCCTGCACATCTTTAATATGAGCCTCATGTTTCATCTTTTCACATGTCAACCCTTAAGAATTCCTGATGGAATACCACATTCATTAAGTGCTTCCTATTTTACTGAAGGTAAGTGTCAGCAGGTAATTTTAACCACGTGAAAATCATTCCAAGTTCGCTTTGATAAACAATTTCCTGCCGCAGCCTTGCGAAGCTTCCCCTTACACTCTGTGATCTGATGCAGCATCTCTGCTTCTGCTCCTTTTAAATCTCATCACAGCAGATGCCAGCATATTTCCACAAATTGTATTTATTTATGTAACTGCTGCCAACTCTTCAAGAGTTATGTTTCCTGGGTCCTTTCTTTTTTTTTGGAGTGTGGTTTTTTTTGTTTGTTTTTTTTTTGGGGGGGGGGGGCACTTTTGTTTGGTTGTGAGGGTTCTTTGATTGCTTTTTGTTGTTGTTTTGTGGGGTTTTTTTAGGGTTTTTTTTTGGGTTTTACTTGTTTTGGGTTGGTTTTCACTGGCTTTTTTATTTTTGGTGGAGAAGTGATCACCTTAATTAGACACCTTGATGAGGTGACCTCATTGTGGCCTTCCAGCATCTGAAAGGGACCTACAAAAAAGCTGGGGAGGGAATTTTTAGGCTATCAGGCAGTGACAGGATTGGGGGAAATGGGGCAAATCTGGAGGGGGGGAGATTCAGATTGGAGGTGAGGAGGAAGTTCTTATGCATGAGAGTGGTGAGAGGCTGGAAGGGGTTGCCCAAGGAGGTGATTGAGGCCCCATGCCTGGAGGTGTTTAAGGCCAGGCTGGCTGAGGCTGTGGGCAGCCTGCTCTAGGGTAGGGTGTCCCTGCCCATGGCAGGGGGGTTGGAACTGGCTGATCCTTGTGGTGCCTTCCAACCTTGACTGATTCTATGATTCTGTGATTCTATATTGAGATAAAAACAAATCAATCATTTCACTTCATCCATCAAACCCCTGCCTTCCTGAAACTAAGGCCTTGCAAATACGGGAATACTCAGGAGCTCTTGGAGCACTCCTTTATTAAACTTCCTTTATGAAGCTGTCATTTGTCAGATATTAAAGATAAATAGGCACAATCTCTTTAAGTATGGAATGGGAAAACTACAAACTACTCGTAATACATCTGACTCATTCAGTCTGCCAGGCTGTGAGAGTTAGGGCTCTGCAGCCTGGAGAAGAGAAGGCTTCGAGGAGACCTTGGAGTGGCCTTCTAGTATCTGAAGGGGGCTACAGGAGGGCTGGGGAGAGACTATTGACAAGGTCTTGTAATGACAGGCCAAGGAGGAATGGGTTTAAACTGGCAGAGGAAAGATTCAAACTAGATGTTAGGAAGAAATTCCTTGCAGTGAGGGTAGTGAAACACTGAAACAGGTTGCCCAGGGAGGTTGTGGAGCATAGAAGCACAGAATGTAATCACAGATCACATTCTGTGCTTCTGTGCTCCACAACCTCCCTGGAGGTGCTCAGGGCCAGGTTGGATGAGGCCTTGAGTGACCTGTTCTAGTGGAAGGTGTTCCTGCCTACGGTGGGGGGTTGGAACTGGATGATCTTTGAGGTCCCTTCCAACCCAAACCATTCTATGATTCTAGGATATTTTGTCTGTCTGACATCTACAACCCAGGGCAACTGGTTTCAGTGTCTCACCACCCTCACTGTAATGATTTTTTTTCTTATCTCCAGTCTAAATCTACTCTCCTCAAGCTTCAATCCATTCCCTCTCACCCATCACTACAAGCCCTTGTAAAATGTCCCTTCCCAGCTCTTCTGCAGACTACTTCAGGTACTGGAAGGCTGCTCTAAGGTCTCCCCAGAGCCTTCTCTTCTCCAGGCTGAACAGCCTCAGCTCTCTCAGCCTGTCCCCATAAGGAAAGTGCTCCAACCCTCTGATCATCTTTGTGATCATCCTCTAGACCTATTCCAGCAATGTGATGTCCTTGTGGTGGGGCACCAGAACTGAATGCAGTTCTCCAGCATGGATCTCATGAGTGCAGAGTATGAAACTATATGGAACTCACATGCAAAGACAGGCAGGGGAACAGAAGCTAAGTATTCTTACAGAGATGAAAACTGCCTCGAATTTCAATACAAATGTGCTTTAAAACACATACCTCCTCTCTTTCAAAGGCCTTTCCACTCTTACATTTGTTTCAATGATCCAACATGCTTTAGTCAAGTACATCTCTGCTTGACATTATCCCATCGCTAGGCCAAGATGGTAAAAACTACCCAGCTCTACATATGCTAAGAAAGAAGTGAAAGAACAGGAAATCTTCCAAAAGCAATATAGTTGAAGGATGGGCATATTTTCTTGTTTAAAATTCAGATACACCTGCCCCACTGTGAGCTAAGAGGGAACTGAGAACAATGAATGTGTATTTACAGGCAGAAGTTGACATCTCTGGGTTGGTTTTTTTTCCATCCCTATTCTGTCACTGCCAAAGAAAAAAATGCAGTTCAAATGAATGTCTTGTTCTTCACTGTCTACAGTGATAATAAATATATTCTCTGGCTGACAAAGCAGGGCCTCCTGTGACTGTGGGGAAGAGAGAGGCATTATGAGAAGAATCATCTATTTTTATGGGAGGTGCTGTGTTCACACAGCTTTCATTGGAAAATCCAAATCATTTGCTCCTGCTTGCTTTTCAGGTTGAAAAAGTGGCAGCCTGGTGCTGCAAGGAAGGAGAATCAGCCTCCTTTGCTCTCTAGTGCTTTTTTGTTAGCAGGAAAGAGACAGACACACTGTAGCTGTCCACAGTTCTTGCATTTAAAGTTAGAAACTGGCACGTTCTGCCAAAAGAAATTAAACGGAATGAAAATGTGTTCCTGGTCAAAGTCAGAGACAGCATTTGCTGTATCAAGCTGTAGCTGTCCTGAGGGCTACATGAGCACAGAATCACAGGAACATCCAGGTTGGAAGAGCCCCTCAGGATCACCATGTCCAATCTATAACCCTACTCTACACGATTTACCTTAAATCATATCCCTAAGCACCACATCCAAACCACTCTTAAACACATCCAGGCTGGGTGACTCCACCACCTCCCTGGGCAGCTCATTCCAGTCTCTGACCACTCTCTCTGTGAAAAACCTTTTCCTAATGTCCAATCTCAACCTCCCCAGCCTCAGCTTGAGGCCATTGCCTCCAGTTCCCTGTGAGAAGAGCCCAGCAGCAGCTTCTCCACAATGTCCCTTCAGGTAGTTGTAGACAGCAATGAGGTCTCCCCTCAGCCTTCTCTTCCTCAAACTACTCATCCCCAGCTACCTGAGTCTCTCCTCATCAGATTTATTCTCTAGGCTCTTCCACAGCTTTCTTGCCTCCTCTGGACCTGCTCCATCACCTCCACATCTCTCCTGTATTGTGCCAGCCAAAACTGAACACAATACTCATGGTGTGGCCTCACCAAAGCTGAGTCCAAGGGGACAATCACCTCCCTACTCCTGCTGGACACAGCATTTTTAATACAAGCCAGGGGATGCCATTGGCATTCTTGGTCAGTATACTGGCTCATAGTCAGCTGCCTGTCTGTTACAGCCCCCAGATCCTTTTCTGTGGGGCAGCTCTCCAGCCACACTGTCCCAAGCCTGTAGCAGTGCTGGAGGTATTTAAGCATTCTTGGGAGTGACCTGCCAGTGCTTTGCCTCTCAGCTAAGGATTTGTACCTGCTGCTGAGCAGCTGCAAGTGCTACCCTCAGCAAATGGGGATTTCTTACTAACAGGCTTTTTGCATTCACAAGGCACAGATATAAATATCAGTTTTAATCAGCTCCACTGAGTTCAGCAGAGGAAGGATTATCCACTCATATATATTCAAAAGACATACAAGACCTTAAAGTATCTCCAGCTGGATGAGACACCTTCCCCTTACTCTACACAACACTGTCTTTCTATCAAGTTCTGGTACTGTAGAACACCAAATCTGTTAGCTCTGGACTTCCCAGAGCATGTGTTTGTAATCACTGATAAGGGGAGAGCACCATCAATATGCATTAGTCTGTCCTGCCAGCTGGTTAGTTTCAATCAGGCTGCAGTAAAGGCAATCCACTGGCTAGAAACAGAACAATTTCACTCAATGCCTCTCTCTTCTTTACCTCTTTTCATCCAAAATCTCCTCTGTAGACAAATCAGTATTTTTTCAAAGGTTCATTTTATCCTCTCTTGATATTTTTCTTTTACCAGAAATGAGGTGGTAGAAGCAGCAGCTTCTAAGGAGGAAAAAAAAAACACCTTAAAGCCCACCCTGGTGAGATCCACCCTGATCTTAGGACTCCAAAGAGGCCAAGTCCTCCTCTGGCCTAGGGGGGGTTTATGAAGGTCATCAAACTCCCCACTTGCAGACCTGTTAGCTTACTAAGTGAGTCTCAGGTTGCACCAGGGGAGGTTTAGGTTGGATATTAGAAGACACCTCCTCACTGAAAGGCTTCTCAAACACTGCAACAGGCTGCCCAGGGAGGTGGCTGAAGAGATGTGATGCTGAAGGGCATGGTTTAGCACCAGATTTGAGAAAGTTAGATGATGGTTGGACTCAGTGATCTTAAAGGTCTTTTCCAACCTAAACAATTCTATGATACATAAACTGTACCAATCTTTCAGCTACTCCACTTTGTCTTGCTCTGCCAGCTCCATGCTGTATTGCAGCAGGTGGGAAACAAGAATTTTCTTTTCTTCTTGACTTGCACCAAGAGAAGAAGGGGACCCTGTCTTCAGCAGGAAACATTATATGCTGCTGTTGCTTCTTCAGCCAAACAAAGCTCATTAAAAACCTAAGTGAGCAGGTGTAATTCTCTTGATTAAGGTAGTTTAGTATTTCTGCTGCTACTTGTACTTCAATATCTTCTTTCAGACTTCATAGTTTGTGCAGCTGAATTGTGAAAGATTAGCAGCTGAGCTTCAGTAGTATTCCTCCTCATTTTCCATGCTTCCTTTGCTGTTTTGTAGAGTTCCTGAATGCAAAATGAAGCTGCAAGAGTGTGTTTGCTCTACAGCTAGCAAGGCATGAAGCACTTCTTCCTACAGCTGTAGGGTACAGCCAGAATATTCATAACAGAGTCGCAGGAGATGTGATTCAGTGTGTGACATTTAGCATGCTATTGTGTGATGCCAGATGATTAATGCTCACAGCAAAACACAGGCTGGTTTAAATAAACAAAATCAAATATATGTTTTTTTATGATTATAGAAATCATGTGTTGCATCTGAGGGAACATCAGCTGCTGCTCCCACACATGCTTCCTATTTGTTGGCTTGTTGTTAAAGGCTTTGATGCTTCGCTGGATTTTCCTCACCGCACACATTCATGGACACTTTGGCCCAAAAAAGGAGTCAGTGGTTTGGACAGCAGCTTGGGACAGTAGGGAGCTGCCCACCAGTCTCTATCTTGTTTCATGGTAAGCAAATTGCAGTGTCACATTGTCCCAGTTTTCAGCCTTAGAAAGGCATCACGAGAGTCTAAAAGGGCAGTGCCAAACTAGCAGGTTTCCTCCTTCATAGAATCATAGAATCAACCAGGTTGGAAGAGACCTCCAAGATCATCCAGTCCAACCTAGCACCCAGCCCTAACCAATCAACCAGACCATGGCACTAAGTGCCTCATCCAGGCTTTTCTTGAAGACCCCCAGGAACGGTGCCTCCACCACCTCCCTGGGCAGCCCATTCCCTGCCATGAGAGGGCATTAGCCCAACTGTACTTGCTGGTCACTTTGCTTGAGGGTTGCTTTCTCTTCCCAGTGATGTTACTCTCTAAGGAATGAGTCACTTGGGCTGCAATCAAATGAATGGACCAGAGAGCAGTTCTGGGTCCAGTCTGTGCCCTGGCAGTACTCCAGCTGCACGCTGGAACAAAACCATACGATTCAAAGCACCATCCCTCTACATCTTTCCCTCTATGGGAAGAATATATAGATGTTACTCAGTGATTATGGCACAGGAGCTAAGGGGAAGCCAAAAGATCAGCAGGCTCCCAACAGAGGCAAAGCCTCTGAGATCTCTTTGGATCTCAGATCTTAACTAACAAGCCAGTAAAGGCCACTTTCCTGGACAACATCTTGCCCCATAGAAAGCAAGATTGTAAAGTGCAAGGCTCCAGGTGAGTTCTTTAAGCAAGCTCTTTACTAGAAGGGTGGTAGAACACTGGAACAGGTTGCTCAGGAAGGTAGGAGAGGCCCTATCCCTGAAGACATTCAAGGCCAGGCTTGACAGGGCTCTGAGCAACCTGATGTAGTTGAAGACCTCATTCATGTCTATAAATATGTAAGGGGTGAGCACCAGGAGGATGGAGCCATCCCCCTCTCAGTGATGCCCAGTGACAGAACAAGGGCCAGTGGGTGGAAGTTGAGGCATAGGAGCTTCCATGTGAACTTGAAGAAGATTTTTTTTTTCCCTGTGAGGAAGACAGAGCACTGTTACAGGCTGCCCAGGGAGGTTGTGGAGATACTCAAGGACCATTTAGATGCATTCTAGTGTGATCTGCTCTAGGTGGTCCTGCTCTGTCAGGAAGGCTGGACCAGATGATCTTTCAAGGTCTCTTCCAGCCCCTGACATTGTATCACAGTATCACAGTATCATCAGGGTGGGAAGAGACCTCATAGATCATCAAGTCCAACCCTTTACCACAGAGCTCAAGGCTAGACCATGGCACCAAGTGCCACATCCAACCTTGCCTTGAACAGCTCCAGGGACGGCGACTCCACCACCTCCCCGGGCAGCCCATTCCAGTGTCCAATGACTCTCTCAGTGAAGAACTTTCTCCTCACCTCCAGCCTAAATCTCCCCTGGCACAGCCTGAGGCTGTGTCCTCTCGTTCTGGTGCTGGCCACCTGAGAGAAGAGAGCAACCTCCCCCTGGCCACAACCACCCTTCAGGTAGTTGTAGAATGATTCTATGATTCATTGTATGAAGATGCCATTGCTTACTGGGGGGTTGGACTAGGTGAGTTTTAAAGGTCCCTTCCAATGCAATACATTATACAATTCTGTAAGTTCCAAGACTGAGGGCAGCAGTAAAGATTGATTTTATCCTGCTCTGCCAAGTGTGGTGGAGAAAAGTGAACCTTAGCTGCTGTGTCTGTGCAGGTTTAGGCAGTGCTACAGCAGTAGTACAGCCATACTTAGGATGGCATGGTACACCAAAGCACAACCTGCCACAGGCACCCCTGTGGTTATTAGATTGAGGCCTCTATGTGTCTGTGCTGAATGTGAACACGCCTGCAAAATTAATAACCTGCAGGCTGCAGTGAAAGAAGAGTATTTGTGCAGAAACTCTGACAAACCAGCAGGGCTTGAGAGCACTGAAGAGACAGAAATGTAAAACATGTTTTCCACTTGGAAGCCTTTGTCTAAGGAGTGGTCAGGATGCATTTCCTGGGGAAACAGCAAAGACTTCGATCTGCTTTCTCCATGAATGCTGCTCAGATTATCCAGCTCAGAATGAAAAGTGGCAAATGGGCTGCCAGATGGTTAATGGCCCTTCTGAAATATAGCCTTCTCTGGTGCTTTTAGGAAGCCTCTTGTCACAGAACTGTGATAGTATAATCTCCATGCTCTTGTTGATAGAAGGAAGCATATTTAAGGCGGTGTTATCAAGGCTAAGAGAGTCTAAATTGTCTTCAAGACACTTGTTACTGTACTGTCAATACATCTACTAACAAACTGCTGTATCCAGAAAATACATGCAAAGTCATACAGAGGCAGCACCTAAGGGAATGAGCTCTGCCAGCTGCTCAAATGAAGGTTGTGACTCCTCTTCAGGGCTCTCTCTGTTGACAGTGGCTGGTGAGCTTTGCCACTGCCCCATGCCCTTTTATCTCCCCAGGAACCTCTGCCTTCGTCTGTCTGCTTATCTTTACCATGTGAATCCTCCATGCAATGGGTGTAAGCAGAGGAATATGCTGCCAACAGTTTCAAGAGGCCTGAATTATAGAATCACAGAATCAACCAGGTTGGAAGAGACCTCCAAGATCAGCCAGTCCAACCTAGCACCCAGCCCTAGCCAGTCAGCCAGACCATGGCACTAAGTGCCTCATCCAGGCTTTTTTTGAACACCTCCAGGGACAGTGGCTCCACCACCTCCCTGGGCAGCCCATTCCAATGCCAATCACTCTCTCTGCCACCAACTTCCTCCTAACATCCAGCCTAGACCTCCCCCAGCACACCTTGAGACTGTGTCCCCTTGTTCTATTGCTGGTTGCCTGGGAGAAGAGACCAACTCCCACCTGGCCACAACCTTCCTTCAGGTAGTTGTAGACAGCCCTACAGACAAGAGCCCAACCAAGCTCCCTAAACAGTTGCTGAGAATGGAAGAGGGGCAAACAAGCTTTTTATTCCATTATAGGCAGCCTACACCAAGGAAAAGTCCTCCAGCCTCTAAACCAAAAGGTTCAGAGTGTCTTTATTAGTTTGTACAGCAGTCTTATGGCTCCACACAGATACTTAGGCTAGGATTTGCTTACCTATCATAACAGTAAAATAGGATTTATGATTCTCACAACAGACTTCCATTTAATGTGAGTATACTGCAACTTTGTGAATCTTGCACGCTTACAGTCATGTCCTTTTTTGGTAGAGACATAGTGATCAGAAGTACATTTCATATTTTCAGGTAAGTGGCCTGAAGTGATTTTTGAAAACTTGGAAAAGTTCAGTTCTTCCTCTCACAGGAATGTCAGTTCCCACCTGTGCTCATGCATCTAGACATAGCCTGAAAGGAAGCTGCAGATGATTCAAAAGTGAAAATAACAAAAATCTTTCTTTGCTGGATTAGAAATAGATTTAGAAGAGACTCCAAATGACTCCAATTAAATTTAGCTCTTTCTGGAGTACTGCATCCAGTTCTGGAGCCCCCATTACAAGAAGGATGTGGAGATGCTGGATTGTGTCCAGAGAAGGGCCAGGAGGATGCTCAGAGGGCTGCAGCAGCTCTGCTATGAGGACAGACTGAAAAAGTTGGGGCTGTGCAGTCTGAAGTAAGAGGAGGCTCCCAGGTGACCTTCTTGTGGCCTTCCAGAATCTGAAGTGGGCTACAAAAAAGCTGAGGAGGGACTTTTTAGTCTCTCAGGGAGTGACAGGACTGGGGGGAATGGAGCAAAGCTGGATATGGGGAGATTCAGGGTGGAGGTGAGGAGGAAGTTGTTGAGCATGAGAGTGGTGAGAGGCTGGAATGGGTTGCCCAGGGAGGTGGTTGAGGCCTCGTCCCTGGAGGTGTTTAAGGCCAGGCTGGCTGAGGCTGTGGGCAGCCTGCTCTAGGGTAGGGTGTCCCTGGGCATGGCAGGGAGGCTGGAACTGGCTGCTCCTTGTGGTCCCTTCCAACCCTGACTGAATCTATGATGATGCTCTTTGCTATGGGTGCTTTGGACACTACGTGGTTCACTTGATTTAAATATTTAAGGCTGTGAAACTAGACACTCCCTAAGTTGTGCTCAGAGCTAGCTGCACTTTCTCCCTCAGGATAGCTGTAGCCACCACAATGGCTTATGCCTACCTTGTAATTATCATAATGAGGAGAAAGAACTGATGATGTCCTCAGTGTTTTTAAGTGCTTGATACAAAGGAAGCTCTTAAATTCTTGGTTCCGAGCTCTGTCTCATGGTATGATTCAAAATAGCATTAATCAAGAGATCACCTCCTCAGAACACTTTGTTCCAGAGATGTTTATACACATTAAACTTGGAATGACACTGATCAATGACTTCAAAGTATTCAAGGTTAGCCAGATCAGCCTGCACTGTAGCAGTAAGGCTATTCTGAAATACTGTGAAAGTCTCCCCTGTGCTCAGCACTGGTCAGGCCACACCTTGAGTACTGTGTCCAGTTCTGGGCTCCTCAATTCAAGAGAGATGTTGAGGTAATGGAAAGTGTCCAGAGAAGGGTGACAAAGCTGGTGAGGGGCCTGGAGCACAGCCCTGTGAGGAGAGGCTGAGGGAGCAGGGGGTGTGCAGCCTGCAGAAGAGGAGGCTCAGTGCAGACCTCATTGCTGTCTACAACTACCTGAAGGGAGGCTGTAGCCAGGTGGGGCTTGGTCTCTTCTGCCAGGCAAGCAGCAACAGAACGAGGGGACGCAGTCTCAAGTTGTGCCAGGGGAGGTCTAGGCTGGATGTTAGGAGGAAGTTGTTGGCAGAGAGAGTGATTGGCATTGGAATGGGCTGCCCAGGGAGGTGGTGGAGTTGCCATCCGTGGAGGTGTTGAAGCAAAGCCTGGCTGAGGCACTTGGTGCCATGGTCTGGTTGACTGGCTAGGGCTGGGTGCTAGGTTGGACTGGATGAGCTTGGAGGTCTCTTCCAACCTGGTTGATTCTATGATTATAAGTCACAAATGTCTTCTGTTCAAAAACTATGAAGTGAATGTCTACATTGGAGCATGTTGTCTTCAACTCCCTTTCTGTTTTAGACCAAGGAGAAAATTATGGCAAGGCAAAGTGAATGGGGACATATCTAAACCAGGCAGCAGCAACAGTAGAATTGGCCTCTTTTACCTCTCCATGGGTTTCTCTGAGGGCTTTAATAGCAGCTCAGCCAATGGAGACATATCCTTCTGTGCTAGTTTGAGGCAAATTGGAATATTTTAATGAGAGAAATTAGATTATAGGCTGTAAAATAATAAAACAATGCTGATATCTACTTTACTCACAGGCTAGCTGAAATGTATAAAAACAAAGACACAAACATAGATAAGACAGGGTGTGTGCATGAAAGTTTCTACCTGTTGGAGTTGGTGCCTGTGCTTTTTCTCCGTGGGCCCTTGCTGTGTAACCCAACTCATACTGCTTCTAATCCCCCTTGCCAATTCTTGCAGCTCACCTTGACCATAAGGCATACTCTGGGATAAGGTAGAGGGGGGGCAAGAAGGTGGAAGGGTGGTTGGGAGCCCCTCCTGGGTACTCAGGTTTCTGGAAGGGCTGTTGTGTTTCTGCATTACCTTTAACTTGTATATTTCTGCCTACAGCTGTATAGATTGTAAATACCTGCTTGGATATTGTGCTAAGCTGTGAATATAAAGCTTCCTTCTTTAACTTCCAGGTGGCTGAGTCTAGTCTGGGTGATTTCATAAGAGTGAGGGCTGGGTAACTCCCAAACCATCACACCTTGGTCCAGAGCTGGCAGCAGAGTTTTATGTGGTCCTGCTCCTGGAAAACAACAGACTGCCATTACACACTGATAACTCCAAGCTGCAGCCTGACCAAAGATAAGCATTTTCCCAGGAAAGCAAATGAATTTTAAGATCAGTGGGTGAGAAATGTTATTAATTCCTGTGCCAAACTATGCCAGCTAACCTTTAGAAACATGCCATTTGCAAAGTATATTGACTAGAACAAAAGGTTTTTGTATCAGACTGCTGGTGATTGGTGAGGGCACAATGAATTTCCTGACTCCTTACATTTCTTAGTGTGTTTTGACATGAGTCTTTCCTTCTGTTCAGGCAATGCTATCACAATTAGTGCTTGTAAGCATGCCAGCACTGCAAGTTGTTTGGTTTTAAAACATGCTTCTTAACAGACACATGCCTATGAGAGTGAAAATCTTAAACTATGGCTGGCTCTAACCAATTTTGGTAGCATCAGAATACTCTAGGGGATGCCTGTAGCCCATCTAAACAAATTGCTCCTAAAGAGAAAACAAGATTTTCCCATGGCTAAATCCAATCCTTTAATGAGAGCACAAAAAACATGATTCAGACACAGATTTCATCTGTATGTTTTTAATTCCTTACATAATAGTGCTACTGAAACACAGAATCATTTGTCTGTAGGAATTCTCTCCTCTGCTTGTCCAAAAGGTGAGTCTTTCATAGAGAAGATCACAGGATGTTAGGGGTTGGAAGGGACCCAAAGAGGTCATCGAGTCCAGAGCAGGACCATACCATCTAGCTCAGGGCACACAGGAACACATCCAGACAGGCCTTGAAAGGCTCCAGAGAAGGAGACTCCACAACCTCTTTGGGGAGCCTGTGCCAGTGCTCTGTGACCCTTACAGTTAAGAAGTTCCCCCTTGTGTTGAGGTGGAACCTCCTGTGCTGCAGCTTCCATCCATGTGTGTTTATGAAAGACAGAAGACAGACAGTAAAGCACAGGTTGCACTGGAAAGATAACTCCTATTGTGATTCAGTGTGGCTGAAAAGATCAAAACTCAGGCATTGGGCTGAATTTCCTAGCTACAGGAATAAAAACAATCAGTTTTCCTCAGCCAGATCTAGAATTTTGCTACAACAATCTGCCAAATTAGTTTCAAGAGGACAGTGCCACAAACACATCATTATGAAAACTCTCAGACAGACTACCTGCCTTATGAGGACAGGCTGAGGGACCTGAGGCTGTTTAGGCTGGAGGAGACTGAGAGGGGATTTAATAAATGTTTATAAACATCTGAGCCTCGGGGTCAGGAGAGGGGGGTCAGGCTCTGCTCACTGCTCCCTGGGATAGGACAAGGAGCAATGGATGGAAGCTGCAGCACAGGAGGTTCCAGCTCAACACAAGGGGGAATTTCTTGACTGTAAGGGTCCCAGAGCACTGGCACAGGCTCCCCAGAGAGGTTGTGGAGTCTCCTTCTCTGGAGCCTTTCAAGGCCTGTCTGGATGTGTTCCTGTGTGCCCTGAGCTAGATGGTATGGTCCTGCTCTGGCAGCGGGGTTGGACTTGACGACCTCTTTGGGTCCCTTCTAACTCCTAACATCCTGTGAGCCTGTGATCCCAGTTGAAAGCAACGAGTCCTGTGAGACTTTTGCATACCAAGACTTTTAGGAGCAGCTGCCAACATTCTGAGCTTTGCTGTGCTTGGAGCTGCAGCTATCTGAGAATGATTAGCTGCCTGACTTCCAGGCACAGCCATGAAGGGAGTTTGGAGACTGCAGTGCTGCAGTGGTGAGTGGGACTCACCTATTGTTTGCAAAATACATTCATCTTCACCACCTTTCCCCATCTGCCTGCCTGCCAGGGTGACAGTGAATAAGCCAAACATCCTTCACTAGCCACAGACCCTTGACTCTTGCACTGTGCCACTGCCTATAAACTGAAACTTGAACTAAATTTTATTACATGACTTTTGGCCAGCTTTTTATTCCTTTTGCCTAATGCCCAGAGCAATTGGTCCATGACTCAGGCTTCCACTTAGTGCTGTGAAATGAAAAACACTCAATATGGATGTTGTTGCAAGAGCAGTACTACATGAGAACATCATTTGAGAAGCCCTGGTAGATGGGGTAACAAAATCAAAGTGCAAGGTCCTGCATCTGGGTCAGGCCAATTACAGGCAAAAATACAGGGTGCATGCAGAGCAGGTTAAGAGCAACCCTGATGAAAAAGACTCAGTAGTGTTGATTGATGAGAAGCTCAACACAAGCTGGCAGTGCACTCGTGCAGCCCAGAGGGTAACCCTTTCCTGTGATAGGAGTGTGGCTACCAGGTCAAAAGGGATGATTCTGCCCCTTTGCTCTTCTGGGACCCCACCTTGAATACTGCATCCAGTTCTTTTGTCCCCACCAGATGTAGAACTGTTTAAGTCAGTCCAGAGGAGGGCCACACAGATGATACAAAGGGCTGGATCTGCTACAAGGATAGACTGAGGGAGCTGGGGTTGTTCAGCCAAGAGAAGAGAAGACTCTGGGGGGACCTTACAGCTGCCTTGCAGTACCTGAAGGGATCCCACAAAAATGCTTGAGAGTAACTTTTTGTAAGTGTGTCTAGCAATAGGACAAGGGGTAATGGTTTTAAGATGAGGGAGAGAAGGTTTAGACTGGGATCTTAGGAAGTTCTTCAGTAAGAGGATGGTGAGACTCTGGATTGTCCAGGGAAGCTGTGGATGCCTACTCCTTGGAGGAGTTCAAGGCCAGGCTGGATGAGGCCTTGAGTAACCAAGTGTAATTGAGATGTCCCTGCTCATGGCAGGGAGGTTGGAATAGATGATCTCTAAGGTCTCTTCCAACCTAAGCCATTCTATGATCTGCAGTGTTGAGTTTTACAGTAACAACTATGATTGTGTACTGCAAATGGTTTCTCGTGTGGAACTTGGTTTCATAGCCCTCAACCAATGCCAGCTGGGAGCCAAAGACAAGCTACTGAACCATTTAACAGAGGTCCTCACAGTAAGCAGGCAGAGTCTCCATTTTGCCTGGACCTCTGTAATGACCACATCTTGATCCAAAATCCCTGGGGACTGCAGACAGTTTTACAAGATAAATTGGTCTACAGTTTCTCAGCAACTGCCTCAGTATACACAGAGTAATTCACAAGAGAAGTTAACTCATTCATTACTGGCATTATCTGAGTTCCTGAGGTATTGTTTTCCTCCTCCCTGGCACTGAGTTTTGGAGCTGTTTTTCCATTTTCCACTGTAGGGATAAAAGCAAAGATTGCCCTCTAAAAAGGACAGAAGTAACTCGAGAATTAGTTTGCAAACACCACTTTTGGAGGATGCCCTGGCAGAACATCCTCATAGGAATGACCTTGTCTCTTCCCCAGGAAGACTGTAGAACTCCAGACTGGGGTGTCACTGTACAAAGAGAGAACACTGAGAATCTGCTCATGCACAAATATATGTAAGGCAGGAAGGGAGAGGGGAAATAAAAGAGGTAAGCAGAAGAGAACAGAGTAACAGGGCCAAGATATCAATGTCTTCAATCCCAGCTACTTCTCCTTTGTAGTCAACAACTGACAGCCCAAAGTAACTGTAGTACAGCTCTACTGCAGTTGATGGAGATGGATTGGAAGAACAACCTTTTTCTCCTTTTATCTCATCCCCCACAGAAATGACTTATGAGCAATGAACTTTACCCAGCAACCTGTTCTCAAGAATCAGAGAAAAATCTGCAATGCAAAGCAGGAGATTTGGGGGTTTGTTTCCACACCCTCAATTATTAATCTCAGGTGCCCCGGTCCAGTCATGCTCCCAAACTCAAAAAGCATTGATTTCACCAACTCCTACACAGCCTTGAGACCCATTCTGGCTATCCAGCTTTCCAACACTCCCACAGGAATAGTGACAATGGGAAAGTACTTCTCAGCTTCTTAGGATAGAGTGACATCTTGTGGTTTCTTCCTTTGTCCCTCATCAAAATAATAGAAATTAGCCCAAATACCTCTGACTAATCTGGTGGTGGTGGTCTTACTTGTTTGAGGACTATCATATGCTTCATCCACAAAAAATAGACAACAGTGTATGTGCCACCATCAAAGATTGTGGGAGGACAGCAAAAATTAGCACTTGGAACAGCAACAAAACCATTCACAGAATCACTGATTGTTATTGCTAGATACCTTTAAGAAAAGCCTCTCTGCAGCCTTCCTGTAGGATCCCTTCAGCTATTGGAAGGCAGTTGTAAGGTCCCCTCAGAGTCTTCTCTTCTCTAGGCTGAAGAATTCCAGCTCCCTCAGCCTATCCTAACAGAGGGATCATGAACAAGTGGGATCTTCTTAGCTGAATTTGCCATTGCAATGGGCTCCCCAGGGAGGTGGTGGAGTCACCATCTCTGGTGGTGTTCAAGCAAAGCCTGGATGGGGCACTTAGTGCCATGGTCTAGTTGATTGTATAAGGCCGGGGGCTAGGTCAGACTGAATGATCTTGGAGGTCTCTTCTAACCTGGTTGATCCTATGAAAGGGTCAGTTTCTAGTAGTAACACCACTATAGGGACAAATATTCTTTGAACTGCAGCTCTGAAAAGCATTTCCACTTGGACTCCATCACATGTACACAAGAAATAAAGAAGACAACAGCATCAGGCAACTGCATCTCAGGCTTAAACTCCACCTGCATGCCAGTAGACAGCATCACTTACACCAGAGAGTTGTGGAATTTCCAGTGATCTATTTTTTGATGTTAGCCTCCAACACAAAATACAACTGTAAAACGTTTGGGCTTTTTATGAAGATTTATATACCGACACTCACACAGCAGCCACAACTGGCAAATTCCCCTTACCAAAAAAAAATCAAAGAAATAAAATAAATCCAAACAGAAGTATTGTCTTTATAAAAAAAAAAAAAGGGGAGGGGGGGGGGAGGAAAAAGGCAACATCATGTTTGAAAGGAGCATTATACAAAATCTAGATTAGAATCCATGATGGAGTAAAATTCATGTAGCTCAATAAATTGCTAATATGACAAGCCCTGTGTGGAGAGGCTGAGGGAGCTGGGGGGGTGCAGCCTGTAGGAGGCTCAGGGGTGACCTCATTGCTGTCTACAACTACCTGAAGCGAGGCTGTAGCCAGGTGGGGTTGGTCTCTTCTGCCAGGCAAGCAGCAGCAGAACAAGGGGACACAGTCTGCAGTTGTGCTGGGGGAAGCCTAGGCTGGATGTTAAGGGGAAGTTGCTGCCACAGAGAGAGATTGGCATTGGAATGGGCTGCCCAGGGAGGTAGTTTAGTTGATTAGATAGGGCTGGGTGATAGGTTGGACTGGATGCTCTTGAAGGTCTCTTCCAAGCTGGTTGATTCTATTCTATTCTAACACTTCAGATATCACTACTGAAAACCAGCTCTGCTCTCATTATGGTCTACAACTAACAGCTTTGCATAATTTGGTAATACATTAATTGCTGTTGTTACAAGCCAGGTCATTCCCAAGGTTCATGAAACACGAGGTGGCTAGCTTGCACCTCTGAGAACTAGGAGAGTACCATGTGAAACAACCAGGGCTTGCATTTCTGTTTGTGCTGCCTTTCCTCTACACCCATTTAGGCAGATTTGGAATGTGTGATTCTGCATCACTCCACTTATACCTACGCTCAGTCTAACTGCTAAGGAAGTGCACTTGCTTGATATTCTCTATAAATACCTCTGACTGGCAGCTGTCCTTTCATAATTCCATAGCTTTCCTTCCAAGCTATCTTCAGTCCTCCCCTTGGTAAGAAGCATCTATGCTTCAAAGAAACTAAAGGAAAACAAACACAAAATTGGTCAGGAGGAACTCCAGGAAGGCTGAAAATAATCATGATTGAGGGTTAGCATCTGCTTTCTCACATTTGGTTTGTGTTTTTGCCAAATCAGAGTCAACATCTCAAAAATTAACCTTAAAAAAAAGTAATAAGTTAAAATTCAGGCTCCCCTAAGAGATCCTTAGGTTATGGATGCTCCCTTCCTGCAGGTTTTCAAGGATGAGGCCTTGAGGAACCTGTTCTAGTGGGAGGTGTCCCTGTCTTGGTGGAGGGTTGGAACTAGATGATCTTTGAGGTTCCTTCCTATCTAAACCATTCTATGTTTCTATATGGGTCACTTTTACAGGTATTAGACGATGATTAGAATCATTTAAATGTGGAGAACCAGTCCTTGTGTAACTCCATGTCAAATGAGCTGTGATTTTATTAGACTAGTTCTATATTTTGCCAAAATTAGCCTCTGTTCTTTCTTAGAAGCACTCCATTTTCCCCCCCTCCATTTCCAAGTATAACACTTTCAGCTCTAGAGAACTGAAATAGCTTTTGTTAAATCTGAGTACAAAATCTGTCTCACCAAACCCAAACTGTAATACACTAAGGGTAATAAGCAACAGCAATAGACTAAGGAGCTCCATTTGTCTTCTGTGCAACAGAACTAAGCAGTTGAAGGAGGCAGGGCTAGAAATATGTTCAACTGCCCTTTCTCCGAAGGAGCACAACCAGTCTCCGTGGAGAACATCCATCACTTCACAGTCACAGTTTGACCTGTGTGATTTGCACCAGCAGCAGAACAAAAACATGGACAAGGTGTCAAATTTGGGAACTTCTCCCTGCAAGAATAACTCTGGGAGCAGTATCAGCACAGTTCTGGAGTGAAGTGTTTGTCAGAGAAGCTTGAAGTTCAGCCAACAGCTCACAGAACTCAAAAGACAAAACTCATATTGATCCAGAAGAAACCCACTTATTATCCAGCAGCTTTTATTTATGATCTGTTTCAGAGAGGGGCCCCTCCCCTTTTCTTCCCCTTTCTCTTACCTTTTAAATAACTTCTGTTCCTGTTGTGTTTTGCACAGTGAGGGAGGAAATAATTACATGCCTCTTTGGTGACAACTGGTACTTCTCCTCCTCTTGGAAATGGAAACAGCAACTAATTCCCTTGCTAATATTTACTTGTGGTATGTGTCATTCTCCTCTTACTTTATTCTTGGTTGAAAAAAAAATAGGGAATAAAAAAGATTATGTTGTTTCTTTAGACATTTATTTATGAATAGAACATTTCTTGACATTCAAAGGTGTTTGGTGGTGTTTGGGGGTTTCTTTTCATGTTTGGTTTTTTTTTTCTTTACTTTGACTAAGATCATTCCAGATCCCTGAAGTGAGATATCACAAAGCTTAGGTGTAAATAGAACAACACCTTGAGGGGGTAGAGGAAAAAAAACATGTCCACAGAATGACATTACTATTCAACTATTTTACTTCAGCCACGCACAAAGCTACTCTACACTGGCTAGTCTCAAAATATGCATGCGGTCAGATTTTATTGGCATCAACAGTAAAAGGAAGGTGAGTTGCAGAGTCACATGCAGGAGCATTCAGAACAGCAGTATTTTAGAATCATATGTGGGAGAGCTCATCCAAAGTCTACCACAGTTCCAGAACAAAATCCTCTTGGCTTAATTGGTTGCATTAACTTTGATGAGACAGCATACTGCAGTCTGTTTACTACTTTTACAGGAACAGGAAGAGATCACATTCTCCAGATGTAGCTCTTCAGCTCTATAAATTATCATCAAGGTTTGCTGCTTGCATTATTCAGAGCTGCACACATTCTGCTCCTGTCTCATTGATCAAGACAGTCTTTGGACTGTAAAAAAATTACGAATAATGGATCTGCAGCTTTTTTTTTTTTGCTTTACAATCCACTAGAACAAGGAACAGTTGTTGACATGTACACAAATTTATTTTAAGGACACAGCAATCACAATGACAGAAACAGAACCATTACTTTAATACTGTAAGCTCTCCTCTGGAAACTGACTTGCACACGGTTAGATCTGAAAGCGCTTAAACAGTATCTTGGGGGGAAAAAAACACAGCAAACCTTCAATATATTAACTCCAAACTTTATGTGCTTATCTCCTCTTTTTGGTAGCTGGTGGCAGTTAAAGCTCTTCAAAGTCATGGCCACTTGTATTCACTGCTTCAGGGTGCATTACCCTTCCCATGAATAACACAGTACCTGTGGAGAAAGCGGGAAGGGAGGATGAGAAAGAGAGATGTCAGCACCAAAAGACCTTGAAGCTGTAAGAACATAAGGTGCACAGTTTCCACAGGGTCCCATGTCTCAGAGAAAGGCAATGGATCACCAGCCCTAGAGAAGAGGACCTCTTCGTATGCAGAACTGATATGGTCCAAGAAGGGACACTCAATTTCAGGGCTCCTCTGCTTAATTCAAAGGCTCCACTTGACAATCCACCAGAAACCACCACAAAGCTTCCCTTTTCTTTCAATGGTTTTGCTGAAGGCCCATGAAGTATTGCCCCTCATGGCAAGTTATGACACACTAATGGTTTCTAGCCCAGGGACTTCCAAGGTGGCAGCTAACCATACTGAAGTGTGAACAGCTAACCAGAGTAATTTCTATGGTCACTTTCTGACCCTCACATACCTCACAGCTGCTGGATGACATTGCTCAGAATTACAAGTGAGTCCCAGAAGCTGCACACCAATTAATTTACAATATTGACAGATAGATACTTGGAATTCACAGATTTACTCCACACTGGAGCATGCAACAAACAATAAGGAATTCTCTATATGAACGCTGCTCCCCTATGCCATTGAATCACCATTTACATCTTTCCCACTTCATACATTTCTGCCTAATCTGTTTAAGCACAGTAATCAATCATTACCACTTCAGATATTATTGAGCACAGCTTTGTTTCCAACGTTTTTTAACCTCAGATTTCCAGATCAGTAATGAGCTCTCAGGGTTTAGAGATGTTGGCAACTCCTTTCTACATGCAACATTAAGAACTGACCTAAAGCTACCAAGCCCTACTCTGTTTTGATTAAACTTTTATTCTGGGGGAGACTTCTGTATATTGAATAGGGGAAAAGGCAGATACCCTCCTCCAGATACACATTTACCTACCCCTATCTCTAGAACAGCAAGAATACTCAACTTAGTCTTGGTTAAACACTCCCTTAGAGTTGATATCACACCTTGCACACAAGGGACCCTACCTAGCCAAACTGCAAGCATTGTGGCAACCTAAATGGCTACATAAACAACCAACAAGGTTCTCAAAACCACAAAAACACCCAAAGTATCAAACTGAACCTACTGAAGTTTGCTGTACAAGATCCCACAGCCTATACCACAGTCTGTGGGTACACAGTAACATTTGTCATCCAATCACATCCATAGCATCAAGTTACAAATAAGAAACCAAGGAATTAGTTAATCATTGTCCATTTTGCTGCTAAGTGCTATTCTCATCCCTTGCCTGCCACAGAACACTTCAAGAGGCTCAACAGAATTATTCATAGCTGTAATATCTGTCCATTATGCAAATGATTCAGTACCAGGAACATATCTCTGGTCTTACTTCAGCCAAGCTCTTAGAGAACTCCATGATTATGGGTATTCAGGGCAGTAACACTGTGTTCTCTGAAGAAAAATGATGGATTCTTCTTCCCTGGGGTTTTTAATCACTTAATTGCAAATCTTTTTCAGGATTATGGCAGATATTTTAGCATGTTACTGGGAGAAACGTTTAAGGGGACATAGGAAAGGTGAGTCAGTCAGTATTAGGTATTTTTAACTAATTAAGAAGAGTTCACAACACAAGGGCCAGTTCATTGGGCAAAATGCACTTTTAACAAGTGCACTTTTAGAAGTGCACTTTTTAACCTCAGATTTCCAGACCAGTAATGAGCTCTCAGGGTTTAACTAGAGATGTTGGCAATTCCTTTTTACACGCAACATTAAGAACTGCCCTAAAGCTACCAAGCTCTACTCTGTTAGAACGGAATAGAATCAATCATCTTGGAAGAGAACTCCAAGATCATCCAGGTCAACCTAGCACCCAGCCTTGGCCAATCAACCAGACCATGGCACTAAGTGCCTCATCCAGTCTTATCTTGAACACCTCCACGGATGGTGACTCCACCACCTCCCTGGGCAGCCCATTCCAATGCCAATCACTCTCTCTGTGAAGAACTTCCTCCTAACACCCAGCCTAGACCTCCCCCAGCACAACTTGAGACTGTGTCCCCTTGTTCTGCTGCTGTTTGCCTGGATGAAGAGCCCAACTCCACCTGGTTACAGCCTCCCTTCAGGTAGCTGCAGACAGCAAGTGATTAAACTTTTCTTTTGGGGGAGATCTTTACATATTGGGTAAGGGGAAAAAAGGCAGATATCCTCTTCATGCATTTTTCTTTTGCACACTTGCTGATGTACCATGAAAGATATGGTAGAATCTGCAATATTCTCACCTGTTCTTCTGTTCCTGACCAAAAAGAAAAAGGGATGGTCGACTATGACCTGTGGATACAGCACTGCCATTCTGCTAATGGCAATCATTCCTGGAAGAAAGAGAACATAGGCTACATGTTAAACACTGCTGCACATTCTCTTGCTCTTCATGACACTTGTGAAGCTCTTGAGCAGACACTGAAATCCCACTCTCTGCACTGTCACCAAGAAACAGCATTAAAAATCTAACATAAAGGAGCCCTACAGAATAATTGCAGACCTACTGATGCTTTAAGAATGCTGAACAATGGAGAGTGGCACAATGTCTCAGGCTGAGGGAGCAGCTTCTAAGTTTTAAGACCCAGAACCTTAAGAGGAGTTATGACTCCTGCTCACTTGTAGAAAGAAAATGCATTTACATTAGACAGCCCTGCTGACCTCTTTTAAACAGCTCCAAGCCTGAAGCTGGGAGTAAAAGGTAACCTTTAATAACTATAGAATATGCAAAAACTAAATGGGCTGATCTTGCAGCTTTTAGCTTGAGTCTTTAAATAATGCAAAAGTTGAAAGTAAAATTAACTGGGAATCAGGCAGAATTGGGCTCTTTGTTATTTTTACTTGGGAATGAATGGATTTCTCTAGGACATCAGTATTACTTCCCAGTGATTCACTTCTTTTTACATCTTCCTGCACTGGTAACAAAGCCTTGTGCATGCCACTAATGAAAACACATTTCATTTCCAGCCTTCTCCTCTAAAAAACATGGTCCTTGCTATTCTGGCTCTTCATGCTACACTCTATTTAGCTTTCCTGGCTATACAGCAAGTGGGCTTTAAAAAATTAATTAACACAGAATAAGCAGACATTTGATTTAGTTCAGCTTTTCAGTCAGGTACCTGAGGCAGCAGCAGCTTCTGATCCTTCCTCATTAACTTCTAGAAATGCCTTGTGAAATGCCTTTGCAAGGTAAAGTTCCTTGTTATCTGGAGAGGAAAAGGAAACAGATTTCAAGCGTCTCAACGGTAAGATTGAATAAAATAAACCCCAAACACTATTATCCACCTTCTATACCAAGTAGGGAAGGATAAGAGCTTTGTGCACAGCAGCTGCATCAAAATTCCTCCTGCCAATACCTTTTATAGCACTATTTACCTCGCTTAAATTTGTAGTGTTCTCTTACACTATGGATATTAAAATAGCTTGGCACTGCCTAGAGCACCAAAATACCAGAGAGGATAAAAAGGCAACCCTTGAACACAAGAGTGGAAACCATTTGGAATGAAGGCTTAGGATATTATATGGCAAATATTTATGCAGCAAGAATTTTCTTTCTGCATTAAGTGCAATACAGACTTCCTCCAGCAAAATCAAGTTGTGTTTTTATAATTCCTTGTCACTCCATTTAAAAGAAGCTGAAGAGAAATACTTATTGGAAACATCAGCATGGAACCGTGGGGCTTTTTTCCCAGTCTTGTTTGCTTTCCATCCTTATTTGTCAGTGTTTTAATTTCAGTCCAAGCCTACCCCTGCATAAGTCAGTGGATGTTTCATTACTCGTCTTCAGTGGCTAAATGATCAGAGCTATTGAGGCTCTGTACGGCCTGATCTAGGGTAGGGTGTCCCTGCCCATGGCAGGGGGGTTGGAACTAGATGATCCTTGTGGTTCCTTCCAACCCTGACTGATTCTATGAATACTCAGGACCTTGCTGGAAGCAAGACATGTGACAACAGTTAATCTATCTGATTAAGTTTCATCAGAAAGACACAACAAGGATGAGATCTACATTTATTGCACCTGTATAAAACCCACAGTGATGCCAGCACAACTGGCAGTTAAGAAAGGAATAAAAGCTTTCTCAACAAGGAGATACACAACCATGAATAACTAATCCTAATCTAGCCACTCCAGTGAGACAGCTGTACCATTCTGCATTTCTGATCCATCACCAAACAGTCAGCACTAAAACTTTAGCTGAAGGCTGATGAAATAGGGAAAGCTTGGGACTATTCAGCTAATTGTTACCCATTTATCTTGGCTCTCACATCAATAGCCACCGGCTCTAATACTGATGCAAACCAAACCCACAAGAGACAGCAGTTTAAAACGTGTCTCCACCCAGCAGATCTTATTACTGCTACACACACTCCAAACTGAAGCAAACCTCCCCAGTTCAACTGCTTAATTGGAACCTCAAGAACAAAAGCCCCAAATCTTTCCCTTTGGGACTGTGTGCAAACAAACTAGAATGCTAAATACTGTCTTAGTTCTAGGCTTCAGCTACAAGCCTCAGCAGCCCCTCCTTGGAAGTTAGCACAAAGTGTCCAACCTGCTAGTTTGAAACATTCCATTATCCTGAACGCTAAGCACAGACTCTCACTTCTTTTGTCTCCCCAACTGCTAACAGAAAGGCCACGTAAAGCCACACCGCAGTTGCATTCCAACACTTACATCACCTTCAAGCCCCAAGCATTAACTGTAAAAAATAAATCAGAAGCTAACTAAATACTGTCATGCAAACAGCCATGCCCTGAAGCTTCCCTTCCATTACGGAGACACTAAGGTTTCACAAAGCGATTTGGAGCAAACATTGGATGTTCAAGAGGGATGAGGTATAGACACCCAGGACAAAAAGGGGTGACAGATGCATGCACATCAGCAATCCCTGTTGTGCATCTCACATCAGGTGTGCGCTGCCTTTCTAAACACAGCAGTTAGCAGGATCCTTGGTAAGCTTATCAGCTGGTTCCACAAATCCACTCTTCAGAGCTGCTGCACTTCACTGTCCTCACTTGCATCCATTTCAAAGCTCTGTTGAGCAGCTGACCAGTACAGCACATACTAGAAGGAAACAGCAGCTTTGCATCCTTGGTGGATAAATGCTGTTTGGAGTTCCTTATCTTACACACCAATAAAATGTTATGCTTACTAATAAAGAAGTGCCCACTGAGCCTAATCACTTATTTCCATCACAGGGTGTTATTTTGGGTTTTATTACAGCACTTAAGCCTGCCCCTGTGACCTGCAATATTCACAGCACTAATCTGTAGTTTCACCCTGAAGACTTCATTTTACACAGTTTGGTGGTGCATGTGGTTACTCCAAAGAGTGCTCCTGGTCAGACCACTTAGCATCTCAGAAGATTGGTCTCTATCTGAAAGGGTTTCTAGAGCTTCATTCAGAGATTATAAATATTGCTAGGGTTTGCCATCAGGTATAATAGCAGGTCTACTTGGAAATGTATTCAGGATCTGAGCATTACAGAAAACCCATTACATTTTGTTAAGTTCACAGGAATACAAGAAGTGTCACTGCAGATGAGACCAGTACAGCAAATTTGTCTGTCACAAGAAGATACAAGAAGCCTTACACAGGCTGGGCAGTGAGTGGCTGGAGAGCAACCCTGAGGAGAGGGACTTGGGGGTGCTGGTGGATGAGAAGCTCAACATGAGCCAGCAGTGTGCACCTGCAGCCCAGAAAGCCAACCAGAGCCTGGGCTGCAGCAGGAGAAGTGTGGCCAGCAGGGTGAGAGAGGTGATTCTCCCCCTCTACTGTGCTCTGGTGAGACCCCACCTGAAGTACTGCAGAGGGCTGGAGCAGCTCTGCTGTGAGCACAGACTGAAAGATTTGGGGCTGTGCAGTCTGCAGAAGAGGAGGCTCCCAGGTCCCCTTCTTGTGGCCTTTCAGTATCTGAAAAGGGCCTACAAAAAAGCTGGGGAGGGACTTTTCAGGCTCTCAGAGAATGAGAGGACTGGGGGGCATGGAGCAAAGCTGGACATGAGGAGGAAGTTCTTCAGCATGAGAGTGGCGAGAGCCTGGAAAGGGTTGCCCAGGGGGGTGGTTGAGGCCTGCCCTATCTCTGGAAGTGTTCAAGGCCAGGCTGGATGAGGCTGTGGCCAGTCTGATCTAGTGTAGGATGTCCCTGCCCATGGCAGGGGGGTTGGAACTAGATGACATTTGTGGTCCCTTCCAATCCTGACTGATTCTATGATTCTAAAACTATAAGTTACAAACCAAAACCATCCTCTCACCCAGCATGTGGCTCATACTCTAAACCAAGTTTCTAACCCACAAAATGCCTTATTTTATGTAGCATTGCTAGTTTTGATTGCTCTGAAAGACTTTAGTCTTTTTTAATCCTACCAGTCTCATGACCTTAAGGAATACCCAGTGAAGACCTCTGTGGTTACGTTTCTCATAAGAGAAATACTTTTCTATTTGGTTTCAATATCTTGCCTTTCACTTCATCTGATAACTTTGTCCTTGGGTGGTGAAAAGAGCAATTTCCACATCCCAATTTACTTTGTCTAGACTCCTCTCTTTATATTGTCACTGTCACATGCCTCTCAGTCATCTCTTTCTGAAGTGAACAAATCTGTTTTCACATGGAAGGATAATGTTGCCACTGAGTGCTCAAGCAGCCTTCTTTTTGTCTCCTGTTGTGTGATTGTCAAATCACTGACTGCAATGCTTCAATATCCTACAGATCTTGTCACTATTATCCATCTTTCCTTTGTGGCTTTCACTGTGGGTAGGGTGGGGCTTACCTGAGTGTCTACTAGCACATCATTTTTCTCTAGCAGCTCCTTTAAATCTACATTCTTATAAGAACCAAATGTGATTTGATTGTTAGCATCTCAGAAAAGTCCCACAGAGCTTTGATGGCAAAGCTTAAGTCTTCTGCAGGACCCCAGCCTAGATACCCATTAGTGTGGAGGAGTAATCTGATGCTGACTTCTAACGTACATGACTCTGTTAGCATCACACTTCATTTGTCATTACACTCCATATGCTTGCAGACTCCTACTCGGAGCTGCCAACTGGTTCCTCTGCAAGTCTCACTTTCAAAAGCACACAAGTTTAATGACTTTTCTAGCTTAGGTTGTCCCAGAAATACTATACCTACCTCAGTCAAGACTTTGAAGAGTTGTTTGCTAGACTGATGCCCTAAGTACTTCATATTATAGAATGGTTTGGACTGGAAAGGACCTTAAAGATCACCTAGCTCTGACGGGCCTGCCATGCTCAGGGACACCTCCCACTAGACCAGGTTGTCCAAGGCCCCATCCAACCTCATTGTCTTTGAACAATTCCAGGCCTGAAGCCTCTACAGCTTCTCCAGGCAACCTGTTCCAGTGCCTCACTACCCTCATGGGTAAGAATTTCTTCCTAATGTCTAATCAAATTGAGCTTCTTCCACTTTGATGCCATCACCTCTTGTCCTGTAACTCCATGCCTCTGTAAAAAGTCCCTCTCCAGCTCTCTTGTAGCCTCTTTCAAAGACTGGGAGACTGCTATAAGGTCTCCTCAGAGCCTTCTCTTCATGCTTTACAAGACCAACTCTCTCAGCCTGTCTTCAAAGGACAGATGCTGCAGCCCTCACATCAGCTTCCCAGCCTCCTCTGTCCCCCTTGTAATAGTTCCACACCCCTCTTGTCTTGGGGGCTTCAGAGTTGGACACATACTGTGAAAGCAATTAAGATCACTTCCCTGCTATGCAGATCACCTGGAGATTAAAATCAGTTGTCATTTAAGACCTTATAAACCAGTAAGAAATATTATAATCATTTGAAAGAGAAGGCAAATTTTAGCATTGAAAATAGTTCAAAGGTTAAGTCTTTAAGTAGTGTTAAAATAACCAAAAAGTAAGTTTGTGTGTTGTCTAAATTATCAAATCCCAAATGCCAGAAGTTGTTTTAAGGTAAGTTTGAACACCTGATGGAATCAGTGATGCAATTAAAACTTGCCAAAGTCTTTCACTGGAACTAAGAGCCAGAACACAGGCAACGAGACAGCCAAATAAGAACGTCCTCCTACTCACCTGTGTTAATTGACAAAGAACTTAATTACTGCAAAAGAGCAACATTTAAAATGTGCTTCTGGATGAATACTTTCTCTTGGGTTGTCACAATCAAACACCTGGAAGATAAAGCTGACTCATCTACTTCCATTTTAAAGCTTGAGTGCAAAAAGCAAAAAAACCCACATACCTAAATATTGAAAGCTAAGCCTGCAATGCTGCAATTTGACTTCTATGCACTAAACCCACATGGATGATTTCACTGAACTCAACAATCTGTGCCTGGATCTGATTACAGGATTAGAGCCATTGTTGAAATCACAGAAGGTTCTCCTTGACAAGAATCCAAAAGCAAAAACAAGAGGAGAGGGGGAGGAGAGCATTTTTAGGTGCAACAGACAAAGTTTTGTTCTAATATCAGCGTTTAAAGTTTCATGAAGAGACAAGCTGACACTGGGGCTGACACTGTAAAGCTCTGGCTTCAAAATCTCTGTTACTTGATGATGTATTCAGGAATTTGTAAAAGCAAGGTCTCAACATTTTTCTTCATCATTTGTTTTTAGCTTCCTCCTCCCCCTCATTTTACATTGGAAAAATTAGAAGAATCACAGAAGGAAGGGACCTTGAAAGATCACCCAGTCCAACCACCCCTCCAGAGCAGGATCACCTAGAGTGGGTCACACAGGAATGCATCCAGGTGGGTTTTCAAAGTCTCCAGAGGAGAAGACTCCACAAGAAAAGAGAAGGAGACTGTCAGCAAACAGATCCTTCCCCTTGGAAAAGACTCCACAACCTCTCTGGGCAGCCTGCTCCAGGGGTCTGTCACCCTCACAGTGATAAAGTTTTTCCTTATGTTCACTTGGAACCTTCTCTGCTCCAGCTTGCACCCAATGCCCCTTGTCCTATCACTGAACATCACTGGGAGGGGCCTGACTCCATCTCCTGACACTCACCCTTCACATCCTTATAAACAAGAATAAGCTCAAATTCTGTGTTTTAACTACTCAAAACTTCACCTCCATAGCATCATCAGTGGGGGGGTTCATTAAAGACATCACTTTCAACTGACTTGCATCACCTGGTGGCACACCTCCTTTAAAGTAAAATGCAAGACTGTTACAGTGCAGTTCCTGACTTCTCTCTACACACTGCTCTGCTTTACTTGATAAACAAATCAATCTTCAAAAGGCAGAGGGGTTCATGCAGTCATGCAGAACCTGGTATTTTGATTTTGTACAGTACAACTGTCAGAAAGAGAAAACTTTAACCAACTCATTAGTCCCATGCTTTAAAACACGAGCACGTTCCAATCTGCCTGCTAACCCCCTGACTACAGACTTAGTCCCTCGTATATAAGTGAATTTTACATGGAATTAGATAAAAGCCAGACTCTGCCTTCGTGGTTCCATTTTCCTCTGTGTATTTTCCATTCTCTTTAGTACTTTTCCTTGAGTAAATACTTTTCTATATATAGACCAGAATTTATGGGAAAGCTTCCTTTGGGGTGGCAGAGAAATTGAAGGTGTTTTTCTCCAGAGAAACATTGTTGCTTTAAGGAAAGATTTTTCCTTTATTCAAATTCTTTTCACGTTTGCTAACTACTTTTTTCCCCTCCACAATTTCACTGGAAAAGTGAAAGTGGCAAAACAGCTCCATGAAAGACTCTAAACAGCTCCAGGACGCATTATAAACAATATTTCAAACTTAAAAGTGAAAAGGAGATGGAAATCAAACATTTCTGCTGGGAATTTTCAAGGAAGGTTCACTTTCCTCGTTTTGAATAAGCCATAGGGGTGTGACTGCAGAGACAGACCATTAGGAACAGGCATTTGCCACCAGCCCAGGATCTGCCTGGCTGATGAAGCAGTAACCATGACAGCAGTCTCACACTGACCCATGCTTCTAGGGAGGGAATCACAGAATGGCTTAGGTTGGATGGGATCTTAGAGATCATCTACTGCAACCTCCAACCTGCCTGCCATGGGCAGGGACACTTCTCAGATAGATTTGGTTGCTCAAGGTCTCATCCAACCTGGCCTTGAATGCCCCCAGGGAGGAGGCAACCACAGCCTCCATGGGCAACCTATTCCACAGTTTCACCACCCTCATACTGAACATCTTCCTAAGATCTAATCTAATTCTACTCTCTCTCAGTGTAAAAACATTTCCCCTTGTCCTACCACTAGAGACCCTTATGAAAAGTCCCTCTCTAGCCTTCCTGTAGAATCACAGAATCAGTCAGGGTTGGAAGGGATCACAAAGATCATCTAGTTCCAACTCCCCTGCCATGGGCAGGGACTCCTCACACTGTATCAGGCTGTTCCAGTCCTTGGATCATCTTTGTGGCCCATTTGATACTCCAGCAGAACTGGATGCAGTAGTATTTGAGGTGGGGTCCCATCAGAGCAAAGCAAAGGGGCAGAATCACCTCTCTTGCCCTGCTGGCCACAATCCTCTCAATACAGCCCAGGACATGATTTGCCCTCTGGGCTGCATGAGTGCACTGCTGGCTCACAGTGAGCTTCTCATTAACAACTGGCTTTACCAAAACTCAGATCTAGACAAACCACATTAAATACACTGCTTGTGTGGCTACTTTTATTATGCAAAAATAAAACAACTTCTCAGGCAAAAATGACTCATCTGCCTTTGTGCCACTTCAATACCTTTGAGGAGGTATTGAAAGCATAAATATCTCATTTCCATCTGAATTTCTAAATGGGTTGGGTATTTCAAGGTTTGAAAATATAGTGTTGACAACATATAGAAATAGGCAAGCAGCACAGGTAGCTAAATTGCTTTGCTCTCAGAACTCTTCCTTTCCTGTGCTGCTTCTATACAGTAGGTATCTGGGGAGATGACTAATTGTACAACAGCTTAATGCTCTTAATGCTGTGAACAAATAGCCCCTGGAGATAAAAGCTGACAACCCCCTTGTGTGAATCCTATTTGCCATCAAGGCACCGAAGCCATATATTGCTCTAATGGGGATGTGCCTCTTGCACTGTACTACACTTTCTCTCTAGTTCTATAATACTCAAGAGTGAACTTTCCCAGGTCAAAAATCCCTCACCAGAACCACATACCCTGATGGATTTCCTACTGTTCCTACAGTAAGCACAATTTTACATTACACACACTTGTACAGTATGGAAAAAGACCACAAAGGATCAAACCCCACTGCTGCCAGGCAGGTTGTTTTCCCCATAAAACAACCCTGAAGAGCTTGTTGGTTATCTTTAAGGGATCTTAATATAGAATCATATAGAATGCTCTGTCACCCTCACTGCAAAGAAGTTTCTCCTTGTGTTAAAATGAAACAGTCTCTGTTCCAGTTTCACAGAATCAACCAGGTTGGAAGAGACCTCCAAGAACATCCAGTCCAACCTAGCACCCAGCCCTATCCAGTCATCCAGACCATGGCACTAAGTGCCTCATCCAGGCTTTTTCTGAACATCTCCAGGGATGGCGACTCCACCACCTCCTGGGGCAGCCCTTATATGCCTTGACATACAACACAAGAACCTCTTACCAGACATCCCAGTGAGGTCAGCACTACTGCTGAACAGCTCTGTAATTCCAAGACCCCTCCAGACATCTTTCATGTCAATTTCCTGTTCTACTGTGAACCTGGAGAACAGAACAGATAATTACAAGCAGCCCAGCTGTAAGCAATACTTCTTGTTACTACAAGGTTAACATTTTTGAGTAATGACAATTGAAGCAGAGGCAAATAATATAAAATAGGAGATTCAGCAGTAGTTGTCTAGCACAGCAACACCTTCCACCAAAATGCTTCAAAGCAAATTAGTTTACTCTCACAGTTGGATTTTTTTTCCTAATGCAAAAGCAATCAAAAATATGCTAATGGTATGTACAGTTCCTGACACAAAACCTCAGTGCAAAATTATGCAGTAGCTAATGTAAATGCTTATTTTTTTTACACAAAAGGTTTACTCTCAGAACTGAATTTAATTGTACACATACCAGAGGAGAATATCAAATAAGGCAAAGGACAGCACAAACTTCATAGGCAAAGGAGTAAGAATGCAAGAATCATGGTGGTTGGAAGGGATAAATGGAGATCATCCAAGCCAGCCCCTCTGCTAAAGCAGGGGCACCCACAGCAGCCTGCCCAGAATGACAATGTCCAGATGGGTGTTTGCATTCTTCCTGAGGAAACGACTCCACAACCTCTCTGGGCAGGCTGCTCCAGGCTCCAGCACCCTGACAGCAAAGGATGTTCTCCTCCTGTTCAGATGGAACCTCCTGGGTTCCACTTTGTGCCCATTGCCCCTTTCTCTGTCTCTGGGCATCACTGAAAAGAGCCTGTCCCCATCCTCTTACCACCTATCCTTTAGCTATTGATCAGCGATGAGAAGATCCCCTCTCAGGCTGCTCTTCTGCAGGCTGAAAATCTCCAAGTCTCACAGCCTCTCCTCATCAGAGAGATGCTCCAGGCCCCTCAACATCTCGATGACCTCTGCTGAACACCCAGTAGTTCCCTGTTTGTACCCAGAGCCCAGGACTGGGCACAGTAGTCCAGGTGTGGCCTCATTCGGGCAAAGTAGAAGGTACTCTGTTTTTATGTAGACAATATAAACAAAGACCTGCAGTTCTAAACACGAATAAAAATACACTTCTGACTCACCTTCTAATTACTCTAGTGGCAAAATTTTAATTGGGTTTTGATTGTGAGCAAAGAACAGGGGAATCAAATAGCTCTTTGCACAAAAGCAGCACGGGTGAGCATAAGCTGGCAGGATTTCAAGGCTAGCTGGCTAAGCCACATTCTGGGCTATGTTACTGTGCAGGAGTGACAAAGGGAGATGTATCCTGAGGGTAAGAATTTGGGCAAAAGTTTGGTTTGTTTACAAAAAACTGCTTTTAAAACATTTTTTTAAGTTATGTCTGCTGTAAGTAAGACACAAAGACTTAAATCCCTCTTGTATGGCCAGAAACAGACTGGACACAGCTGAGAAACAAAATTATGTCAAAATAATAGTAAGGATGGCAGCCTCAACCAGAAAATCACACAGGATCACAGAAACATGCAAGCTGGAAAAGGCCCTCAGGATCACCAAGTCCAACCTAGAACCCTACTCTACCTAAACCACAGCCCTAAGCACCACATCCAAACCGCTCTTAAACACATCCAGGCTGGGTGACTCCAACACCTCCCTGGGCAGCTTATTCCAGTCCCTGACCTCTCCATGAAAATCTTTTTCCTACTGTCCAATCTAAACGTCCCCAGCCTCAGCTTGAGGCCATTCCCCCTTGTTCTGTCTCCAGTTCCCTGTGAGAAGAGATCAGCAGCCTCTCCACAATGTCCATTCAGGTAATTGTAGGCAGCAATGAGATCTGCCCTCAAACTCCTCATCCTCAAACTAAAAACACCTCAAGTCTTCAGACATATACAAGAGACCAATTGTAAATGCTTGCTGTGAGTTACAGCTCCCCAATGACCAAACAAATGATCAGTGATTTGCATTATGCTGACTACAAGTGGCTCAAAATAGGTAGCACAAAATACACAATCCACAAGGCGTCGATGCAGCTTCTCCAGCAAACCATTCAGAGACAAGGCTGCAATCACACTGCAGTCAGGGAATCAGCCAGGTTGGAAGAGACCTCCAACATCATCCAGTCCAACCTATCACTCAGCCCTAGCCAATCATCTAACCATGGCACTAAGTGCCTCATCCAGTCTTATCTTGAACACCTCCACGGATGGTGACTCCACCACCTCCCTGGGCAGCCCTTTCCAATGCCAATCACTCTCTCTGTGAAGAACTTCCTCCTAACATCCAGCCTAGACCTCCCCTGGCACAACTTGAGACTGTGTGCCCTTGTTCTATTGCTGGTTGCCTGGCAAAAGAGCCCAACCCCACCTGGCTACAAACTCCCTTCAGGTAGTTGTAGACAGCAATGAGGTCATCCTATGATCATCTTCTCTGCCACTTTTGTCATGCCACGGAAAACACAAAACCATTCAGAAGGGCAGCAAAGACAACAGTGATGGGGCCTTACTTCTTCTAAGAAAATATGTGCAGTTGCCTTTTATTGAGGATTAAACTTCCTCAAGTCCAGGGAAGAACATGTTCTTTTCAGGAGAAAGCAAAGCCCAGAAGTCTGAGCAGAGAACAGCTAATGAAGAGCTGATGTATGATACCTTGGCACGTACAAGCCTTGGCAGCTTGCATAAGAATTATCTGGACATCACAAGTCTACTGGATCTGAGTCAAGTGGATCTTCATCCCTTACAACATTTACACAGAAAGAAAAATCCAATACACAATCTACATTCATAATGAACTTAGAAATGCCATTAGAAGCCAAAGGGAGAAAAAAAAAATCTGTGATGGAAGAGATATTAGGCATTAGTCAGAGAAGAATTTTATGCAAGTTAAAAAAAAGATCTGGAAAGAATTCAGAGCTGATAAATGAGTGGTGGCATTGCAGGTGTTCATGCAGCCTGTCCAGATGAATTCCAGGATATGCCTGGAATAAAAGCACAGAACCAATTCTTGTGATTTTTTGTTCTGGCAGCTCTCAAAAGAATCAGGAGAGACCAGCCAAGATTTATGTTCCTAGCTCTCTTAATTTTTTACCTGGCTTCTAAGCTCCAAAACTCCAGACCAGTTTAATTCTCACACACTTGTGAGGTAGGCCCACAACTAATTTAGAGACTTCAGTAAAAACCCTTACAAAACGAATTGAGACCTGATTCCTAATGCCAGAGCTAACGGCACTGACATGGGACAGAGGCACTGCCTGGGCACCAGAGCTAACTGCACTGACACGGCACAGAGGCACTGCCTGGGCACCAGAGCTAACTGCACTGACACGGGACAGAGGCACTGCCTGGGCACCAGAGCTAACTGCAGTGACACGGCACAGAGGCACTGCCTGGGCACCAGAGCTAACTGCAGTGACACGGGACAGAGGCACTGCCTGGGCACCAGAACTAACTGCAGTGACACGGGACAGAGGCACTGCCTGGGCATCAGAGCTAACTGCACTGACACGGGACAGAGGCACTGCCTGGGCACCAGAGCTAACTGCAGTGACACGGGACAGAGGCACTGCCTGGGCACCAGAGCTAACTGCAGTGACACGGGACAGAGGCACTGCCTGGGCACCAGAGCTAACTGCAGTGACACGGGACAGAGGCACTGCCTGGGCACCAGAGCTAACTGCAGTGACACGGGACAGAGGCACTGCCTGGGCACCAGAGCTAACTGCAGTGACACGGGACAGAGGCACTGCCTGGGCACCAGAACTAACTGCAGTGACACGGCACAGAGGCACCGCCTGGGCACACGGCAGAAATCCAGGCTGACTTACCCCAGAGGTGTTTCTTTCACTATTAAAGCTACGCTTTAGGCTTCTGCAGAAGGCATCCACCTGTGCCTGCCCTAGGAAAAGGCAGAACGAATGCTAAAATGCACTTCAGAAGCATTTCAGGTGCTGTACTTTCCTTTTGTTTTATTGCACCACAGTTAGTATTAAGCCTGTCAAGCTAAATTTAGTTATTAACCAGCAGTGCCAAACTAGTCAGGAGCAGCAGGACAAGGGAGTAGCAAAACCAAAATAAAGAGTCTGGAAGAAAAGCAAAATTTGAGGTCAGAAATAAGAAAAATAACTGAAAAAAAATAGCATTTGTTCCAACTGCAGAGAATTACTACAAGATAGAAATGGAACTCAGGTGGGTTTAAGTCTCTGGACCACTAGAAACATTTATGTGCTAAGTGATGGAGTTGTGACCCAGAAAACAAGCATGACAAAAGAGGCTTTTGCATGCTAATCAAGGAAGAGGCTTGGGAAATGCTTTTGAAGCTAGCAAACCAAACCCATAAAACCTCAGCTGAATATGCATCTGAAAGAAGAAAAGGCAAACAAGTCGATTGGTTATACTGCTAAAGAATGCCTACAGGACCGGTTGTAGCAGTCATATAACTACTGGATAGAGGCTACCCCCAGGACTAAAACCTCTGGAAAGGCAAACAGGGAACAGGTGCATGAGTGAAGGTCTCTGCAATATCTGTACAAGTGAGCTCCTGCTTTTTATGGCAAATAAAGTAGACTGAAAATATCACATCAGCTGTATAAATACCAAACTAGCCCTTTATGATAATAAAACTAATTACTTCCCTTCTCCCCTTTTAGTTTTGTCATAACAAAACCCCACTCTAAAGCAATGTTCAAAAGAGTATCTCCTTTCCCACATGCTCTGAAGGTCAGTGAGAGTTACAGATAAGCTATTAGTGATATTTCAAATATTTTAGCTGACATCAGGACCTGCCTCTTTTGAAACAATAATAGAGCTGGCTTTACACTTTGAAATTTACTTTGGAGCTATGCAATCCCACAAACATTTGGTAGGACTTATCCTCCAGCCATATCTGGATTTCTCTGTGGTCCTTATAGACAGTGATGCAGATATTCAAAATCAAAGCTGACAACCCAGAGCACAGAAGGGACATTCACTTCTCAAGCCAGGCATTTGCTGTAGCTCCAGACTCTGGAAATGCTGAGCTCCACCATACCAGCCCTTGCCACATGGCTATTTGCAGTGCTTGTCACAGAGAATGAACCAGATGGTTTTTTTCTCCACAGTCTTTCATGTGCTTCTGATACTAAAAATACTCTTAAAAGAAACTCCCCACCCAAAAAAAAATCCCCAATTTCAATACTTGAGTATCAGAAGCAATGAAATAATTGTGACTGGGAGCATTAAAGAAAAAAATAAACATGAAGAGAAGTCTGAGAAAAACAAACTGAAGAAAAGACTTTGTCTTTTAACCACAGGACCAAAAGAGGGAAGAGTCTGTTGGAAAGAAGAGCTTCTGTGCTGAAGCACTTCTAGAAGTTTCACCACCACAGACTTCTACAGACAACCCTAGAAAGCACTGAGCAGAAACACTTTAAGGAAGAGTGATTCTGCCTATGGAAGTGAAAGAGACTAAGATGTGAGTTAGCTCTGTATTTATTTTTACAATGCAAAGTCTCTCCACTTCCTACAAGTGCAGTCCAAATAGCTGAACAAAAATACTTCCCTTAATTTCCACTGTCTTTGGATCTCTCCCACACAAAATGAAGAACAGAATGAGATGCTTAGGAAGTAGAATTAGATTGAGATCCTAACAAACAGTTCTCTGGAGGGTTGAGCAGAGAATGATGAGATTTTAATGAAATTTAAAACTTACACAGGCACAAGATTAAAATGATGCATTTATGTCATTGACAGACTCCTTACTCATGTATCTGAACCTTCAGGGTTTGCACAGAGCATTAAGAGCCCACATCAGGCCATATTTCTTCTGGTTTACAGACATTCAAGAGGGGAAAAAAAAAAGATGGCTTCATCTTTTTACAATGTTGTGCAACCCTTCTGAAATGCTGCATTTCCTGGGAACCACAGAACCATGCAGGTTGGCAAAGTCCCTCAGGGTCTCAAGTCCAACCTAGAACCCTACTCTACAAGATTCACCTTAAACCACAGCCCCAAGCACCACATCCAAACCACCCTTAAACACATCCAGGCTGGGTGACTCCACCATCTCCCTGGGCAGCTCATTCCAGTGCCTGACCACTCTCTCCATGAAAAACTTCTTCCTAATGTCCATCTAAACCTCCCCAGTCTCGTCTTGAGGCCATTCCCCCTTGCTCTGTCTCCAATTACCTGTAAGAAGAGCCCAGCAGCCTCTCAACAATGTCCCTTCAGGTAGTTGTAGACAGCAATGAGGTCTGCCCTCAGCCTCCTCTTCCTCAAACCCATCCCCAGCCCCCTCAGTTGTTCCTCATAAGATTTATTCTATTAAGTCCTTAGATGCTCAGGAGCCACAGAATCAAGGAGGATTAGGGTTCAATTCCTAGATTTACAACAGAAGTGAATACAGCCTAGCCAAAATCTATACTATCAATGCTGAATGAGCAAAACCAAGGAAGAACCAGCCTGAAAACCTGGAATAACACATTA
The DNA here is from genome assembly GCF_015220805.1 of Pogoniulus pusillus. Lineage (NCBI taxonomy): Eukaryota > Metazoa > Chordata > Aves > Piciformes > Lybiidae > Pogoniulus > Pogoniulus pusillus. Next base: position 12,805,876 of record NC_087289.1, read on the forward strand.
AATCCTGCAGAACAAAAAGCAAACAAAACAATGGTTTGAAAGCAGAGGCTGAGGGAGCTGGGGATGTTCAGCCTGGAGAAGAGGAGGCTCAGGGGAGACTTCACTGCTCTCTACAACTACCTAAAAGGAGGCTGTAGCCAGGTGGGGTTGGTCTCTTCTCCCAGGCACCCAGTGACAGAACAAGAGGACACAGTCTCAAACTGTGCCAGGGCAGGTTTAGGCTGGATGTTAGGAAGAAGTTCTTGCCAGAAAGAGTGATTGGCATTGGAATGGGTGCCCAGGGAGGTGGTGGAGTCACCATCCCTGAAGGTGTTTAAGAGGAGGCTGGATTAGTGCCATGGTTTAGTTAGTTAGAAGCATTAGCTGATAGGTTGGACTGGACCTCAGAGGTCTTTTCCAACCTGGTTGGTTCTGTGATTCTGTAATATTCTTGCTTGGAGGACAGGCCCTCAGCATCTGAATCTCTGTTCTAACCTAGCAAGCAGCCTACGATCCCAAGCTTCTAGCTGATACCAACACCAATGTTTCAGTTGGAATATAGCCTCAGTTGTCCCAAGGTGCCAGAACTGATTTAGTAGCCTGAAAACAAACAAACAAGCAACAAACTCCTCACTGACTGCAAAGAAAAAAAAACAAACCAAAACAAATCAGAAAAGCTACACAAGTGCCCTGAGCAGGTGAAGCAAGGCAGATTTGGGTTCCTTCACAGGCAAGCTCCATGGGCTGCAGAAACTGGCTAAGTACATATTTCAGTGGGACAGTTTTATACCTCTTCCATGACTGTCTGAAGAACAATCAGCACTGGTCTGTTCCTTGTGAAAAAGGAACTCAAGAAAGCATGGACTTAAAGAACAAAAAAAGGGGAGGGGTTGTGCTTTAGGGCTGGCTTGGTGGGGAGGGGGTGAATAGGCTGTTTGGTGTTTGGGGTGGTTGGGATTTTTTTGGAGAGGAAACAAGATTCATTTTAAAAAGCATCATTTCACTTTGAAAAAGCATCATGGGTGGGTGCAATCCCAAGCACAAATGCAGGCTGGGTGGGGAACGGTTGAGAGCAGCCCTGAGGGTCTGAGTTGATGAAAAGCTCAACCTGAACCAGCAGTGCAGACAGCAACCCTGTGCTGGGCTGCAGCAAGAGCAGCGTGGCCAGCAGGGCAAGGGAGGGGATTCTGCCCTTTTGCTCTGCTCTCCTCAGACCCCACCTGGAGTACTGTGTGCAGTTCTGGAGCCACCAGCATAAGAAGGACATAGAACTGTCGGAGCCAGTCCAGACGAGGCCACCAAGATGCTGAGAGGGCTGCAGCAACTCTGCTATGAGGACAGGCTGAGAGAGTGGGGGCTGTGCAGCCTGAAGAAAACAAGGCTTTGAGGGGACCTTGGAGTGGCCTTTCAGTATCTGAAAGGGCCTACAGTGGGGCTGGAGAGGGACTACTGAGAAGGGCTTGTAATGACAGGATGAGGAGGAATGGGTTTAAACTGGCAGAGGGGAGATTTAGACTAGATGCTAGAAATAAGTTCTTTGCAATGAGAGTGGTGAAACACTGGCACAGGTTGCCCAGAGAAGTTGTGGAGCACAAAAATCACAGAATCTTTGATCACATTCTGTGATTCTGTGGTCCATAACCTCCCTGAAGGTGCTCAAGGCCAGACTGGATGAGGCCCTGAGCGACCTGTTCTGCTGGGAGATGTCCCTGCCTATGGACAGAGGATTGGAACTGGATGGTCTTTGAGGTCCCTTCCAACCTAAACCATTCTATGATTTCAAAACCATCTAAGGCATTTGGAACATGTTTGAAAGGTATAACAAAAGCCAAAAAGGTCATTAGAGAGCACCAGGTATACTGGAACAATCCTTAAGAGAAGATCTGCAGAGTGTGGCACTGCTACTAGGTACCAGTTCCTCCTATGCTCTTTCAATACTTTATGTTAGAGAGACAGCACTGTAAATTAGATTCATGGTCTGTTTCACATCTATGCAAAAAGTGGATTAAAATGTTGATCACTTTAGTCTGGGTTAAGCTGGAAACAATGATTTGGGAAGGAAAATGAGAAAGTATAATTTAACAATTCTGTACAAATCTGCCCTTTGCTATTAAGAGGAATAATACACAATTTCATTTGCACACAGATAATGCCAACAGAAATTGGAAAGTTGTGATTAACTCTGCTTTGGCTACTCATTCAGGTCCCATTACAAATGTATAAGTTTAAAAAATGTTCACTTTATAATTGGATAGCATCTTTCAAGATATAAAAATTTAATTTTATTCCAGTGCTGCTTTCAATTTCTCAGAGGACAGAGCCTGCAGGCCACATTTCATAACATGTCTTTCTGAGTCAGAGCATAAAATATTTATGAAGTGTTTATTTAGAGCATTGATAAAATCCTGTAGATCACCTCTGAATCCCTAATGAAAATCCAACACCTTGAGAGCAGGCAATTAATCTTTAGAATTTTTTTGTGAGGAAACTGCAGTATTACCATATGGAATTGCAAGTTCATGATAGTTATCTTTTACAATCTGAAAATACTGCAGGTACTCAGCACTTGCTTGTACCTAGTTTGCTTTTGTGTGGCTTTAATTCACAAGTGGCTTTTGAGGTTCTTAGATAAGAGCAACAGGCATGACAACTAAGCTGGAGGATGGAATTAATAAGGACATTTTATGACCACACAAAACCCAGGTCTCAAACTCATGGCTGAGAGCCTGGCTACAGACAATGCTCTGCTTTTGGTTAAGAGCAAACCAACCCCAAAACTATCTTAATAAATTTTATTTGCCTCATGCACATAATTAATGTTTTTGAAGACTTTCATACATTTAACTTCAGATATTTAAGCTTCTTAAAATCTGGAAGCTAGTCTTCACAGATTCCTTATACAATCAATAGGGAGACACTTCTGGTGTGCATCTCCCACTGCAGAAATTCATAGAATCACAGAATTGTCAGAGCTGGAAGGGACCTCAAGGATCATCTTGCTCCAAATCCCTTGCCAGGGGCAGGGACACCTCACAACAGATCAGGTTGCTCAGAGCCACATCCAATCTGGCCTTAAAAACATCCAGGGATGAGGCTTCCACCATCTCCCTGGGCAACCTGTTCCAGTGTATCACCACCCTCACGATAAGGAACTTCTTCCTAACATCCAATCTGAATCTACCCACTTCCAGTTTTGCTCCATTCCCTCCAGCCCTATCACTACCTGACATCCTAAACAGTCCCTCAGCAGCTTTTCTGTATGTCTCCTTTCAGACACTGGGGTCTCCTTGGAGCCTTCTCTTCTCCAGACTAAACAGCCCCCAACTCTCAGTCTGTTTCCATAGGAGTGATGCTCCAGCCCTTGCTTCCTTGAGAGACAGTGCCCAATTTCAGCATCTGATGCACAGGGTGTGAAATGCTGCAGTTATAAAAGGTAAGCTTGAGGCATGGAAGAATCCTCATGTTTTACTTCTCATTAATATCTAGGTAAGGTTTGGCCAAACCTGCAGGAAAAATACCCTAGGAGAAATCATCCTCCCTGATGTCTTAGTGGGACTTAAAGCTCCAAGATCAAAAAACAAACAAAAAAATCACAGGAATAGTGCACAGAGGGTTCAGTTTGTGTAAAACCTGCAATGCAGCTCTCTGCTGCTCTCCCTGCTTCCTCAAAAGAAATGCTACTTAAAAAAGAACTCTTCCTAAATAACCCCAAAACACTGCTGTTTCCTCACTGCTCTGATTCCAAGTGTAACAGCTTTAAAGAGAAGTGGAATTCCATCTCGACTTGGAATTAGGGCATGCTGACAGCACCAGTCCATCTCAACCTAATTTCTCCTGCCTAGCCTTGTTTTATGGTGCTCAGCTGCAGTTAGCTTCTTGCAAGTGGATTTTGCTTTGGAAAGCAGGCTGATAGGCAAGAGTCCCCGTGGTCTATCTTGTTACATGTGAAATATAACAACTTCAAATCTCCAAGTCACCTGAGAATAAAGAACTATTTTAATGATTAAAAGGATTCCCTCTAGTTTGTTTCTCCTGCTGCCATGTACTCACAGCACAGTGGCACAAAAGTAAAGTGGAAATGATTCACATCAAACTTGTGCCATATTGTTATATAAACACTTCAGTGAAATCATTATGGATCACTTGGAGGACATCATGAGCCAACTATACATTATTAGTGACATTCAGTAGTAAACAGCTCTGTTACTATGTTGAGTGCAGGGCAAGCACGAAAAATATTTGATGGTAGATGAAACAGAATTCTAAGAGAGATAACTAAGCTGTGTATGTGAGCAAATATGCCACTGAGCACACACAACTTATGTCTACATGAACTGACTGAAGTTTCATCCCTTCTGGTTGTAACATCTTGTTATTCTATTGCCTCCCTAAGGGAAGAGAAACCAGCATTTATTACAGCCAAGAAAAAAGACAAAAGACATAAATTGACTGGAATTACCTCTCCACACTCAAACCATTTCTATCTAACACAGGCACACACCATTAGGACTTTTAAAATTAGCAGCACATAGAAATCTAACTGGGACCTAAATGAAACATTTTAGCTTTTGTAATTCAGCCTTGAAATATTTCTGTGTCTCCTGTCTAAATGGAACTTGTCCATAATGAGTTTTGCAATACCCTGAACATCATTTAGAGTGAATATATCCCTAATGATTAAATTCTTCTTTCTGAAGCTTACATATGAAAAGGATGCAAATGCAGTGCTCATCTGTTGCTCCAACAGCCACCATCCTGCACTGCATCCACCCTCTGGGCTTTCTTGTCAAAGTAACCTTCACATGGGTGCTACATAACTGCAGATTTGATCAAGATGTTCAAGTTCCACCTGCTCTGCTACTTGGATCAGCTAAACACAGTCTCTCTCCTTCTATTGACACAGGAGCTTGTTCTCACCTTGGTAAATACACTTCCACTTTCTGCTTCTTTACAGAATTAGCCCATTCATTAATTAATGAGGCTTTGACCAGCGGTTCCAGTGTGGCCAGTGGAACTTCCTGTCTGGACAGAACGATCATCATACTAAGCTCATCTCCTTCATATGGTATTTCCAGAACTTGATAGATGCCACCTGCTTCATTGGAGCCATCACTGAACTCTCCTACAAAACAAACCACCACAACAAAAAAGAAAGCTATTAGAAATGTTTTCTTTTCTTCTCACAGGAGGTAGGGGAAAAATAGAAAGCAAATATTGGGAGTGTTTACTGGACAGCAGAAATAAAAATGGAACTTTATGATATGCTGCATACAATTTATTCTGGTTTCTCCATCATAGGATTTGAGGTTTACATCCACTTCTGCAAAGAATCCAAGCTGATGCAGTCACACAGCTTGTAGATAATAACACTTGAACCTACCACCTAACTTCCACTGGTTAGACTGAGAGAAGTTTAAAAGCTGTTAAAGCTGTCAAGTCTTTCAAGCAAATGGGCAGAGGGTTTTGGTTTTATTTGAGAGAGGTAATTTTTCAGTGATGAGACTGAGTAAAGCACTGCCAGTGCTAGACACTGGAGAACCCACTTGGGAGTTCAAGCTCAAGACAAGAAAACCATCATTAGTTTTGCTGTTCAAAGAACCTCTACTTTACCTTTCTAAGGATCACACAATCAACCAGGTTGGAAAAGACCTCTAGGATCATTGAGTCCAACCTATCAGCTAGTTTGGTGTTCAAACAAAACCCTATTTTACCCTTCTAAGGATCACACAATCAACCAGGTTGGAAAAGACCTCTAGGATCATTGAGTCCAACCTATCAGCTAGTTCTGGTGTTCAAAAAACACCCTATTTTACCTTTCTAAGAATCACACAATCAACCAGGTTGGAAAAGACCTCTAGGATCATTGAGTACAACCTATCACCTAACCCTTATAATTAACTAAACCATGGTACTAAGTACCTCACCCAGTCTCCAATACTACAACAGCTATTATTAAGCAGGGTTCATTCTATTGTTGACCTTCAATATAAGAAAAATACTTTAGTGAGAAGGAGATCTGGCTGAAGAATTGTACAGATATAATGGATAAACATTCTGAAATGCATCATGTGGCACCAAAATTTGACCTAAAAAGGGCAACCAAAAAAAAGAGGTCATCATCAATGTTGCTAATTTCAAGTAAAGACCTGATGAGGCACTTAATGCCATGGTCTAGTTGATTGGACAGGTCTGGGTGACAGCTTGGACTGGATGATCTTGGAGGTCTCTTCCAACCTGGTTGATCTTATGATAATACACAAGCATACACGTCACAGGCTCACAGGATGTCAGGCGTTGGAAGGGATCCAAAGAGATCGAGTCCAACCCCCCTGCCAGAGCAGCACCATACAATCTAGCTCAGGAACACATCCAGACAGTATTCAGAGAAGGAGACTCCACAACTTCTTTGGGGAGCCTGTTCCAGTGCTCTGTGACCCTTAAAGAAATTCCCCTTTGTGTTGAGGTGGAACCTTCTGTGCTGTCACAAAAAGGCATTAAAAATCAGAATCACTTCATCAAGCAAACACCACATTCTGAAGTCTAGCTGAAAGAAAAGACAACAATACAAATGAGCACTGCTGCAGCAAACCTGTTAAGGAAAGACTTACAAGCTCTAAATTGCTGAATGTCCAACTCACCATAATAAAACTCTCCCTGCTGGTACATCATTGGGATTTGCACTTCACTTTCATCATCTTTAGTGAAAGAAAAAGTTCTTGTGTTTTCAGGTCTAAACTGTGATTTCCAACTGCCTTTAAAGTAGACTGCGTTGATGAGAGCCAAATGAGTTAGAGCCCCAAAATCTCTTGAAGCCACGAAATCTTTGATCATATCTAAGAAGAAAACCCAACTGTCAGTCTGCACGTCAAATTGAGCATTAAATCAAAACTTAAGACAGCTTGAAAAATGCAAGAAAATAAAAAGCTGTGCTAACATGCAATTTCCAATTCAGATGTTTCATTAAATCTCAAATTAAACTGCCAGTGTTTGGTAAACCTAAATCACACTCTAGGTGCAGAAATCCTTCCATCAAGCACTCGTTAAGACAACTGTTTCTAGATCACAAAATAACCCTTAGTGGAAGCAAGCAGCAAAGGGATCATGGAAGGAATGCTTACATTCATGCTACAGTACAGTTCAGTGCTACAATCAGGTCTACAAACTTTGCCTCCACTCCAAATGGCTGCTTAAGTGTTGAAATCATAGCATTGTAGAATGTCAGGGCTGAAAGGGACCTCGAAAGATCATCTAGTCCAACATCCCTGCCAGAGCAGAACCATCTATACCACTGGACCTTCACCTTGTCCAGTTTTGAAGGAAGCTTCTGTGTGAAGTCAGAAGGAGATTACTGAAGGTAAAGACTAACCATAAAACTCCCAAATAAATTCACAGCATTTGCTCTTCAGAGAAGCAGCTGCTCTGTTCATGGGAGGTATGTCAGCTGAGCCTGGCAGCTGCTTAGCTCCTACTCCTAAATAAGTAATTTACATTAGAATCCAGTCTGCTACCTGCTTTAGTTCATCTTAAGTGGCTTGATTTTAAGCAAAATAATCTCGAGGTTGTTAAATTTGGTGCACTGACCAGATTTGTCACTATTCTTAAAGAATTGCAGCCTACTTCAGACAGCTTTCTTGCTCGCTTCTATTTTTAACTGACATTGCAAAGCAAGGTGTTAAACAAACACATTCCTCAATCTGATTATTACCTCTTAATCCATGGTTTAGTATCAAAATGAATTCTGCTTTTTGGAGCATATGACACTGAATAACTGGTGTGAAATTTGTGTATTGTTAGGTAGTACTCCCTCTGGGTTGCTGTTTGTACTTCACCTTATCTAGAACACTCTTAGAAATGAGATGTGATCGATACTGCTAGCCTCACTCTATGTGGTTGGGGGGAAAAACAAAGGAGAAAAGGAGGAAAAAATGCACTTCCAGTCCAGTCTTTCTATTTGGTACCTCATATTCTCTTGAATTTTTCAGCCATATCTTGTTAAGATACTAATGGAGTGCTAAGAACATTTTTTGGCCAGAGAAAGCTTTGACAGTTAGGTCTGCTGTTCCAATCCCCTCATCACACTTAACACGCTGGGCTTGGAAAGCTGCCCGTTTTGTACCCCTCTTCCTAATGAGAAAATAAGCCTTTTCAGTCAGAGCTGGCAGGTAGGGCAGAATCACATCTAGTGGTCAGAGATCAGGCTGAGGGACTGTTACTATCGCAACCTAATGCTAAGAGACCCACAGCTCGTTTGTCAGCTCTGCACAGCTTCTTCCAGGGCAGTGGTTAGGAGCTCAGTCAACACATGCGGCAGGTTAAGCAGAACCTGTTGTTCTTCCTAACAGGATGTTACCTTTCCTTCAGCCAGACACTGTGCTTCTCTGAAAACACTCTGCAATCTGCTGCACCACTCACAGCCCCTCTATTTCTGTAGTTGGAGATAAAGGGCAGAATTTATTATGAATGTAATAGCTGCCATGTTGGAACAAACCAGGTCATTCCCAAGATGGAATAAAAGCATCATTATATGTTTTTCCACTTTGCTGCCATACGTTTCCATAAAGCCTTAGAGAAGCAGAAAATTGTTTTGGTTGGAAAAGGCCTTGAAGATCACTGAATCCAACCAGTCTAACTCTCCAAGTCTGGTGCTAAACCATCTCCCTCAGCACCACATCTCTGCATCTTCTAAACACCTCCAGGGATGGGGCGACTCAGTCACCGCCATGGGAAGCCTGACGCAGTGTTTGAGAACCCTTTCAGTGAAGAAAATTCTTCTAATATCCAACCAAAATCTCCCTTGGTGCAACTTGAGGCCGTTTCTTTTACCACTTGATATGCTCAGACTACATGGTTATGTGCTAATCTCTTACAAGGGATTCTATTACCTTCATATTTACAACAGCACAACTGATGCTAGAGCAGGAACCCTGTTGAATTACTCTTAAAATATCAATCTCCAGAGTGTGCCAGATGAACTAGAATGAGACTATGCTCTGATCCCTGCAACAGGGGACTAATTTCACTCCCATACCTTGAGACTTTGCATGTATTCAGTTAAAAAAAGGTCACATCTTTGGGACTCCATGAGCAAAGCAAGCACTACACCAAGCAGCTCCGAACATGCATATTTACATGGGCAATTTTGTCCTTACTCCCTTGATGCAAATTTGTATTGTGAAATTCTGTTGACAGTCTTCCTAAAAAGCAGCTACTCTTTCATCAGGCTACCTAGTTTCCTCATGTTAGGAAAGATTACATTACAGAGTCTGATTTCCTGGGTTTAAATGACCTTTTGTCTTCCTTTGCATTCTATTTCCCAATACTTTGTAATTATGAGTTCCTCAGAGAACTACTACTCCACACAACCAAAAGCCACTACCTCATTCATACACAACTCATCTGCAGCTAGCAGAAAAGCACTTTTGAGTACTTACCTATTTATTCTGTTAATTTAATACCCAAAAAATCAGTCTTAAAACACTATTAAAATACCTACCTTGACAATATTCTCCCTCAATTAACATGCAACATGTCCTAACCCCTTGAGGGAATTTCTTGCCCTCTATCCCTTCCCTGAAGGAATCTCTCGAGGCAACATGACAGCAGGAAGAAAATATCTGGACAAACATTACCATACAATTAGCAATAGCAAAAACTAAAGACAGATCATTGGTGAACAGGAAACCTACCATAGTCTCATGAAGAGCTAAAATTCTTTTTATGGGAGGAGACACTTTAGTCTCTGACAGAATAGATAAAAGCCAAGGCAACAATTGCAACAACTCTGTATAACTTTGGAAACACAAACACTTACTGCAGGAAGCACAGAAGCAGCATGTGGACTTACTATTTGTGTGATTCTCCACCCACTTATTGATGTGGGTAGCTACAGCTGCACTTTGGCTGAAATCTATATTCTCTACTTCAGCTTTGAAGTATTTTTTCACCAACTGCAGGAATTTGTCACTGATATGAAAGCCATTCTGCACGTAGAGAGAGTTAGCAATATTCAGGACGTAATGACTTTCTTCAGTGGTTGCCATGTCAGAAAGGTCCTTCAAAAAGGTGAACTCTTCACCTGAGGAAAGGAAAAAACTGCTTCAGTGCTTCAGAAAGGAAAATTATTCCATGTTTTTCCTGCTGGAAATTCACAAAGACATTTTATGCTCCACCCACTCCCCCCTAAGAAGTCCTTTTTTTCCCAAACAAACTTCTTTCTATGCCTACACACACCTTCAGACCTGAAAGAATAACCCACAAGGCTGAACTACATAATTAATAAGTTTTTATCAACTCATGGATTTATTCCTTTGAACACCAAAAGAGCAATTAAAAAGAATTTTTCTTGTAAGTCACACTTGTATGTCTTGGCACCACACTAAGGACTTCCCCACAGGCTTCTCTCTGCAAAAAAAAGAAGGTCTAGAATCTCTGAGGATCCTGCATGGGGGTAATTAGCTTCATAAATGAAGAATCCTGAGTAGTATTAGAGCTTTCTGCTTTAAGGAAGGCTGAAATTTCTAACCAACCAACCATAACATTTAGAAATTGAATGCAATGATGCCTCCCAAGCAGAAATCGTGGAATCACTGAAACATTTAGCCTGGAAAAGATCTTTAAGATCATCAAGGCCAACCACTATTTAACTCAGACTAAACCACATCCTTCAGCACCACATCTCTGCATCTTTGTAACACTTCCAGGGATGGGGATTCAATCACTTCCTTTGGGACCCTGCCTGGTTCCAGTGTTTGAGAACTCTTTCAGTGAAGAAGTTTGCTAGAATCATAGAATCAAGCAGGTTGGAAGAGACCTCCAAGGTCATCCAGTCCAACCTAGCACCCAGCCCTAGTCAATCAACCAGACCATGGCACCAAGTGCCTCATCCAGTCTTTTCTTCAACACCTCTAGGGATGGTGACTTCACCACCTCCCTGGTCAGCCCATCTGGAGCACATGTCTGCTGCCAGCCACACCAGGAGGGTGACTTCCAGCATGTAGGTCTGAAACACCAGGAAGTAAAATCTTCCAGAGCCTAGAGCTCTTTACAGCCAATGCTCAACTCTTGGTGGGGTTTGGGAGTGGAGAACAGTGTTTTGCTTGTCCTCTGGGGCTTTCCTGGGCCATGCCATCCCCCAGCATATGATGGGATCCCATTTATCTTGTCTCTCCTGTCACAGCCTCAGTCCACACTTGTAATCAGACCACTTAACCTGGACAAAGTGAAATGGAGCATCCTGCCAATGCTCTGCTGGGCCCCATGGCCACTTACCACACTTCTAATACCCAATCTAAACCTGCCCTGATGCAAGTTCAGGCCATTTCCTCTTGTCCTGTCACTTTTTAGTTAGGAGGAGAGACCAACCCCCACATGGCCACAACCTCTTTTCAGGGAGTTGTAGAGGAGGCTTCCCTTCAGGCTCCTTTTCTCCAGGCTAAACAACCCCAGTGATGCTCTGTGCTAAAGAAATGGATCCCATTTCTCTAAAAGGCTGAAGGGAACATGTAGTGCATCATGCTGAAACAGCTGAGATGCTTATAATTAGCATCATTATAATAATCCTGAATTAGCCTGTGTATCTGTGTGCAACATTGTGCAATGCAGACAGAACATTAGTGGCATAGAACTGGGATAAAGAACCAAGTTGTTTGTGTCAGAGACATTGCCAGTCAAATTACTATGATTTCCGTACTTCTTTAGAAGCAATATTGCTAAAACTACTGCTTTCTTTCCCAGGTTTGGTTATAATCCCTAAAAATTCTATTCCTAGAAATCTTCTTATGACTCTGGAGGCCAAAGCAAGCTTATTTTGCAGATGGAAACCAAGATTAACAGTTCACAGTAATTGCTTGAGATTCAGGTGCCCAGGCCAGAGTATGTATTAGCATCCCTCAGCTCATGCAGAATCCACTGACACATGCCTCAGCACGCTCAGGCCATCAAACAGGATGCCAAGAAGCCTCCTGATTAATAACCCATGGACATGACCGAGCACTTCCATCGTTGTTCAGGCATTGCCATCTGTTTCTTTACGACACAAAGCCCCACAGTAAAACATGATTAAAAGGCCTTACCATTTTTTAAGCTGTCAAAACCCAAGGCATGTCGAATTTCTTTCAAAGTGGTTCCATGGGCTCCAAGCTCTACCATTCCCATGGCTATCGAGATGCTCAGAGGAGAGAAAAGAATATTCTCATCTTCCCTTGCAGCTCGCAGCTGATTGTAAACATTGACAGAAAGCTCAGCAATGGTTTCATCAGGAAAATTTGTCTTGAAGGCTTTGCTTTGCAAAACAAGCAAAGACAACAGTCCAAGGAAATACATGTCTTGGGGTTCTCAGACCTGCAAGATGAATTTTAGAGAAAACAGGTTAATCTTGTCCATGTCATAAAAGATTCAACCTGAGAGGCAAAGAAAATAGAAAAGGAATAGTAAATAGTCTCAAATCTGTGTGGAATAAAAACTAGGCAGAGTTCAATGCACAAATCAGTTCTTTGGAGGAGACACAAGAATCCTGCTCAAACTGGCGTAATGATCTGTTCTCAGAAGAATAACCTGATCCTTATGTAACTGGGAGGGTTGGAGACCCTTCAGTCACAGGTTAACAAAAACACAATTTCTACCGAAGTAAAAACTACCACAAAGAGCTTCTCTATGTGTGGTTTTCAATTCTGCTGCTGTTATTGTTGGGCAAGGCTGATCCGGAACTGGTGCTTCTGAACTTCTTCACCAAGAAAACCTACAAATCTGTATTTCTTTCATATGATCTTTCAGTAAGATCAGGGAACATTAGGGATTGGAGGGGACCTCAAAAGGTGTAGTCCAATTCCCCTGCCAGAGCAGGATCACCTAGAGTAGATCACACAGGAACACGTCCAGGAAGGTTTTGAATCTCTCCAAAGGAGATTCCACTACCTCTCTGGGCACCCCAATTCAGAGTTTTGTCACCTCTACAGTGAATTTTTTTTCCCTTATGTTCACATGGAACCTCCTCTGCTCCAGCTTGCACCCAATGCCCCTTGTCCTGCCATTGGACATCACTGAGCAGAGCCTAGCTCTGTCCTTCACATCTTTATAAGCATGAACAAGGTCACCCCTCAGTCTCCTCCAAGCTAATGAGCCTCAGCTCCCTCGGTCTTTCCTCATAAAGGAGATGGTTCACTCTCTCCATCACAGAATGATTTAGGTTGGAAAGGACCTCAAAGATCATCTAGTTCCAACCCTCTGCCACAGTCAGGGCCACTTCCCACTAGAACAGGTCACTCAAGGCCTCATCCAACCTGGCCTCAAACAGTGCCAGGGAGGGAGCAACCAACACCTCTCTGGGCAGCCTATGCCAGTATCTCACTACCCTCACTGTAAAGAACTTCTCTACTAACATCCAGTTTCAATCTCCCCTCTGCCAGTTTAAACCCATTCCTCCTCACCCTGTCCATTACAAGACCTTGAATAGTCCCTCCCCAGCCCTCCGATAGTCCCCTTCAGATTCTGGAAGGCCACTACAAGTCTCCTCGAAGCCTTCTCTTCTCCAAGCTTAAGAGCCTCAACTCTCATAGCCTGTCCTCACAGCAGAGGTGGGCCAGCCCTCTGGTCATCTTCACGGCTGGACTCTTTCAAGCAGTTCCCTATCCTTTTTTAATTGAGAGGCCCAAAACTGGACACAATATTCCAGGTATGACCTCACCAGAGCAGAGCAGAGGGGAAGGAGAACCTCTGTTGACCTACTAACCACATCCCTTCTCATACACCCCAGAATACCACTGGCCTTCTTAGCCACATAAGTCACTCTAAGCCCCAAACTGGTTAAACTATTTGAATCACTGTAACAGAGCTTGCTGCCACCCAGGACAAATGAAATGCAGTCTTGTTGCTCGGTTGTAAAACACATGGCAAGCCACCAAAACTTCTTTGAAAGACAAATAAACCACATCTTGGTTACCAAATGAAACCCCTTTTGTTAGTAAATACCGGTGACAAGCTGGGTAGTTACCCTAGCTAAGAGACAAAGCTGCTCAGAGATCTTTAGAAGATACAGTGTACAGCACTGAGAAAGATCCAACAGGGAAAATGAGAAAGTAAACTAAGTGGAAAAAAGGGTTAGCAGTAATGCTTTTGACTAATACAAGCTTTGCTTCAGTAAGCAACAGCTCTCACTCTGTATCAGCAACTACTGGTATTAAAATTCCAGCTCCTGGAGCAATACATCTCCATCCTTTAAACTTCAGATGCTACCTTAGCATCTGACTGCCAACTGTCTGGGTCAGAAATACCAAGCCAGCAAAGCCTTCATTTCAATTCCTTTACTTTGCTGCTTAGGAAATCTCCCACACATAACAAAGCAGTAGGGTAGACAGCACAAGCCTGAAAGCTTTAGTCCAGAAGCAGTCATTGTGCCAGTGTGCAGGGCTTGTCAGCACGGGACAGATTTGTGTGACTGTGCTCTTCTGTTGCTTGACTGAAGGCAGTTTGCATGCAGCCAGCCTGAATGCCTCTGCCTTATGCTTCCCAGCTCTCCTGTGTCTGCAGCTAGCATGACTTTCTGTATACCTGACACAGAGACCCTTAGTAAGCTTTATACACCATTTATACTATGCATTTAATCATCAAAGGACTCTGTAGCATTACCTAATTAACTCGCACAACACTGAATGATGCATAATTTAAGCATTATTACCCACATTTTCTAGCTGAGAAAATGTAAAAAGCAACAGGGTACACAGACGTGCCTTGGCAGCAGCTGATGCAGTCTCTAGTTAAGATTCTTCCTGTCCCCCAGCCACAGATCAGCCTTTTGCTTATTTTTGCACTGAGAAAACTAAAGAGATGAACCCATCCAGCAACCACACATGCTTCAGGAGTAAAAGGACAGGCTCCTAGTGCGACACAGCAGCTAGAGTCTTGCTTCTCCCCTGCCTCACATCACTTTTCTGATGACTGCTTTGATATAGATTAGAAATATGCCCTCCTTTTTCTCTAAGCCCTCCTCTAGGCTGCCATCACTTCATCTTTGCAAGTTACATAACACAAGACTTCATTCAGCACGCTGCTGTGCTAATCTGAGCCCAGGTATTAGCCTTCCATCCTAAAAAGCTGTACTAGGCAAGGAAGGCTTACAAACCTGCATCACACAGGAGGTCTACAGCAGTGTCAGAAAGAAAAAAATAAGAGATAAGCAAAAGCTGATCTTTCTTTTGTGGAGGGTGAACTCAAAGCATCAGTGTGGCTTTTTAAACTGGCCAGCAAATCTGGGGTATCTCACACCTTAATCTAAGCAAACAAGCTGCATTGCTCAGTGTGGATGCAATTACAGAGATAGCCAAGCTCTCCCCGTTCCTATCAAGAGCTGTTTGAGTTGGCTTTTGAGACCCAACAAGGCTCCAACAGATGCAAGATAATCTTGAGGTTTAAAAAAGGAAACTTCCCCAGCCTTTTAGTTGCAGAGGCAGCTACTCAGCACTTCAGAACTTCTTCATCCTTCTGTGCTATTGCCAGACAGGCTCAAATAACTGCAGGAGGAGGAGGGAAATTTATGCATCTTAATCAAGTGCTTAACATGTAGGTTGGGCTATTTGAATGCTAATAAAACATTTGGTGTCAGATAATGCTAAAAAAAGAAAATCAAATTAGATAAAAAAGGAAGTCATCCTTCTTTCTGACCACTCTGGAAAAGCTCCTTGTGTGAAATAGTCAAGTCACAGTATTTTTAGCTGTTCAGTTGGATAGAAAATAAAGCACATAGCTAGGGACAAATAAAAATTCCACTGAAACACTCTCATAAGACTAAGCACCAAACTTAAACTTAGATTTTAAACACATTCTTGAACAGCACTGATGGCAATGCAAGAGGTTAAACCTTGCAGAATTACAGTTCCCAGTAGGAATGAATTAAAGACAATGGATTTACATTTCCCTCCCTGCTCCTTCCACATCATTTTAGACTACTGAAGTTTTCTAAGAGTTCACAGTGAAGTTCCCCATATATACATCCAAGGAAGAGAGCCAGGCAGGTGGGAATGGACACCCAAGCATGGGCAGAGGATTTGACCAGCTCTGGGGTTGTTTAGCCTGAAGAAGAGGAGGCTCAGGGCAGACATCATTGCTGAAGGGAGGCTGTAGCCAGGTGGGGTTGGTCTCTTCTCCCAGGCAACCAGCAACAGAACAAGGGGACACAGTCTCAAGTTGTGCCAGGGGAGGTCTAGGCTGGATGTTACGAGGAAGTTGTTGGCAGAGAGAGTGATTGGCATTGGAATGGGCTGCCCGGGGAGGTGGTGGAGTCACTGTCCCTGGAGGTGTTGAAGAAAAGCCTGGATGGGGCATTTAGTGCCATGGTCTAGTTGATTGGCTAGGGCTGGGTGCTAGGTTGGACTGGATGACCTTGGAGGTCTCCTCCAACCTGGTTGATTCTATTGCTGGCAGTGCTCTCTCAAGGTATGAGTGTGAGTACAAGGCAAGGAAAGATGCTTCAAAGCAAACTGAAGACCTATGGGTGATGGTCAGTGGGGAGAAGGCTGTAAAACAGACTAGACATTCAATCAGTCCTTGCCAGCCAATGTAAAAATGGTTGAACCTTGTCCACCTAAACCAAGATACATGTGGTAAATCCTTCACCTGAATTCTTCTTGTCCTTCTGCTGCACATCTACACTTTTCTTCTGACAACTGGGAATCCAGCTCTTAATTATCACTCCAGCCACTACAGTTATTGCTTCTCTGATTCTGCCTTCATTTTAGGCAATATTGCTTTGGAGTTTATGCTTCCTCACGCCTCCTCATGCAGCAGGTCTTGATCCAAGGAACAGCTGAGCACTTTTTACAGTGCAGGATGTTCTCAGCATCTGTCTTCAATAAGAGTTGAGGGCACTCTGCTTTGTCTCTGTGGTAGTATGGAGAACACCTTTTAAATTGATTGCTTCCTACTCACAAACACAGTCTTTAAGAGAAGGGAATGAAGCTGAACATTATGTAATGGCTGTCCAGAAAGTTAACTCCCACAGGTATCAAACTTTTTAGCCAGTCTTTTTGGACTCTTCCTCAGAGCCAGCAGCAATACAGTCTGCCACTGCTGTTCCTTACCAATGAAATCTAGCTCAATCACACTGTGTCAGATAAAAAGGAGTGCAAGTTCACACTGAGCAATGGTTTGAAAAATCAAGAACCATCAGCTTTAAATCTTACCACCTGTATTTCACGTTTATTGACTACCTATGTGAGTGAAAAAACACTGCTAAAATTACTTACACTCCATAATCATGCAGATGTTAAGAACAAAGATAAATTTCTCATTTCATAGAACAGTTTGGGGTTGGAAATGACCTTAAAGACCATCTAGTTCAATACCCCCTGCCATGGGCCAGGACACCTCCCACTAGCCCAGGCTGCTCAAGGCCTCATGCAACCTGGTCTTGAACACCTTCAGAGAAGGGACACCCACAACCTCCTTGGGCAACCTATTCCAGTGTATTACCACCCTCACTGTAAAGACTTTCTTCTTAATCTCCAGTCTAAATCTGCCCTCAAGCTTCAATCCATTTCCTCTTGTCCTATGACCACAACCCTTTGTAAAAAGCCCCTTCTCATCCTTCCTGCAGCTCCACTTCAGATACTGGAAGGCTGCTCTAAGGTCCCTCCAGAGCCTTCTCTTCTCCAGGCTTAACCATCCCAGCTCTCACCGACTGTCCCCATAGGAGAGGTTCTTCAGCCCTCTGATCATCTTTTTGGTCCTCCTCTGGATCTGCCCCAGCATTTGAGGATCAGAGTTGGACTCAATATAAATTGTGGCAACCAAAGAATCACTGCAAACAGACAAACACTCCCTGCAACAGCCTCCTCCTGAGCAACAACCCTATATCACAAACTATTGCTCTCTAGAGAGAGCTGTCAGAGGATTTGTTTTGTTCTTGCTCACAATTGCTGCTTTTTTCCTGAGAACAGGAGAACACTAAATGCCACATGGCTTCAAAAACCTCAGCAATACCTGTGCCTCCAAATGAGATGCTAATGCAGAATTGTACCCACACAGTGGTGGGTGCAACTCTGCACTAGTGACTGCTAACCACAACCTCAACACTAAATGGACTTCCCTGCCATACAAACACTTTACTTGAACATCAGCTCCACTCAGTGTGACATTCCTATATGATTCCTCAGGTGTTTCTGATGTGGGAGTCCATTTTGTCTTGGGCTGCACCTCAAATGTTGTGTTCATCTGGGACATTTTGCTGCTGGAACACGTCCAGAGAAAAGTAACAAAGCTGCTGATGGGTCTGGAGAACAAGTCTTATGAGGAGCAGCTGAGGGAAGGGGATTCTTTAGTCTGTAGAAGAGGAGGCTGAGCAGAGACCTCTTCTCTGTACAACTACATGAAAAGAGTTTGTAGTACGTGGGGGTTGGTCTCCTCTCTAGTACCAGGCAACAGGATTAGAGGAAATGACCTGAAATTGGACCAAGGGAGGCTTATCTCAGATTTCCAGTAAAGAAATTTTTCCTAATAAGCAGAACAAGCTGCCCAGGGGAGGTGTTAAGAGAATGTGATTTAATGGCCATGGTGGTGTTAGGTCAATAATTGGACTCTCTGATCTCAGAGGTCGTTTTCAACCAAAATAACTCTATGATTCTATGACTTTTCTGCTTTTGAACACTGTTCTGTACAGGGTTGAAGTTTCCCAGAACCACTTTAGATGAAGGCTTTCCTCTCTGCATTTTCTTTTTCTGGGTTTTTTTTTTTTTTTTTTTTTGGGTCACTTTTATCACATCTTACTTAAAATAATACAAAGAGAGATTGCAGATATATGTTGTTCAGTAGTTAAGTATATTGAGATCACAAACAGCTCAATTCCTGGGAAACTTTTGCAATCCAAAAATTCAGACCCCTTCTGTAAAGGTTTTATCAGTCCTGAAATCCAGCCTAGAACATTTCCATAACAGCTCTCAACCAGCCTAGAATATTTCCACAGCAGCTCAGACTACAGGCAGCACTCCTGTTCATTTACCCTGTGGCCAGCACAGATGTACTCCTGCACACAGGCAGAAGGAACATGAGTTTTAATAATGCCTGGAGAATGACATTCATAGGCTAGAATACAGGACTGATTAACTACAGCTCTTGCCTCTCCCTCAGCATAAGGCTGGGATGACTAAGAGGAAGTAGAACAACATCTCCCCCTCACACCCACAAGCTCTGAACTATCCAGCTTGTTACATATGCTTTCAGAAAAATGCAAAAGGGGCAAGCATCCTCTGGAAGCCAAGATATTTCGAGAGATATATCAACAAACTGAGTTCACAGATACAAAGCACCGTGACTTTTGCAACAGCAAGAATTGGACTCATTGTAGGGAGGTGCCAAAAATTCAATTAAGGGTTCAATTCTAATACCTTGCGCATGCCAGACAGGTTGATTAAAAAGGATTATAATTTCCTTGTCTTTTACACCTTTACAGACTGTGGGTTTTATAAAGAAACTCATTTATAGCTTTAAAAACCTACAAAACAAAGCTGTGATACGTTGCCTTAGCGCCTCAGCGCACAGCGGCTGAACTAAGATTAGCTGCCTCAACAATTACTCTTGGCTACATGCAAGCTACCACCAAAGGTGTGGGAAGCACCACTGAGAAGAACTGCTGATTCCTTCTGATCAGTGTGTACATGAAAAGCTTGAGGAGAGAAGCAAGTGTGGTAACAGGACTGATTACACTCGCTTCTAAAGATGTGCATCTGCAGGAACAGACAGACAGAAGTCTGGCAGAATGATTTGATACAGCAAGAGACAAGATTCCCTAGGGAGCAAGCCTTGATGGTCAGAGATAAAAACCCACTGCCTAGGGAGGAGCTGGGTGATTCACAGAATGTCAGGGGTTGGAAGAGACCCAAAGAGATCATTGAGTCCAAGCCCTCTACCAGAGCAGGACCATACCATCTAGCTCGGGTCACACAGGAACACATTCAGACAGGCTTTGAAAGTCTCCAGACAAGGAGACTCCATAACCTCTCTGGGGAGCCTGTTCCAGCGCTCTGGGACCCTTACAGGAGAGAAGTTCCCCCTTGTGCTGAGGTGGAACCTCCTGTGCTGCAATTTCCATCCATTGCTCCTTGTCCTATCCCAAGGAGCAAGTGAGCAGAGCCTGTCCCCACCCCCTCCTGACCCCCCAGCCCTCAGCTATAAATATTTATTAGCCCCCTTCCCCCCCCCAGTCTTTTCTCCAGACTAAACAGCCCCAGGTCCCTCAGTCTCTCCTCATCAGGCAGTGTTCCAATCCCCTAAACATCCTCACAGCCCTCCACTGGACCCTCTCCAGCAGATCCCTGTCCCTCTTAACTTGGGGAGCCTAAAACTGAACACAGTACTCAAGATGGGGTCTCACTGGGGCAGAGGTGAGACTCCTTCCCCTCAAGTTTAATTGAAACTGTATCATGTTTGTGACAGATTAACTATAAAGGATACAAGTTCGGTGAAATTCAGCCACTGGTGTTTTGCCACTAGTAACCACAACAAGTCCCACAGACACCTTTACTCCAGATGATTCCTTTCTGGCACCAGATTATCAGAGGCACTGCATGACTTGTAATAAGAAGGCAGAAAACCACCACAACTCTCCCTCTGAAAAGAAATGGGGGAACACCAGTTGAGCAGAGGAGATGCAGGGAGCAGTTAGCAAGATCATTAGCGGTTCACCAGGACCAGGCAGTGGTTGTCATGGCTACCCTGAAGGATGTGCAAAGGAGGAAGAGCTCCTGGACTGGTCTAGGCTTGCCTCGGGCACACTGCCCTGCAACAGGGGAAGGTGGCTGCTACCACAAATCCCAAGACTGTTACAAACCCACTTGCTTGTTCTGCAGCAGGAACTAATCTAAGAACTGGAGAGATTTTTGATCCTTTCTGCTTTGTCCAGGAATTCAACGGTTTAGGTCTGTATTTAAAGATTGAGCAGAAAGTAGCATCTTCAGCTAGCATTACTGGAGCAAAAGTAATCTCACAGCTGGAACGTTGTGGTTTTATCTCTAGAAAATCCCATAGAAATAATGTGCCACTTCCTGCCATCAGCTCCTTTGTACAGTGTCCTTGTCCTCCCAGTCGTTCAGCCACTCCCTCTCTCCAGCACAGGGAATGACAGACAATGTACTCTGAAGCACAGCTCTAACCCGAGTTGACTTAACCTGAAAAATAATTTCTTTTATATAACAAGTGAAAGCAGGCAGGTACACAGGGGACAGCAGTGCAAAGGCTAACTGCTGTAATCAAGCATCTAAACGGGAAATCTACATCCTACCAAGTGGTGCAAGGGTCTCCTTACGCAGCCCACCAGGGCATGCTTACCCGAGGAGCTGAGATACAGGAGAAGGTGATAAGAGGTAAATCAAAGCTCCAATTCTCAGTGCAACAGATACACAGTTCATATGAGGTATTATTGCTTACAGCCAGAAGAACAGACCCAAGGAAATGGGAGAATAACTCTATGTCCATAAAATGTTTCAAGTTACAGCTATAGTGGACAGTGCAAGCAGAACAGAAAAGCATCTGTGAAGTACTGTGGTTATTAAAAGCAGTTTGGTTACTGGAAGTGGTGACAACAACATGAAATGACACAGATCTCTTGGTACCAGGCAGGCACACTAGCTATGATGGGCTCTATTTAGCCAGCAAGTCAACTCCTTCACACTAGGGCATTTACATTTCCTGTGTGGCAAAACAAATGTTTATCCTTAACTTATACAACTGTCTGACCTTGTCGAACAGAGATTCTACAGACACATCAAGATTCATTAAGCTTGGTTGAATCAGTTTGCTTCAGAGATGTGCAATGACATCCATATTTCAATCTGCACAAACGTTAGTAAAGTGATAGGATTTCATCACCATCTGTCAGTGCTGGAGTCGCTGCCTTCTGGAGCAGGAAACCTTGAGGTTCATTTCACCAGAAAGCAGCACAGTAACAACATATAAAATACTGCAGTATTTAAACCTCCAGTATACAGCAACTAAGACAAAGGAGAGTCATCCTTTTAAGTGTTTGGACCATCCTAAAAGCTTGCTCTGCCTCACACAGCTAGGCATGTCCCCCAGGATTCTTTACTTCTGCTTTCTGAATGACCCCATCACGCCAACAGCTTCCAGAAAACCTGACACTGAAAAGTTTCATATTGACAATTCCTACCATTAAATCTCAAATGTTTTTAAACTTTCATGGAGCTTGGCATTGAGTCACCAACCTGCTGAGGCAATTATGCAAGCCAAAGTTGTCTTAATTGAGCTTCCACAAGCATAATCCCTCAGCTCCAATTAAAAAATAAAAAGAGATGCTGAGAAGCTATGTCCAAAATACTTAAATTTGAATAGCCTAAAGCAAACATCTAAATTCATGTCTAGGCAATTAAGAAAAGGTGGTCATATTTCAAACCTACTACTATAGGGACCCATATGCAAGTTCTCTGTTTCTTCTGTCTAGAAAAGTTGTGTGAACTTCCTTGCCAGAATGCTTTTATTTGTGACATCTAGAGTGTGTCCCACAAAGTAAAAGCTATAAGGAAGAAAACACAAAATAAACAAGCTCTGTGAAAGAGAAAGTTGGAGATTGTAAAGGCTCAGAATAGGAGGTGTGCACATGGCCCTTCTGAGGAAGGCAACAAAACCTGATTAGAGAGACTTTCAGGTATAGAGACTGAAATCACAGAACCACAAAATAGTTCAGGTTAGAGGGACCTTAAAGATCATCTCATTCCACCAGCCCCTGACATGGGCAGGGACACCTACTAGAAAAGGTTGCCCAAGTCCACATAGAGACTGGCCTTGAACACTTCTGGGCTTGGAACCTCCACAACTACCTGATGCAGTGCCTCCCCATCCTCATGGGGAACAATTGCTTCCTTTTGTCTAATCTAAATCAGGTTTCCTCTTCCACTTTAAAGCTATGACCTTCCACCCTGTCACCCCATGCCTTCATAAAAAATTCCTCTCCAGCTCTCCTGTAGGTCTCCTTCAAAGATTTGAAGGTCTTCATGAAGCCTTCTCTTCTCCAGGCTGAACA
This sequence comes from Pogoniulus pusillus, assembly GCF_015220805.1. Classification (NCBI taxonomy): domain Eukaryota; kingdom Metazoa; phylum Chordata; class Aves; order Piciformes; family Lybiidae; genus Pogoniulus; species Pogoniulus pusillus. The sequence continues at coordinate 12,828,872 of NC_087289.1, forward strand.
ATCCCAACTCTCTCAGCCAATTTTCAGAGGAGAAGTACTCCATCCTCGGATCATCTTCATGATCTTCCAAATAGGACCTGTCTCCAACAAATCCAAAGGGAATCTATCTGTCAAGATCCAGAGAAGCAGCTTAATCAGCCATAGATTATTTCTTTTTCCCCCTCACATATTTAATGCTTCAGTAAGGGTTGTCAGTCCTGACCATTACTCTGAATGAGGTCACTTTTAGGAATTTTGGTCTTGTGGTGAAGCTGTCAACCTTTCTACTACAGAAGGAGGGACAATGCCAAGACATAAGAGGTGAAGTTGAGTCTTAGAGGCTCTCAAGAATGAAGTCTGACAAGTTCCAATTCTGGAGCTGTTTTGTTTTTTTTTCTCCTTTATATGAAAAGGTCTACACAGTACTTTACCCACAGGGCAATCATACAGGGAAGCAACCTCAAATGAGACACTAGCCAGAGGAGTTGGAACTAGATGATCTTTAAGAGCCTTTGCAAACCAAATTGTTCTATGATTCTACAATTTTTCCTCCCTCAGGTTTCTTTAGGGCTGTTTGGGAAAGGAAAGGAGAGGAGGGTGTGATCCAATCCTGTGGCAGTCATTTTCCATCAGAAGCACAGAGACAGCTCTGCAACCAGCTTAGATACAAGAACAACTTCTTGCCTGCTCTTGCATGTACTACGAATTCCCTTCCTTAAAAGAAGTCACTTTTCTGTTATTTTAGTGTGAAATGCAGCTGATCAACAAGCTCCCAGAAGGAGGCTTCCAACTATAATTTAATTAAAAGGGCAGTAGCTAAGTTTCACCATATGCAACTGCCAGATGCAATCACTGCACTTTAGGTCTGAAGGCGACATTACTGCATCTACTGGAGCATAGAGTTATATACGATGAAAGCTGTCACTTATGTCACAGACAGTGCTGTAATGCATTATGATACTACAGCTTCAGTAGAATAAAAACCTATTAATAATAGATTTTGTGAAAGCATTTACAGCAAGGGAAGGCTACAGTGCTTGGAGAGCCATGCAGTTTTCCTTGCAACTCTGTATTTATATGCATAAAGTCACTTAAGGTATAGAATCATAAAATCAACCAGGTTGGAAGAGACTTCCAAGATCATCCAGTCCAACCTAGCACCCAGCCCTAGCCAATCAACCACACAATGGCACTAAGTGCCTCAACCAGGCTTTGCTTGAACACCTCCAGGGACAGCAACTCCACCACCTCCCTGGGCAGCCCATTCCAATGCCAATCACTCTCTCTGCCAATAACTTCCTCCTAACATCCAGCCTAGACCTCCCCTGGCACAACTTAAGACTGTGTCCCTTTCTTCTGTTGCTGCTTGCCTGGCAGAAGAGACCAACCCCACCTGGCTACAGCCTCCCTTCAGGTAGTTGTAGACAGCAATGAGATGTGCCCTGAGCCTCCTCTTCTGTAGGCTGCACACCCCCAGCTCCCTCAGCCTCTCCTCACAGGGCTGTGCTCCAGGCCCCTCACCAGCCTTGCTGCCCTTCTCTGGACACCTTCCAGTACCTCAACATCTCTCCTGGATTGAGGAGTCCAGAACTGGACACAGCACTCAAGGGGTGGCCTGAGCAGTGTTGAGAGCAAGAGAAGAATAACCTCCTTGTCCTGCTGGCCACACTGTTCCTGATCCAGACCAGGATGCCACTGGCTCTCTTGGCTATCTGGGCATACTGCTGGCTCATGTTCAGCTACTATCTCCCAGCACCCCCAGGTCCCTCTTTGCCTGGCTGCTCTCAGCCACTCTGTCCCCAGCGTGGGGTTGTTGTAGCCTAAGTGTAGAACCTTGCACGTGGCTGTGTTAAATCTCATCCCATTGGCCTCTGCCCACCCCACTGGCCTCTGCATTTTAAACCTTCAAAAGTTGAAGGACTGAAGGATTAGGCATAAACAAAAATAGAACAGGAGCTCTTTGCTATTCAGCAAATGGGGAATACTGCAGCCAAAATACCTTAAAGTCGTTTCTCTTTGGAGGAGACTTGCATTTCAAAACGCACCAACCAACTCGGGAAGATTTTTAAACATCTTTTAACAAAATACAATGAAGAATTATGGCCTTTAAATAATCTCAAAATAACTAGTCACACTGCACATTAGCTGTGAAACAGTGTTTCCAAGATCAAAGCAGAAGTTAATTCTTCACTACATTGTTCAGCTTCCTTCACAAGGAAGAGGAACTTCTTCATTCAGAAGGAAAAAGATCAGGCTATGGATACAGCTCTGTCAGGAAGAGTGAAAGCTAATCCAGCTGCATCAGGATTTCAGAGAAGTCCATCATTTCAGAAGCTGAATGTGAGTGTAGCAAACCAACTTGCTTTCCTACTAAACAACACTGCCTTCAGACTTGCACTCAGCACTGGGCTCCATTTACATGTAGGTAATGTTGCTATTGCCAGGAGAATGATTACCTACTTATGTTAATGCTACTTAGATTAGAATTAGTTTCTTACAGTAATATGGTGTAGAGATTGCTTTAGGAAAAAAAGCCAAACAATTAACCCTGGCATTAGAAGTTGATATATAATCATAGAATCATTTAGGTAGGAAAAGACCTGTAAGATCATCGAGTCCAGACATTCATCCAACACTAGCAAGTCCACTGCTAAACCATATCCCCAAGCACCATGTCTATGAGTCTCTCAAACCCCTCCAGGGATGATGATTCAACTACTTTTCTGGCCAGCCCTGTTCCAGGGCTTGACAATGCTTGCAGTGAATCAATTTTTAGTGCAGATTTTTTTCTTATACCCTGATTAATTGCAAATGGCAATTCATCATTAAAGTTTGTTATTTCTAAGGCACAGACATTTCTCTAACGTTTTTCAGCTTCATAGTCCATTTCTATGCAGAAGAAGCAGGACTGCAGCAGCCGCAGCCACTGGTGAGATTGCAGCCAGTTCTAATTACTCTCAGAAGCAACTGCATACATCAGACAGTCTGTCATGACAGCCCCAGTCCTGACAGCCAGCAACAGCACGGTACGAAACGCTGGCCCACACCAGCTCTCCAGCAGAGCAGCCTGCCAGCAGAGCTCCCCAGCCACCCCGGCAGCCCTGGCACCTTCCGTGCTGGCAGCTGCTTTGCAGCAAGCCACGGGAGCGTGCTGGCAGAGGTGGCCAGGCCATCACCAGTCAGTTAATAGAGCTGTCCTGGCATGGCAGCTAAAGCTGGACAGGACCTCTGAAAGACTGTTTTTAAAACCAGTTGAAAGAGCTGTTTTGGCAAGTGTATTGAGCACGACCAACAGAGCCCCAGCTGATACAACAGTCCAAATGGAAACAGCCTGTAACGCTGTTCTTGCACAGAAACTTCAGAGACAAAAGGATGAGAGAGAGTTTACTTCCGAATCAGCGAAATGGAGTCAATTAAAAAGCACATTTCATCAGAATCAGGAGCTGAGATAAAATTTTAGCACTACTGTGTAAGCTTCGGCACTGCAAATATTTCTGTAGGATAAGATAACATCTGTTACAAAAGAGATGTTTTTCTAAACATTACTGAATAATCTGGAGTCAAAATTCAGCAAGTAGCAGGATTTTTACACTCTGTTTCACACAGTGGAGAACTCTAAATAAGGCATATGACAAGAAGGTGTTGGGTTTTTTAATGTGAATGCTGATCACTGATCTTCCCAAAGGAGTGAGAAGCATGGAAAGCCCACGTACAGGAGAAAATTAAACTTCTCCTTCCTTCTACCCTAAGGCCAATTCCAACTCTTGCCTCTTAGGCTTTAGCATCATTGCTATCTGCTCTGCCAGTAGTTTTCATATAATTCCAAATATTTTCATTTTCCTCTCTTATCTCCACAATTTCTTCAACTCCAGAACTCCAATTTTATATTGCTACCACTCGAGAGTAGCTCTGGGAAAGCAACCAGGGCATCTGCCCCATTACAGACACCAATACAGGCAACTGATCAACTCACAGACTGTCACACAGTATCACAGTATGACAGTATCACCAAGGTTGGAAGAGACCTCACAGATCATCAAGTCCAACCCTTTACCACAGAGCTCAAGGCTAGACCATGGCATCAAGTGCCACGTCCAACCTTGCCTTGAACAGCTCCAGGGACGGAGACTCCACCACCTCCCCGGGCAGCCCATTCCAGTGTCCAATGACTCTCTCAGTGAAGAACTTTCTCCTCACCTCCAGCCTAAATTTCCCCTGGTGCAGCCTGAGGCTGTGTCCTCTCGTTCTGGTGCTGGCCACCTGAGAGAAGAGAGCAACCTCCTCCTGGCCACAACCACCCTTCAGATAGTAGTAGACAGCAATAAGGTCATGCCCAAGCCTCCTCTTCTCCAGGCTAAACAATCCCAGCTCCCTCAGCCTCTATCTAGACAGAAGGGAGAAAACAGCTAGCATGGCACGGTGGACAAAACTGCAAGCAGAAGTCTCGCTTTGTTCTCTGCCTCATCGTTCAAGTCCTTGCCTTAGTAAGTATCCATGAATTTACCAGTAAGGAAAAAAACAACAACCACCAAAAGAAAACAGTAGTAGCCTCATTGTTCAATTTGGGTGAGCTGGCAGGGTATGAAGAAATGAAGCAAATTCAGCACTCTTTGTGTGTTACTGAAATTGTTCAGAGAGAATATTTGGAACAGCAGCGGTTTCAGGGAATAAATGGGAAAGCTGGAAATGGAAAGAGAAAGGCAGAGGGGGAAGAAAAGACAAAGCAAAGAAATAAAACCCCACAACAACAAAAAGAAAAAAAAACATTCCCTACTGAGCAGGTATCTACAAGAGAAGGTATGTAGCAACCAAAGCAGTACAACTTCTTCAGGCAAACACAAACCAAAGCTCTCTCGACTTGGGGGAAAAGAGAAAAAGAACAAAAAAAGAAGAACTATTCACAACTTTGTTCTAATAGTTTTGTTTATCCTGGCCTTGGAGACTTATAGCTGCTGATACATCCCCTCTTGGCTCACCACGGGCAGAACAGCTCAGAGTCCAGTATTCAAGCTGAGCCTGGAAGGGAGAATCTGGCCTTGAAGTGCACTTCTGTGGATCACTGTTCAAGCCTCATTGGTTTGTGTTTACGAGAAGTGATGCTGTTCCAAGTAGCCTCTCTGTGATGAGCCATTTAAACAACACATGCAGGGAGCTGAATTTGTCTTAATCTTGCTTATTCTCCCACACAGAGAAGTTTGTATCATGTTACATCTGACTCTAAATGCTAAAGCAATTCAGATGAACAAGAGCAATCACGAAGCACTGAAGAACAGCCCATGTCTGTTGCTCACTGGCTCAGATCTGTGCACTCTCCCTGTGGCTGTATGAACACATTCACGGCATATTGTACAGAGGTGTTTGGGTTGTTTAAAGTTGGTTCCTTTGGGGGCTGTGTGGGTTTGTTTTTGTTTTGTTTGTTGTTTTGTTCCTTAAGATTTTAAAGTGAGGTTTGGGAATTCAAAAGCTCCAATACCTTACAGAAAGTTATAATTTCCAACATCCATAATAAAAACAATCGAGTCTTGCAACCTGTCTCCCCATCCCAAAACCACAGTCCCTGTTTCCCAGCAATTCATAGAATCACAGAATCGTTCTGACTGAAAAAGAATTTTAAGATCATCAGGTCCAACTGTTCTCTAACTCTGCCAAGCCTGGTGCTAAACCATGTCCCTCAGCACCACATCTCTGTATCCTTTAAACACCTCCACAGATGGACATTCAATGACCTCCCTGGGCAGCCTCTTCCAGTGTTTGAGAAACCCTTCAGTGAATAAGCTTCTTTTAATACTCAATCTAAACCTCCCCTGAGGCAACTTGAGGTCGTTTTCTCTTATTCTATCACTTCTCCCCAGCAACAAGAGACTGACCCCCCCACCTCACTACACTCTCCTTCCTCCTTTCAGGCAGTTGAAGGTGCTTATTCCAGGATTTCCTATGGCAGCTTAACGTTAATTGCAGCTGTTGCCAGATTATAACACTACTCCCATTTCTGGTACCTTATGCTATGATTCATGTGCGTCTAATAGTTTACATTGATGGGTAATATGCACATTCTTACTAAAAAGTAGGTTAATCTTTTTAATTAGCGTGGCTTGCAAGCTAAATAGGGGAACCTGAAGTCTTCTCCTGTATATATGAGATCCAAATTTTCCATCTTTCCACAGCAATTTGCCCTTGTGGCCACGAGAGCCAACAGTATCCTGGGGCGCATTAAGAAAAGTGTGTCCAACAGGCCTAGGGAGGTTCTCCTCCTCCTCTACTCTGCCACACCTGGAATACTGTGGCCAGTCTGGGGCTTCCCAGTTCAAGAGAAACAAGGACCTACAGGAGAGCTCTATGAGGATTAAGAGACTTGAACATCTCTCCTATGAACAAAGACTGAGAGAACTGGAGCTATTTAATCCTGAGAAAAGAAAGCTGAGAGGGGAATCTTATTAACATCTCTAAGTATCTGAGGGGTGGATGTCACGATGAAGGTGCCAGGCTCTTTTTGGTGGTGCCCAGTAAAAGGACAAGGAACAATGGGCACAAGCTAGAACACAGGAGGTTCCAGCTCAACATGAAGAGAAATTTCTTTACTTTGAAGGTGGCACAGCACAGGAACAGGCTACCCAGAGAGGTTGTGGTACCTCCAGAGAAGACTTTCAAAACCCACCCAGATGCATTCCTGGTTGATCTGCCTTCGGTGATCCTGCTTTGTCAGGAGGGTTAGACTAGATGATCTCTAGAGGTCTCTCCCAACCTCTAACACTCTATGATTCTGTCTAATTGTTAAGTCCAAATTGACTAGGCAGGTAGGCAAGGTGAACAGTTGTACCTCAAAGCAAGGAATTTAGAACCAGTTTGTGCCTCGGTTCCATTACCAAGGCCACAGCAGAAAAGATATTTTCAATCAATATCTCTCAGCAGCAAACTCCTTAGTCAATAATCAACCAGGATGTGTGTGCCTCATGCACTGCCTCACACAGACCTCCTGGAGCTAGTGCAGCTGTATGCAAACCGTTGCCTAAAGCACACAGGGTTCTTTCAGTTACTCATTACAGAACAGCTATTTTAGTGGATGTAAATATACTCCAAGGTGTAAATGGGCAAAAGCTCATCTGCCATCACACAAAACATCTGTTAATCCTTGGAGAACAACACAGAGATCAACTGTACTCCTTGTGGAAACTGGACCACCTCTGTCTCATCATCAGATAAAGTTTATCATAGTGATACATGAGATACTGCTTAAAATTACACTTGGGCCATCTCTTAGAGGGAGCAAAGCAGGCACGGTGGTAGAATTTAAATGGGGAACAATGCTCACAGCATGAAATTATACACCTAAAGTTCTTTCTCAGTGTATTTCTTCTTTGCTCAAAGTCGTCCAAGGCAGAAGATAAAAGCTCAGAGATTTGCTGTTTTAAGCAGTAAAGCACCTGTGTACAGGTGGAAGTACATCAGGTGTCCCATCCTGTTTGCTATTCAACAGCATGGATTTCTGCATGGCTTAAAGAGCAAACAGTAATCAACCAGACATCAGCTCTGTGCTTGTTTTCATAAAGATATAGGAAAGCCAACTGCAGCAAATATCAAACCTCAACAGGAGACATGTCCTTCCTAGATCCCAAAGCTGGGAGTAACAAAGCCAAAGAATAATAATAGACTAGAAGTTCACTACACATTTTTGCCCCCAGTGCTAAGCTAACAATCTGTATTTGCAACAAGCCACTTCTCACTGCATGTGGAGCTGTGCTATTTGTGTGCTTACTGCAGCTGCTAAACACAATACTAATGATGTCAGATGTGACCACGCACTTGCCTAAGTAGGACTTAGGCTTCTAAAGAGACAGAAATTAATGGTCTAACATTTGCTTTCCCATGATTCACAGAGTTTCAGGAATTGTTACAATGTACTAGGAGGGGCAAAGGAAGGCCTAATAAAATACTGGATTAAGAAAACTCTCAGGGCAGCAACACTTGAAAACACACTTATCACAGCTGTAATTACAAGCCTGAGTGGCCACAGCTGATCCCTAACCTCAAACACTCCCATTCCCTGAGTCTGCATGAGGAAAAAAAAATCTTTACTATGGCCTTATTAAAGAAGCATTTCCTTACAGCTGTTGTGAAGGTTCTGCTACTTTAACCTGTTTATATAGGCTCAAGCCAAGACACTGCACCTACCTCTAAGTGCCCAGGTTGTTCAGATTTTCATAGGTCTCACCACTGCCTTTGTGCTGCATTGTTTCAGGAAGGGAACTTCAGTCACATTCACCTGCTGTTTGACATCACCACTCCCTCTGACAACTGCTGACATAACTAATTCCAGGAACTCCAACCAGGTATTTGTCACTCTAATGTACTGATCAAACTGTGTGTGTCTCAGTATATTTGGGTTATGATATTCTTAATGAATTGTCAAAGAGGTCAAGCTGCTTGCTTTGAAATAAAAGCTTAAAGTCTCAAGCAGTGCCTTTCAAAACCAGAAGCATTTTCCCTAAGGAATTTTCTGCTAAGCTTGACTGTGACACCAGTCTAGCTAAGAAGTCCTTAAGGTGCTTATTTTTCAACTGGACTAACTATGATGCCAGTTGAGGTAGCCAAGTATGACAGTAATATGGATTTAAAAGGTCAAATTTTGCCAGTTTGGGGATGTTTTAGTATCTCTTTGATATCAATCACAGAAGGAAAGGAAAAAAGGAAATTAAGATACTACTCTGTGTACACATAATGGATGGGACAAGAAGAATCTCCAACTGTAGTCACAAAACATCTTTACAGCAGCATTTTCCTGGCAAAGACAAGGAAGCTATGGAACAGGTTGCATGGGGAGGTCTCTAGCTTCACTAGATGCCTAGCCACATCAGAAGTCAAGAGATGGTTGAATGTGACTTGAGAAAGCAGATGAATTAGAAGTGAGTCTCTTGAATACAGTGTGCATTTTCTCCATCCTCCATGTGCTGGAAAAGATAAAAGCATCTATGTCTACACACACATCTCCACCCACATACACTCTATGGCCCCATCTTAAGAAACAAAACTCTGCACAAGTGCTGAAAAGGACTTCATCTATCTAATGAATACAGAGTTCACACAGACAATGCATGAGAACGAGAGCATGAAAAAACAACCTGAAAGAAACATGAACCTGCTCCTGAATCTATGCTCTAAGCAAAATGAAACAACTATTAAGGGAAAAGTAAGAAAGGACTCAAAGTCTCTTTGGGTGCAATGATTCTGGAATTGTTTGGCAAAACAGGCAGGAAAGGTTCAAATCTCAGCTCTGTGCCAGGGATAGTAACACAGTAGTCACTGTTCGTGAGGTTTATGGCTAGCTTGTAAACCTCACGAAGATCCAAGTTCTGTTCACTTCATATCTTTGGCTTTATTTAAAAGGCCAGAAAAATTATATTTTTTTCCCTTGGCTTGAACTACTACATAAAAAACTTCGGAGTAGCTCAGAAGATTTTTTTTGTGTTAGCTGTAAGGGGGAAAAAGTTAATTACACAACCCAATTAGGCATTTAATGTCCCCAGGCCAAGTCACTGTTTGTCCACAGGAGGCATGAATAATCATAGTTTATCTCACTTTATAAAAGTAATGTTTACCATTTTTCAGTAACTGAAGCTATCAGCAACCTGCTATTTCTCACACCTTATGAAATAGAGCCAAAAATGGCTAAACCTACCAGAATTTAGCTCAGATGTCAGTTTACTGTCAGCAAGATCTGGTTTTCTTCCTCTCTCTATATATATATAATGTCAAAATTCAGGGCTGAACTTCTCATAATGCAGCACACACAGAGCAGGGCTCAGCTGAAAACAAATGGGAGCAGCCAAGCACATGACATAAAACAAGCCTCTATTTTGGGGCTTATATGTGACATAAATATTCTAGGGTAAAAAACTCATACAAAAGAACAACAACAACAAAAAACAACCTCAGCCAAACAAAAAAAAAATCAATGAAAAGCACTGAAAATCCCCCCTCAACCACCACCAAAAAACAAACACAACCAAAAACTATGCCTACATTTTTTCAGACTCATGACAACTTGAAAATGATCAGCAAGAATGGTCCACTTTGCATTTCACTTACTGAACACGCAAGAAGTATTTAAGGACTTTCCTCTATGGAACAGAAAATATCACAGTACCATGGATTTTTAATCCAAAACTCATTAAAGAATTGAAAGACTTTAATTATCTCACATTTTGCATATATGAAATCTGTGTGCACACATTACAAAAAATCTTTCCTAAGTTCATAAATAGATTTTTTTTGGGTAATGAAAAATCTAAGCCTATTTGAGAAAGAGCACAAAACCTTTCTGCAACTGCGATACGATGCACAAAGCTTTTTAGAAGACTCAAAGTGAAGACAAAAACATCTTTGGTTGCTGCTACAGGAGGAACTTATGAGATAGCACAGACATTTTACTTCCAAACATAAGAAGCCAGCAATAAAAGAAAGAAAAAATGCTGAAACAGCTTTGAACTGCAAAAGGAAAAAAAATATATTGGCACTTGGTGTTTTTACCTTAGCAACCTGATGCTACCAATACTCTGCTACTGAAGCTCCACCAAGCTGTGGGCTCCCACTCAAACATCAACCTCACTGCCTCTCCCTTGCTTTGAAGGCAGAAAATAACTGTACATTGGTACTCACTGCTGAAGACTAGAAAACTCTGATGTTGTTATGAAGGAAAGTGAGGAGATTCCTACAAAAGAACTAAAATTGGTTATTTCACTTGCCATAAAGACACGATGGTTACAGTATATTTTAACATATTAGCAAACTTTACAGATTGTGTGCTAAATTATCTTCAAGTCTTCCAAATAATTCACACATCTTCAGCATTTGATGTGCTTGGCTGGATGCAGAAACGAGCTGTAACTCATCAGGTAATCATCCCCAACATATGGGAATACAGGAGAGCCTGAATACCAGCTTATGCAACGTGTATTAGTGCTTGCAGTCCCTGTTTGCCTTGCCAGCTATAATAACATCATGGCTTTTCAAAGGCATTTTTATGGCACATAACAGCCACTGCTAACATTACTATGCCAGGACTCTTTAAAAGAAACTTCCAAACCTCAAACAGTGGTTCATCCAATTTATGCACACAAGCTTGGTCCAAGAACTCTTAGAATGGCTTTAGGTGCGAAGGCACCTCACATATCATCTACTCCAACCTCCCCATCACGGGCAGGGATGCCTCTGCTAGACTTGGATGCTCATCCAGCCTGGCATTGAATGCTCCCAGGGAGAAGGCATTCACAACCTCCCTGGACAGCCTATTCCAGAGTCTCACTACCCTTGCACTGAAGAACTTCTTCCTAAGATCCAGTCTAAACCTACCCTCTCTCAGCTTCAAACCATTCCCCTCTGTCCTACGGCTAGGCACCCTTATGAAAAGTCCCTCTCCAGCCTTCCTGTAGGAACCCCTTCAGGTATTACAAGGCAGCTATAAGGTCCCTCTGGAGTCTTCTCTTCCCCAGGCTGAACAACCCTCTCCTACAAGAGGTGTTCCAGCCTGAGAATTTAATTATTTTTTGTCAGAATAAAAGTACATAGATTTTTACTCAAAACAAAGGAACAGCTCAAGATTGCCACAGAAACAGTCAATCTCAGGTGAATCCATTTCAGAGGCTGCAGCCCAACACTGCTCAGACCCAGAAATATTCAAAAACAAAATAAAAAATGTACCACCACTAGAAAAAAAGTAATTTCCCAATGCATTTCCATAGCTTGCATAAAGACATCAATTACCATAGCTTGTCTTCTGAATTAATGATTCATAGTGATGGATTATTCATGCAAGTTGGCCAGCTGAACATTACACTTTGACTCTGGGGAGAAAGTATAGCATGTCTTAATTAAGTGTATTTTGTATAAAAGACAGAAAGACAGGAAAAATTGTTTCTCTAGTCAGCCAGGTAAAATGTAAGAAAATAAAATGAGTGGCAATTTAAATAGGAAAAAAAAATCTTCAGCAGTCTCCCTAATCCATATTTGAAGTGAAGTAGCAAGAGGACGTTGTCTCAAGTGAGCTCTACAAAGTAGTTCCAAATTGCTGTTTTGTTGAATGAACTGATTTGAGATCTATTCCATTTAAGCGTGGAAAATGTGGAAATTTCATGTTAATATGCTGTTTCCTGTCACAGGCACATCCTTGCAAGACTCCAGTGATGGCACAATTTCTCCTTTCAAAAGGATATTGAGTATTTTCACAGCCTTGCCTGAAATTCAACTTGCCTCTGCGTTTTGCCTCGAGTGAATGATATGTTATTATCTCAAACAGTTTGTAAATGAATGCTGCATCCTAACAGCCTCCTCCAACGTACATAATATTTATGTGTTGTGTAAGGCCATTGATGATATTTGTTACTCTTGCCAGGACAGTGCAAAAAAACACCTCCACAACTCAAACAATCTCTATGATTTACCATTGTTAGCTTTCAAAGTGTTATTCAATCAGAGTATTGAAAGATTTACAAAATAAGAATGGAAAGTGGGTGATAAATGTTACCATTTATCCTTACAGTAAGTAAAATGAATGATCTAATATAGCTAAAAATCTATACCTAGCTGCTCTAGGACAGCAAAGACTGCCAAGCCTGATGAATTATATGACCACCTTAGTTGCTTATACGGCTTACATACAATACATTAAGTTGTTAGAAGTATTAATCGCATTCAAATAGACCTTTACCTTTTCACAAACTAATACCCTGATGTCTTGCACTCATTACTGGATTGTATTTTTTGAGTAGGAAGAATCTGCTTTCATTGCAGATTGGAAAAGCACAGGTTAAGTAGAGATTAAATGACTTCACTACCAAAGGATCTAAAAAGAAGCCAGTTTATTTCCTTCTTCCTTTAAAAAGATCCTTATCCAGCTGCTTTACCTTCTCTGAGCTCCCAGAACAATCCTGAGAGTCTTTGAGAGTGAAATTTAATTTTGTCCTTGCTCTCTTGGTGCTTCAGCAGCATTTCTGGGGATTCTCCTAAAGCCTCACAATTCATAAGGAATTAAGTAATAACTCAAAGATATGATAGTTACATGGATAAGGATTAGGAAAGGATGGAGAATATCAATCCAATTAGAATCACAGGATCATAGAATTGTTTGGGGTGGAAAAGATGTCCAAGATCATCAAGTCTGACCAATAACCCAATGGTGCCAAGTCCACCACTAAGACATGTCTCTAAGTGCCCTGTCTACAGGTTTTTTGAACACCTCCAGGGACAGCAATTCTGTGACTTCCTTGGGCAGCCTGCTGCAGGGCTTAACCATTCTTTCAGTGAAGATTTCTTTCCTAATGGCAAATACAAACTTCCTCTGGTGCAACTTGAGGCCATTTCCTCTCATTCTGTCACTTGTTACCTGGGAGAAGAGAGCAATCCCCACCTCACTACAATCTCCTTTCAGGGAGTTGTAGAGGGAGAAGGTTTTTCCTCAGACCCTTTTTCCTCCAGGCAAGTCCTGTTCTTCAGACTCTCCAGCTTTGTTGCCATTCCCTGGACACACTCCAGCACCAATGGCCTTCTTCTAGTGATGGGCCCAAAACTCAACTCGACACTCAAGGTGTGGCCTCATCAGTGCAGAACACAGGAGGACAATCATTGCCATGGTCCTGCTGGCCACACTATTGCCAATACAGGGCCAGGATGCTATCTGCCTTCTTGGCCATCTGGGCACACTGCTGGCTCAAATTCAGTCAGCTGTCAATCAGCACTCTCAGGTTCTTTCCTGCTGGGCAGATTGTCCAGCCACTCCTCCCCAAGCTTCTAGCTTCTACCAAGCCTGAAATGTCAAATGGGAATGCATCTTGTCCTAAATCTGCATCTACAGGGCTTTCACTACAGGTAAGGACGATACCCTGTTCAGCCTACCTCCATATAACAGCCCTGAGATCCAGATTTGAGCTTATATTGGTTTCTCTCCTTTCAAATACAATATTTCATAGTGCTCTTGTTGAGAAATATGCTTCAACCTCTTCAAGAATTTATTTGCATTGTGGTTGAGTGCAAGCTTGTCCTCTTCAAGCTAAAGGCTATTTTGCTGTCACTTCATATATAAAGATCCAGTATCAGTTATGCCAAATTCACAACTGTGTTGTGTTTTGATTTTGTGTGTACATTTTCCTCCCTCACATTTGTATGTGAAAAATTACCAATGGCATTTTTTTGCCTCATGCATATCATCCCCTCAAAATAAATCTACTTACAGTCAGTTTGCTTCTTACTCACTTTCATGGGTATTTTCACTATAGACCCTGCTGCTCCATAGCCCCCAAAATTAGACTTTTCTGCTTGCTCATTTTCCTGATATTTGCTTTTCTTGGTATGTCCTCATATGCAATATCTTGCCTTCTCTCTCTAGTATTTCAACTCAGAGCAGATGGGAACTGCTAGCTACATATGATGCCAAGTAACTTCTGTGCGAGGGGAGACTCCAAAAAACTCCAAAATCCACATGGGTTTTTGTGCTACCATGACATTTGCTGTGCCTCAGAGATGCCAAGATGGACTATCAACGGCACTCTCCTTCTGCAAAAGGAGAACAAGCATGGCGACAGCATGCAGTGACTACACAGGAGATAATAAATTGAGGAGCTGCATTCAGGCATGCAAGGCATGTGAGACTTCAGAACCTGTCCCCAGGAAGTATGAGAATATTTACAGCTACAAAGCACAGCAAACATTGTTTCAGACAATGCTTAGTCCTACCAGACATCATCCTTCTCTGCAGTTAGGCATGGACACCAAGAGAGACCAATACAACAGGCAAGCAGATAAAAAGGAAAGGCCCGGTTTAGATGCAAAGCAATGACCTAAGCCACAGTCAAACCATCCCTGCCTAACTTTCACTACTATCAGTTACAGACATAACATAAAATCCCTATCCTGTGACAGGTCAGTTTTACTGCAGGATGAAAATGGGATCATAGCAAACAAAGACCAAAACAATGTTGAATGAGAAGGGTTCAGCTCTGTATCTCCAGTGTCTGCATCTTAAGCACTTAGATGGTTGTTGTTCCAAACACCTCACTTAAGAGATTCTCAAACGTTTCTGTCCTCCTCTTCCCAGGTCCTCAATTTGCAGCTCTCCAGTATTCATTTCTTAGGGAGAACTGTGAGAAGGAATGTATTATGAATTCTGTGACTGGACTAACTGCAGCCAGAGTCACGGGACAAGGTGAAAAAGAAGGGAGCTCATCACACATACAGTTCTGAAGCAAGATCTTGCTTTTCATGCTACCATGAAGGCACATTAAGTATTAAACTATAAGTTTCTTCTGTCATCTTCAACTCAAACATCAGCTTTGTCAAATATTATCTGAATCTTCATTCTAGAAATGTAGCCAGATTTGGTGGGTTTGGGGCTTTTTAAACAGGAACACCTGCTGCCTGTAACTTTACCAGGAACAATGTTACTTTCATAAAGAGGTTTTTACTCACCATATGTAACTGCACATGCTTTTAAAGACAAAACACAATTACTACTGTGTCTTAAAAGTCCATATCCAGTTTAATAAAAGACTAGTTTATTTCTCTTTAGTACTTGTAAGAATCACTACATATCTTTCAACTCCCACTAATTACTTTGGTTTTGGCAGACATAACTGTTTCTTCCTCCTGCGTTTTTGAATAATTCTGAAATTAACAAGTCAATAAACTGACATATTTACAGTAAAAATAACTTGCCTCCCCTCTCTTCTTCCTCCCACTTCTCAGATTTCTCTGTGCAGATGAAAAGGTTATCTCGTTCACCTACAGGCTTTATGGATTCTTACAGCAATTTGGGCAGGAATCTCAGCATCTTTCCTTTACATCAAGAGGACCTCAAGTTGAAGACCTGATATTACAGTAAGCTGTTCATGTTGTCTTAGGCTTTGATTAATAGCTTTAAATAGTTTAGAAACTAGAGCAAATGCTTCTTTTGAAAAAAAAAAAAAGATAGCTGAGAAAGAAAACATGAGTTGCTTCAGTGAACTCAAATTGCTGTGTGAAGTACACAATCATTAAATGCTCCAAGAGCTGCTTTAATTTAAATGTGGAAAGGAAAGCATTCAAAAAGGGCAGATTCTGTGTAGCAATTAAAACAGAGGTCTTAAATCTTTAAACTTATTTTCTTTCTAACTACATCTTACCTAACTGAGATGTATGGGGAAAACTGGGGCAGCAAACCTGACCTCAGACTTAGGAACAGTTGCTGAAAAATGACGTTTTGCTATTCTGTCAAGGAAGGAGGCAACCTCCAGTGGCTAAGTGATCGTGAGGAGTTCAGACAAGCTGTCTTTGGCAAAGTACCCATGCTCCTAACCCTACCTTGACATGACAGACAGTTAAAACCATCATGTTGAAAAGTAGATGTCCCAAGTTCTCCAGCTTACTCCAAACTTCTCCGGGAGAATCAAGGGCTGGAACGGTACTGCTGCTCAAAAAGTAACAGATGCAAAACTCAACTAGTAAGGAAGTGTTTGGGTGGACTATCTTAGTGCAAAGGCAATTAAAGTGTTTGCTTTCCTCTGGTGTTTAAGCAAAGCTCTCAGAATTCAGTCAGAATACCAAAAGTAAAACAAAACCTTAAAAATGTTGTTCAGAGTTAGAAAGGAAGTGACAGTTCACACTTCTCAGATGAGGAAGTCCCCCAAACCCACTGTGAATACAGCAACATGGATGACAGAAATAGATGAAAGCAGAACAGAGGAACTGAAGCTCTTCCAAGGTTTGGAGAGAGCATTCTTAGCCACCAAGCACTTAGCTTTGTATATGTGAGAAATCCTGCTGCATGTCTACAGGTTCAATTTCAATTCTGACAGAATACATCTCTCTAGCAGAAGCTCCATCAAGTCATCAAGGGTTTAGAATTGTCAGACATACACTGCAGATTGGAAACAGCTTACATTATTAAGCAATTATTTGTTCAGATGTAATGATAATGAGTGAAAGACTGCAGGGCTGAAGTACATAAATGAATGGAAAGACATCTTCCAATTAAGAGGCTGGCTATTTGGTTTTAAACTGAGTACAACCCCACGGGTTTAACTTTCTTCTTCCAGACAGCACATTACTTGTTGTTATTGATTCTTCCTGCAAGAATAGTCTCAAGGTCTGGAAAAATATTTCTCAAGAATGATCATAATATTTAAACACTCAACTAAACCAAAAATCCTTTACAACCCAGGAGGTCAAATCTTATTAACCCAAAAGCCAGACACATATTTAACTCATTAGCTTGTATCAGTAAGAAATTTTCTCCTTTCCCATCTCACGGCTCCAGCTGCTTTGCAATGACTCTAAAAGACCAAGAAGGATGCAGATAACTCATGCAGCTTTTATCACATTAGCCACAGTCTGCAGTTTGCATAATCATTAGCTTTGAAGTGTATTCAACAAAGCAGGACATGACCTTACAGTTGATATTTTAATCACACCACATAAAAACAATTCTTTATCATACATACTTTATTAAGGCCACCAAAGAAGATGCTGTTCAGAACTGCTTAAAACACAAACAGGCAGAAAAGAACATCACTGCTGCACAGCCCAAGGAAGCTAGACAATGACCAGACCATCAGGAGGGTTCTTGCTTTTAAATGCAGAGTCACCAGACAACTCCCAACACGTACATACCTACCTCTCACTGTGGCTGGGCTGAAGGATCAACAAGCAGCAGAAGGTGTGTGCATATATATACCAGACCAACAGAAAAAAGAAACTGAACCTTTTGGGTTTAAAAGGATACACTGTAGTGTAGCTTTTCATATTAGCGTATATCATTTATCCACATTTATGTTTAGTATAATAAGCAATTATCTATTCAGAAACAGAATTTGGAGGACAGAAAATGAAAGAGATGACCTGGCATTCTTACAGTGACATCTGGAAACTGAAGATATTTTTTCATACAGGAAACCATCCTACTTGAATTCTATGTTGTTAGAGACCTTCTCCAGCATAATCCTCCTTTCTCATAACTAAGGTATTTACACTATAAAAATATACATTCCTAAGGCAATTGATGCAGTTTAGTCACATCCCTGTCACTGTGTACTGCTTTAAGTACCAAAAGCAAAGATAAGTCTCAAACTTTACAGTTGTTATTGAATTGTGGGATTTTTTTTTGTCTTTCAGTGCTCAGCTTCATTACCTCCAGCACAATTTTCAAAGCAGTTTAAGGAAAAGGTGTTGTTCTGTCAAGTCATTTAAGATTCAGAAAGCATTTCCTTTCTTCCTGCAAAAATACTTGTTACATTATTTCCTACCACCACCAAGATCCAATAACCTTTTGCCATTCGATTCACAAGACTAGCAGTGCTTGAAAGACATGATTTAAACCCAAGAATTGAAATTATATTTCCAATTTAACTACTCTGTTGTTTCAAGTATTTGAGGAAAAATACAAAGTTATCACTGATCACAACTGGCTGTACAAATGTCTTTCCCTACCATCACTACAGTGACCTGTAGCTAGAGCTATTGACTGTTACCAGTGTGCAGAAAACAAAGAAAACCAGATATTTATTTTTAAAGCCACATTTACACTCTATCTTTTAACATTATTTTGAACACACAGCATAATTAGACGAGTCCTGAGTACAAGACAGACATACCCTATACTAATTCTTATTCAGACTGTGCTTTAGAAAGGCAGAATAATGTATAGCCTGTGCAGAACATGGATTGTCAGAAACTATTTTAAAAGGCACTCAGCCATGCCTAAAATATCTCTTCATGGCTGCCAAGCAGCCCAAAAACAAACCTGAAATTTTGAGGAAAACAGAAAAACCCAAACATTAGATGTGTTAGTTGAAAAGGACTGTCAAAGAGTTCAGAGCAGCCAGATCTCAATGTGACAACACTAAATCCTCTCCACTGCTACATTCTGTGATGCAGAAGATTGGGTTTCGAACTGGGCTATGCATAAATGCAACACACTTGCAGAATAACTTTCAAAACAGCTATAACGACACTGCATTCCTAGAACTCTGCTAGACCACCTATCAACAGACATATCTTCCATTTGAGAGCAAGAGAGGGGAGGAAGCAAGAAGAAACCCAAGTCTTAAGAAAGAACACAAAACCACACCACTCCAGCACACTCCTGCAGGGAATAAGTCACTTGGCAGCTCAGAGGTGCACTAATCCTAGGCCATCTTTGGAATCAGCTTCAGCCAGCAGTGCTGTAGTTAAAGTGCTTAGTAGGCCACCAGACACAGACCTTATGATGTGGTTTCACCAAAAGCATGAAAGTAGATGAGGGACAACTTCATGAATACTTTCACACGCATATGAAGAAATCATTCACTGAACATGGCAAATGGAGAAACAGAGTCAAACCAAATTTAAAAACTCAGTCTTGAACTCAGTTTGAGAATGTGAACATATAAGATAGCCTACTGAAGATGAATTTTGGAACCCATGACTGCACAGATTAGCAAACTTAATATTGCCACATGCCTTCAGCTTGTATTAGCTCTTAAGTTGCCTGTGTAATTCTGTAGATGACCCTTACCTTAAAGAAAAAGCCTACAATCATTCTTCTTCCCTCCCTCCCACAGCCATTATCCTTCATCACACATCACCAAGCCACAGTCATTCTGAAAAATAAAAAGGGCTTAGATATGCAAGTATGACTCCAGTCCAAAAATAAAAAAAAAAGACAGAATCTGAAAAACTATCACAAAATTAATGATTACATACTCTAAATTTTAGCACCTGCTGGACTGCAGCTTCATAGTTCCTCTGAAGGGATAAACTACCACAGACATACATCTGGCTGAATCCATGCTATGACATTTTGGTAAACATCTCTTCACCTAAGCACCACAGCATCGTTTACCATCAGATTAAAGTGCTGATCACCCAAAGCAACGAGATAAGAATGGGTGAATCAGAGATAGCAGCTGATTACTAACATGCAACTCACACATACCGGAAAAGTTTCTAAGCAGCCCTTTAACACCAAGACGTGTGGGGAGCATTTGATATCAGAGAGATCTGATCAGCACAAACCAAGGGGGTGTGGGAAGAATTCAATCCGCTAACCAAGTGCAACAATTCAGGTATTTATTCATGGGGTTTTGTCACTCGATTTTCTTGTTGATTATTAACATGCAACTCACACATACCGGGAAAGTTTCTAAGCAGCCCTTTAACACCAAGACGCGTGGGGAGTATTTGATATCAGAGAGATCCGATCAGCACAAACCAAGGGGGTGTGGGAAGAATTCAATCCGCTAACCAAGCGCAACAACTCAGGTATTTATTTATGGGGGTTTGTCACTCGATTTTCTTGCTCGCCCTCATGAAAGGCGTCAGGGAGCAGGAACAGGCAATGGTACGTGCACACGATCCCGCTGCGCCCAGACAGACAACCCACCGCTGCAAGAAGTTACAATGTACGTTTGACAAGTTTAATGATTTCCCTATCGATTCATCTGCTCCCGCTGGAATACCTGCGCCTGGCTAACACAGGTAGCGCTAACCAGGCGGTCGCAAAAGGCAACTTTCAGACTGCTGCGTCAGAAGCGCAGATACGAATCCAAAACTGACTTGGCGCTTTCCACGCACAGGTCATTTAAAAGATAGTTTAACTCACACAGCTTTCCAATAACGCCATGACGTTGACAAACACAACTTTACTGATTGTTTTTAGCAGCCAAAATACTCCGTAACTTATCCGGTCTGCCGAGCACTTAAGAAATGACAGGAACCAGCTTGTCACTGACGGGAATAGCCCCTCAGACACGGGCTTCAGGACAGCTCCGGTAAAGCAGCGATCAGAAAAGCCACACCGACCTGCACGAAATCTCTCTCTCTCCGGCACGGAGAGGTGTTTCGGTACTGCTGCTGCTGGCGCCACACTTAGCCCAGCGCAACTTGCAAACGAACTGCGCTGAGGCGCAGCCGGCGGCGAGCGGAGCTGAGGGACGCGCGAGCGATCTCCTCCCCGGCACACGCCAAGCGGAGGGACAAGGGGTGACCGAAAACACCTGCAGAGGCTCTGCATTTGCTTTCCTCACGCCCTTAAGTTCTGTGACCGGAGGAGAAACACCGCAGCTGCCCACCGCCGCCTCTCCCCTCAGGCGGGCGCAGCCTGCCACCCCTCAGGCGCTAACGGAACGCCGCGGCCCCCACACCGCCGCTCCCTCCACCCGCACACGCGTGTCGGAACGGAGCAGCGAAAAGCTTCTCTCCGTCTAAGACATAAACCGGAGCCACCGCCCAGAACGCACACCTGCAGCCAAGGGACGAGCGCACTCACCGGCCCGCAGCTGCCGCCACGCCCCCGCCCGCTGCCCGCTGCTGCGCCCGCCGCTCCGCGCTCCGCCGCGGGTGTGAGCTCCCCCCGTCGCCAACGCCTGCCTAGTCTCCGAGCCCAGTCGAGCCCAGCCCCGCCCCACAGAGGCTCCGCCGGCGCCGCTCTCCGATTGGGAGTTCCCGCCGCCTTCTCCCCCGCCCGTCTCCGCCCCCCACCCCGGTGTCGCGGTGCATTGTGGGTGTTGTAGTCGAGGCTGGCGGACTACGAAGCCCAGGGCCCCGTGCGGCTGCCGGTTAGTTCCGGACAACGCCTGGTGTGTGGTAACAGCGGCGGACGCTTCCTTCTCGCAGGCGCTTCCGGCGCGGCGGCGAAGCCCCCTCGAGAGCTCCGAGGGCTCCGTAGGTCGGCGGGAGGTGAGGTGCTATGTCGTGCCTCGCCGCTGCCCTTTCTTCCTCGGCGTACGCCCGCAGAGCAGCGAGGGCGGACGGAGGGTGGGGAGAGTCCGCTGGTGTGTTTGCGTAGGGCCTGCCTCGCCCTTCAAGGCTGTGCCGCGTTAGGAGCGTTAAACTCTCCAGCATCGGGGCCTGGCTTAGGGGCGACGGGGAGGGGAAGACAGGACTGGCGGAGGAACGGTGAGGGCCGCCGGTAGCGCCCACCGCAGGTGAGCGCGGCCTCGGGCCTCGCCCTGCGGGAAAGAAGGAGGGTGCCCTATCCATGCCCCTCCCTGCAGGGGAGAGGGTCCGGCCCTGCCGGGCGGAGGACCTGTTTCCTCTCGCCCTGAGGCAGAGGAGCAGCGGGACGAGGGCTTCTCTTTGCCCTTCCCGCAGCCCTCCGTACGCCTGCACCAGTGCGTGGTTTGGGGCCCTCTCCTTGGGCTGGGGAGGGCGGCCGAAGAGGGAGTGCCTGGTTAAAGGCCCCTCGGCCTGAGCCGCCCCGCGCTCTGGCTGTTGGGTCCCGGGAGGGCGGCTGGGGGGCACGCCCGGGCCTGGGAAGCATAGGCCCGGATGTGGAGTATTTTTAGCTCGTCCTAACGTCGGAGCAGAGGGAGCGCTGTCAGGTGGCTGCGATCAGCGGCAGCGGCGCGGTCAGTGCCTCCTCAGGTGGGAGAGAGAAAAGGGCATCTCTGCTCCCTTCCGCAAGCCAAGAGACTCTGGGGCCACCCCCCCACCGCAGCGGGAATCGAAAGTGCCTGGAAGGAAAAACAGATACCCTGTGCTGTGCACCTTTTAGTGACTGAGCAGTCGGGGGAGACGCTGAGTCCTTGACTGTCCCATTAAGCTTGGTTGGTTCCCTCCCTGTAGATCCCTGTAGCTTTCACATACCGGGCTGATGCCTGAAACCTTGGCCCAGGTTTGTGCTGTTATCAGACGAGCTAGTTGCCCTCTGGTATTTGTTTACTTGTTGGAATGTATTTCTGTGTTCGAAAGTGTCTTGCCCCTTGATGTTTCATAGCTTTCCTTTAACGCTCCTAAAGGGAAGAAAAAGAAAGAAACAGGGATACACTGTGATTGTAAATGCTAAGGACAGTGACCTGTTTTGGTTGTCCTGTGTAATAATATTGATGTTGCTAACTAGTGAAACTGGGACACAGTGCAGGAGGCTATAGTGGTGGGCAGACATAACACCTGGGTGTATTAGGACAGGCTAAATTCCATTTTGAAGCTCAACATTGCAAGAAAGCATGAGCTAATTTTAAACCTGTCTTCAGAGTAGGGTTGGGTGTCGGTGTTTTAAGTTGGTAGGATTCTAAAAATAGATATCTTGGGTTTATTGCAAGTTCGTGTGACTTCTGAATTAGTCACAGGAATTACAGTAATAAAATGCATAAGCAGCTAGGCTTTGTCAGAGTGAAGTCAACTGTGACTATTACATGAGCATGGAGAAGTTTGAAAACTGTGTATCTATTCCAGTGAGAGGTATTTAAATATACTTTTGAAACTTCAATGCTGTGTTCTGGTGACTCTCCTTTTGTTAACTCTTCAGTGAAACTTCTGGGTGTGAGAGTTTGTGGCATGTGGAATGTGTAAGAGTTTGTGGCAGTGCAGTAGGTTTAGGGCTCTTTTCAAACTTTCTTGTTATCTGTACTGATCTTTAAAATACAGATGTTATCCTAGCAGATATCCTATCTGTATGCCAGTTCCAGTCAGTTTAACCATATTGCCATGAAGTCCCCTAGGTTTAAGAAGAGTAAAGTAGTTGTGTGTCTGAAGCACAAAGCCTTTAAGCTATGTACCATATAGTGTACCTTATACAGTGGGAAATAATTGCGGTCCCTAACAGGAATACCACACTGACAGGTAAGCTACCATCTGACAAGGAAAAGGGCAATGTTTTCATTTCTTCTAAATGACCATTGATAAGGTAAGCTTAGTTGCCAGGCTGTGCATGGGGTATGCATATACTTTAAAAAAGCATGCTCTGCAAATTTTCTTCTTCTGTAAAATTTGCAACTATAGTTAGTAAGTTACCTAAACACCCTCCTCCCATGCATGTTGGTCTTACAGATAAGAGACAAGCTCTTTTGCTTTTAATTCAATTCAGGACTGAATTCAAGCTGCTGTTTCACTTCCTCCACTCTTCCTGAACTGAAGTCACTTTTTCTTTTGACTCAGAGGTCTCAAATCAGGTTAGAAGTAAAACCTCCTGAATGCTCATTTGAAAAAGTGGAGCAGAACTTCTGGCAGTAAAGATAGCCTTTCCTGGCAGGAATAGAACCGTGATTTCTACTGAAGCCAACTATTGAACTAATCATTCTGGTAGATCACAGCCTCAGGCCTTGTTCCCCTTTACTACTGTTCTGAAAGAGTATTCATGTCTGAGTGCTTAAAGTTTTCCAGAGACAAGGTAGATGGAGCCTGGAAAAGGGAATAGAGGCTTCAGTGTACAAGTAAATCTACTGCTGACAGTGGAGGGTTGAAATTCTGCCAGTTGATGCCTCATATTTCTGTTGGTTTAAAAACTGTTTGAAGGTTGTAATCATGACTCTGCTCTCTTCTCTTGAAACACTGATTCAGATGACAGTGTTAACCAATTTTCATGGATGCTTTCCTTGTTTTCACAGTGGCCAGTGAGCAGATGTGGGCTGTGTAGTCATAATCTGTTGATTACAGTGTTACAGAGCAGCTCTGTAGTTCTACTTGATTTTAGTGCATGAGCAAAAGTCAATTGGTAGATGAAACAGGTTAGAGAAAGCAAATTATCACCGTAGATACTGACAGCAGTAGCTCTACATTTTGGGAAGTATGGTGGGGTTTGCTACTTGCCCTTTTTGCCTTACAGAAAGGTTATCTTAATGTAGTTTTTCTGCTGATGAAGTTCAGTGGAATGGTTTAAAATACATTTGGATGGATATGGGGGAATAGGTCTGTTGAGAAATCCTTTCAAATTTATTTCTGATCTAAAGCATACCATTCCTCTCCATTTTTAGCTGGGATAATGTTGTAGTGCTGGAGCTTAAAGGTTAGAATATAAGATTTATGCTGACAGTGAAAGTATATACTCCATGTTAGTACCTCTCTTGGAACTCAGCTTGATATGTTCAATGGCTTAAGGCTGAGCAGCAGAATTGTTTTAACTGGCATCTTAGCAGACCTTTCAAATGTAGATTCTCTTCAAATTCCATATGTCATTCTGTACAATCTCTCTGATGGTTGATTTCATGATGGAGCATGAAGCATGATTCTAATTGCACAGGCAAAATAGAATCTGTGGTCTTACTGTAACAAAGATCACGCTTGCATGCAGATATAAATATTTGGCGGTATCTTGCTACCTTCTCTTTGTCTTCCCCCTTAGACCAATTAACAGGTTTGCCAGCAGAGTAACACCTTTTTTTTCAGCTTACAGTGAATTGCCAGGACTTCCTGTGCTGCTCTAACAGATCACCTTCTCCTGGAATCCTATTCCATCTTTTCTTTGGGAATATAAAAACCCAAACCCTCAGTTGGCAGATGAAACCAGGGTGAACTCGTCTCAAATAAAAGACTCTTTGAGATTGTAGTGAAATGAGTTTAAGCTTTTGGAAGACAGTGTTGCTATAAAGCTTGGCAGCTATGCAGATGGCTGCTTTTGATCACATACCAGCAGAAATACTGAAAGCTTCTATTGCTGCGTGATGATGTGCATTAAACTTTGGGCTCTTTCAAAGGTTACTGAACTTTCTAGTAATTGATCTAAGTAATAGAGCAAAAAGTTCTGTTTTCATGGGGCTTTGGTCCATAACTAGGTTTGAGAATTTCTTCAATATGTGAGTTTCTGCAATTCTGACAAACTAGCTTTCTGTAATGCAAATCAAAGTGAGGGTTATCCCAACTATTTAACACTAGCAGAGGCCCCAGCACATCAGAATTAACACCTGAAAGATAAGCAGTTGATCCGTGGTTGCAAAGACCAGTAGTATCTACATCTTCTCTCTAGTTCCAACACTTGTACACTTTGTGTTAATATAAATCCAAGGCTTTGTATTTGGTTTGGAGAGTGTCAGTGTCTGGTAAAGAGGTAATGATACCTGGAGTGTAATTGTTTTTATATGAGGGATTTAACTGCTGTGGGTTAGTAACAATAGCTTATGGCTCTTCAACAGAAAATGAGTTCTTCATGGTAGTCTACAGTGTAATAGGTGTTCATCATAGAAATCCATCATTTCAGTTAGTATTTCCTTTTCTTTGTGGACACTAATTCAAAACCAAAGTAATTATATTTAATGGTTCTTTCGTCCTTCTTTCACCCTTCTTCCCATGATCAAAAGTCTTTTGGGTAGGATAAAACAATATTAGATGATCTCATTTAACTGTTAAACACCTACTGTGAGAATACAGTAGTCTGATTTACTGCAAGATTTTATCTAATCTGTGAATGCTGTCCTCAGTGGTGTTAGAGTAGCATCTTGCAGGAGTATACATTTTAGTGACCTTTCAGAAACACCAAATTAAACAGTAAACCAAACAGTTTTCCATCCACTCTGTCATGTACATGCCAGCACATTTAGTGGAGGGAATCTCCACGTATAATAAATGGGACAGCTTGTACTTGCTATTGTGAGTGAAAACTTGTTCAGACAAGTTCTCTCTCCCCCATTGACTAGACCTTGAATGAATTTATATAACTCTGAAACAAGTTCCTTAAAGATATTCAACTTTTTAGGAATTATGATTATTCATTTCTATCTTCCATGTTTTTGACAGCTGTAAAATCTCTATGGGCAGGTGATTAAAAATGTGAGAATCCTAATTTTTGTTGTTCCATCTATGCGGACATCTCATCTCTACAGATTCCTTCTAAAGTCTTTGTAATCCTGTTCTGTGGCTGTAGGAATTTGCTCACCTATGTCACGTTTGAGAGGTTAGGACAGTAAAACAGTGATGAGATCTTTGCACTGAGTAGTCCACATCAGAAGGATTGCATGAAGAGCTGTCCCATGTTACTGTGGTCATGCTGAATTTGTCTCTATATGGGTTTTTAACTGTGGCTGTTTCAGGAGTGTGACCATTTCTTCACTAGTCTCACTCATCTCAGTTGAGACATCCATATTTGTTGTCTGTGCTGACTAATCAATAACAAAATTGACTTGTGTAATTATGGCTAAACTACTATATCCCTGCCATGGGAAAAGAAAAATCTCTCTGTTTAAACAGCCTGGAGACTTTTAGCCAGTGCAGAGCATAATGAGGAATATAGCTTGAAGAAATATCTTGGCCTTTTTTAATCTCTTCAAAGTATTGGGAGATGAGATTGATTACTGTAGTAGCTTCTGTTTCTTGAAAGTTCCACTTTTTTTTTCCCCCCACTTCTCACTAAAATATCAATACATGAACATATAAATGCTTGATGTGTGGTGGTTGTTAGGAGGAAAAAACCTCCTCTGGTGCATTAAGTACTAAACTGTTAATCTCTTTCTGTGTATCTTTATTTCTAACTTTGACTTTAGCTCCTTAGAAGTCAATTATGTTACATAAAATATTTTAAAATAATCTTATGAACAGAAAATATGGGAAGCTGTAACAAGGATTTTTTTCATGGACTGTAGGGTGATGGTTTTTATTTTCCACATAATTTCTGGGTCTGAGCTATGATCACTCCATGTTGGGTAGGCTGAGCTGGACTGGGTGGAGAACTTCCAAAACCTTGGTTCAGTTACTGGAACAATAATTTTCCATTGAGTTAACATAGCTGTTGACACACCCTGAGTGGAAACATGACCTAAGATTTTTGCTTATATAAGGACAAAGATAGAGTATTTGGAATTGAAATGGGCAGAAAGGAGGTACTGATCTCCAGTAGAATCGCAGCTCAATGCATGTGCAGAAATATGGAGTATTTGTAGGTAATGTTAGTAGTCATGGTGCATGTGTGTGAGATTTGGGCTTACAACATGCAGTGCTTTTAAAGCTTTTTCTGAGAGCTGTCAGAAATGTTATATACTGCTGCTTATGAGTGGTGCAAGATTTTTGTAATACATGGCAAAAAAAAAGAGTTCCATGAGAAAATAAAATTCCATGAGGACTTGAAGTGAAATACCTTTTTGTAGTCCCTTATTCTTTAACATACCTGTTCACTTAGTAACTTTCAGTTAGGGTTTTCAAGTTGCATATTTACTCAATTCCAGAAGTAATTCCTAATTTCCGGGTAGTAACCAACTCATGTTCTGTACCTTTTCCTGTTTGGAACCTGTCAGTCACTAGCAATCATAATTGTGTTTTATGTGTTGTGTTTTTCTCACATAACTTAAGGACAAGATACTTTTCAAGTTCTTCAAGTATTCTTGCACAACGAGGAAAAGGAAGAAACATTTTGGTGAATGAGGAGTTTTTTGCTTCTATAGTGTTTTCCTTGAGAAGTGGGTCTTTGAATGAGGATGACAATGGAAGAGATGAAGAATGAAGCAGAGACCACTTCTATGGTTTCCATGCCTCTCTATGCTGTTATGTACCCTGTCTTTAATGAGGTAAGCTACATTTTGTTCAAAATGCAATGAACCCTTTACACAGGGTAGTGCAATCACACAAACAGGTTGCTTATCTCGATGGGGGAAGCTTTGTGCCTGACACCATCTTTTGTGCATTGTTTTAGCCTTCTTTCCATGAATACAGTTTCATGCTCATCAGATTATTAGTTGTCATGGCCATGGTCTTTTTTCTTAACTTTTGCAGAGGTAAAAGGTAAGAAATGTTAGGTCTGTGGTATAAGGAGATGTACAGTTGCACATGTACCTGTGAATAGCTATATACATGTTAATTTTACTGCTCATAGAATTTAATGGAGTATGTTTTTTTTTCTGAGTAGTCAGGTTGCCAAAATGTGCTCAAAAGCTTGTCAGACTTCTGCTGACAAATGCAAAACATGTCCAGCAACATGATTGGTTTTTGTTTCTGTGTTGGGGTGAAGTCTTTTCTTTGGGATTAAATTTATAGTACCTCTTCCTCAGATGAGACTAGCAACTTGAATGCTTCTGTCAGTTCCCTTTTGCATTATTCTGAGGCAAGGCATGGGTGCTTGATTTGTTTTGTTCTGATAACATTAGAATTGCTAATAATTCTAAACTTTCATTGCAGCTAGAAAGAGTAAATCTATCTGCAGCTCAGACACTGAGAGCAGCTTTTATTAAGGTGAGAATTAACTTGATTGTTTAAAGGTGTATCATTCGTGATGGAGCTAAAAAGGCACCTGTCTTGTCTCCTTGTCTTTGAGGACTTGCATCTTTGATTTAATAGTCTAAAAATAAAGGTTAAATGGGCAGCCCATGGACTGAGTTTAAGATGTCTGCAAATGTTGTAAGTGGAAATCTGAATTGAGCAATTTTAAACAAAAAATCTTGTCCATGTGGTACAAAGGCTTAAATGGGCAATCAGTGAAGGTAATAGGATGATAAAGTGACAAGATTATGTAGAGTAGGTGCTCATGAGAAAAAGGCATGCAGCATGCTTTGAGAATAGTTTACAAAGTGAATGGGAATGGAATTACTCTTTTGTGTAGATGAGGATAAGTTCAAGGTTTGCATTTGCATCTAGCAGTAGATGGAATAAAAGATTCTTCTGACTTCAGTATTCCTTAAGAATGAATATGTAGGTGTTCCTTTATATGCTGCTTCACCAAAGTTGTGATATTCTTGACTTCTTTAAACAAAAATAATTGCAGACATGATGTACCTTAAAGTGCTAGCTGTACAGCTGGTACTTCCTTACTCCTGTGCTTTAAGTGCACCTAGGCAGCCCTAAGTCTTTACTAGAGTTCATATGAACTAAATGTTTTGGAGTGGTAGTAAGGAGCTAAGCAGAATGCAGATGTGAAAACTGAGGTACTGCTGGAAATGCTACTGCAAACTAAAAACCTCACATGCCCTCATCCTTCTTTAGCACTGCAGCAATTTTTGATAGCACAGGTAGTGTGAACACTTCCTGTATTAATTGAGCTTAGCTTTACTTTGATATGTCATCAATCAAAAATTGTTTGGGATTTTTTTCCCCCTGAAAAAGCAATTCCAAGATGATGTTTGAGCATTTGGTATAATTGATAAGAGGCATGCTTAGAAAATGTCATCTTGAAGGTGGGGAAGTAGCACTGTGTTTGAGAGAATCGAATTCAATGGATACAACATCTTTTGTCTCAAAGCTTACTGGTTATGTAAATACAACAGATTGTAGAACTTAATGAAAAACTTTCTTACTCAAACTGAGCTGAGTGGAAAAGCTTCTTGGAAGAGCTTGTCATACAAAACCACTGCTGTGATCCAGGAAAACTGGATGTTGTTGTGGAAGAAGGGCTTTCAATATAATCCATTAGTTGAAAGCCATCAGACTTCTCAAGTTTACAGCTAGCTCTTGCAGTATTTGGGGCAAGACACATGAAAATCTGCCTTTGTTAGCAATATTTTGCTCTTACATGTTTAAGACTAAAAATGTTCTTTGCTGCACAGGCTGAAAAAGAAAATCCAGGTCTCACACAGGACATCATTATGAAAATTTTGGAGAAGAAAAGTGTGGATGTGAACTTCACAGAGTCTCTTCTGCGTATGGCAGCTGATGATGTAGAAGGTAGTGTCTTGTCTCTTAGGTTGAATGAGTGTATTTTGTAATTGCACTGCTAACCAAGAACATGCATTTCTCTCTGCCTCTTTTCAGAAGAGGTTTTTTGTTTCTTAATAGATTTTTTTCCAGTGTGGTAGAAGAATATTTGTATTTTTTGATTACCTCTTTTGAAGCAGTTAAATGTTCCTAAAAGACATGTTGGACTAATAGAAAAATGTATGTTTAGGATTTTTTCATGTTTATGTGGGTGCATAATTCACCTTTGGCAATGCTAACACC
This sequence comes from Pogoniulus pusillus, assembly GCF_015220805.1. NCBI lineage: Eukaryota > Metazoa > Chordata > Aves > Piciformes > Lybiidae > Pogoniulus > Pogoniulus pusillus. The sequence goes on from NC_087289.1 coordinate 12,859,415, forward strand.
AGAAAAAATATATGGAGTACAATATTCACCTCCCTTTTCTCTCATTTAAAGTAAAAGCAGCAGTTATACTGTCAGAAAAGGGAGTATTTGTAGGCTTTAAGTTACTTTAATACTACATTTGAGTGTCTTCAGTGCTTCACTTTAAGATGGGCTTTTTTCCAGCTTGCAGTAATAAAGATTGTTGTTGCACTGTGTTTTATGCAGAGAGCATTCACTGCAGTTTTCTGGCCATAGCCTTTTTTCATGCTGTTCAAATGTAACATGGAAGTGATGTAGAACTTTTGAAGTAGTTTCAAGCTGCCTCTAGAGACTTGAGTAAAAAACTAATGGTATGTTTAAACATATTCTTGTTGTTAGAGTATATGATTGAAAGACCAGAACCAGAATTCCAAGATCTTAATGAAAAGGCACGGGCACTTAAACAGATTCTTAGTAAGATTCCTGATGAGATCAATGACAGAGTGAGGTTTCTTCAGACAATCAAGTAAGTGCTACTGTTCTGTCTACTTTCTTGTGGATTGTGGAGTCAAACTTTTATTTCAGTCTGAATGTTCAGATGATTGAGGAGTCTGATCTTCACTCATTTGAGTGGACAGTTTGAGATTTCTCACAGGAGGCCCACATTACTTAGAATCATAGAATCACTCAGGGTTGGAAGGGACCAAAAGGATCAGCTAGTTTCAACCCCCCTGCCATAGGCAGGGACACCCTACCCTATCAGGCTGTCTGGAGCCTCATCCAGCCTGGCCTGAAGCACCGCCAGGGATGAGGCCTCAACCACCTCCCTGGGCAACCTGTTCCAGGGTTTCACCACCCTCATGCTGAAGAACTTCTTCCTAAGATCCATTTTGAGTCTACCTATTTCTAGCTTTGTTCCATTCCCCCCTGTCCTATCACTGCCTGACATCCTAAAAAGTCCCTCCCCAGCTTTTTTGTAGGTCCCCTTAAGATACTTGACCAAACTTAACTACCTGATTCCCACTTTGAAATCCTGTGTCACAGGTCAGGCTCTTAGCATTTAGTGCTGCTGCAATCCTGTCTAGCACTTATTCTATAGAGTTTTTCCCAAAGTATTTGACTATTAGAAGGGAATTAAATTCCAACAGATAAATGGGATAGCTTAAAGCTATTACATCTGTCTCTTCCTTGCCAAACAGGGACATCGCAAGTGCAATAAAGGAACTTCTTGACACAGTAAATAATGTCTTCAAGAAATACCAGTACCAGAACCGGCGGGTATGTGCACTACCTTTTCATACAGCATTTTCAGTAGGCTGAGGGGAAGCGTGTCCTTTTGACCCAGGGATTAATAGGAGAGCTTAACTGGTCAATGACCTAATACTTTAATAAGGGGATTGTTATTGTATGGTAGGTCTCACCAGTTTTATAGGGAGAGGATGATTTCTGTCTTCTGAAATACCCTCTTGTCATGAATGTGATTTTTTTTCCATCAGCTTAACCTCAAGATTCTCACTGTACTCAACAATATGTGAACTAAGACCTGATCCTAGTGTTTGTTTTCTTAGGCACTTGAGCATCAAAAGAAAGAGTTTGTAAAATACTCCAAAAGTTTCAGTGATACTCTGAAAACCTATTTTAAAGATGGAAAGTAAGTATGGCCATGTACTGATACTTTACATAATGAAGGGCTTTGGTGACTAACAGGGGAAAATAGGACAAGCTTTGGGCTCTAAGCTACCTTCTTCAGGACTACCTATTTTTTTTCCTTGCCTGTGTTCTCAGACTGTCATGATTGCTTTAAAATACTCATACTCTTTTTGGAATGCCTTTGAGGAAAGGAAAATCTGTTAAATGAATCACCATATAACAATCATATGCAGTATCAACTTGAACAGGTGAAGCTAAATTTCACAGTCCTGTGTGGTTTTTCTTGGTGTATCTAAGGACCAAAAAAAAATTGAGTGCTTTATTGAAAAATGCAGTCTACCTACTTGAGATGCTGCATGCAAACATGAAATATCTGGGCAGTGTTTTCTTTGACTTAGATTTTCATTGTCCTTTATAGCTTCTTGTAGTGCTTGTAGGACGATTGATCCTTTCATATTTGAACATTTTAGATTTCAGACTGAGGCTTTTTTCAACTCCTGTTGGGTTTTGAAGTCACTATTCTTCTGTATTTCACTGTAGTAACTGTTTTGGATGAGTGCATCCTCAGATTTTGATAGTGCCAAAGTGTTCTATGTGCTACTATTTTAAAGATGAGAACCAGCTTTAATGTCTATTAAAGAGATGAGAGCAGCTGTGAATACTACTGTGCTTCTATCAAGGCAGTCTTTTTTCCTCTATTGAAACTGAGACTCAACTTGGTTAGGATACCAAAACAATAGCTTTGATGTATAGTTAAGTTTTCATGTGAGCTAGGACTTTTGAGAGATTTAGTGGATGCTAAGTTCACCATGAGCCAGCAGCATGCTCTTGTGGCCAAGAAGGCCACTGATATCCTTGGGTGTATCAAGCAGAGTGCAGCAGCAGGTTGAGGGAGGTTCTCCTGCCCCTCTACTCTGATGAAGCTACATCTGGAATATTGTCAAGTTCTGGGCTTCCCAGTTCAACATAGGGAACTGCTGGAGAGAGTCCAATGGAGGGTACAAAGATTCTGAGGAATCCTCTTAAGGAGGAAAGGGTTGAGAGATTTGGGGCTGACTAGCCTGGAGAAGAGCAGCCTGAGAGGATATCTTATCAATGCTTATCAACATGTAAAGGGCAGGAGGATGGGGTCAATTTCCTTTCAGTACTGCCCTGTGTTAATGGCAGGGAGCACAAACCAGAGCATATGAAGTTCTACCTGAACATAAGGAAAAACTTCTTTCCTTTGAGGGTGGCAGAATACAGGACCAGGCAGCCCAGACAGATTGTGAAGTCTCCTTCTCTGGAGAGATTCAGGACTTACTGGATGTGATCCTGGGCAGCTTGGTCTGGGTGACCCTGCTTTTGCAGGAGGGCTGGACTTGATCTCCAGAGGCCCCTTTTAGATCCATACCACGCTGGGATTTTGTAGACTCTCAGTCAATTAGAAAACTCACTGAAAGAACAGGGAAAGGATTGGATATGTGACGTATGTACCCTACCAATGCTGAGGGAGCTAAACAAATCTGGTCTTTGTGAAATGAGTGCTGTGCTGCATATTGTGAGCATAAGCTAGGAGTGTTGGATATTATCAGCAGTGCAAGGAATCCAAATAAGGCTTGTATTCATGTCCTTGTGGAATGGCAGGTCATTTGAATCTGTGAACTCCATGTTGATTTAACCCTGCTGCCACAAGAAGGTAACAGCAATAAATAAAATAGTAGAATCACAGAATGGTTTGGGTTGGAAGGGACCTCAAAGATCATCTAATTTCAGCCCCCCTGCCATTGGCAGGAACGCCTAATACTAGACCAGGTTGCTTAACATTCCATCCAATCTGGCCTTGAAGACCTTTGTGATTGGAGCCTCCACAAGTTTCTGAGCAGCATGTTCCAGTGCCTCACCACCCTTATGGGGAAGAATTTTATCCTACTGTCTAATATAAGTCAGGCTGCTTCCAGTTTGAAGCCATCACCCCTCATCCTGTCACTACATGCCTTTGCAAAATGTCCCTCTCCAGCTGTCCTCTCTCTTCAAAGACTAGAAGGCTCAGATGTCATTACTGAGCTGGAAAACTCAGTGACCCCACAAGTCTTTAACAAATGAAGATAACTGAAGTAGTCTGTTCCTTTCATGCGCTTGTGTGCTTAGTATTTCTTGAGGAAAGGATGCCAAACTCCAGAATTACTAAGGGGATGAAGTGTTCAGCTCTGAAAGGAAGAGGCATATAATAATCATCTGCTTCACTATTTTTTTTCCTAGCTAGCTAAACCCCTAGAATTAAATGATTGAGATGTCAGTGGTGATTGAGAGCCAAAATCTTTGTTCCTGCCAATAAACAATCTTTCTAGGATTAGTTATGCAAATCTGTTTGCCAGCAGTAAGCTTCAGGTAGATCATGATATGGGCAGACATCAATATTCACAGACTCAAACGTTGCATTCAGTTGGCAGGGACCTTCTAAGGTCATCTTGTCAATCCCCCTGCAGTCAGCAGGGACATCTCTAACTAGGTCAGACTGCCCAGGGCCACATCAAGTCTGATCTTGACTGTCTCCATGGAGGGGACTTCAACCACATCTCTGTGCAACCTGTTCCAGTATTTCACTGCTCTCATTGCAAAAAAATTCCTCCTGATGTGCAACCTAAATGTCCCCTGCTCCAGTTTAGAACCTTTACCCTTTATCTTGTTGCTACAGGCCCTTCTAAACAGTCCCTCCCCAGCCTTCCTGTAGGGCCCCTCCAGATACAGCAGTATTTCAATAAGGTCTCCCTGGAGCCTTCCCTTCTCACAGCAGAGCAGCTCCAACTCTTTCAGCCTGTCTTCATAGGAGAGCTGGCCCTACTCAGGACCCACTCCACCAGGTCCATGTTTCTCTTGTGTTGGGAGACCCATAGCTGGACAAGGCACTCCAGATGAGATCTGGTCAGAGCAGAGAGGCCAATCACACCTCTCAGCCTGCTGGCCACACTTCTTTTGCTGCAGCCCAGGCTGCCATTGGCCTGCTGGGCTGCAAGGGCACACGACTGGTACCCCCAACTCCTTTTCTGCAGAGCAGCTCTCAATTTCAACCCTCTACCCCAGCCTGTATCGATACCAAGCGCTGATAAACTTCCCATTAGCAGAGCCTAGATGCCAGTGTATTTAGCTATCCAATGTATTTAGCTATCCAAATGTAACAGTGGATTTATTAAAGGGCACTCTCCTACAAATGTCTGAAGCAATCTTTGTTTCTCTTTCCCCAGGGCAATAAACGTGTTCATAAGTGCCAACCGACTAATTCATCAAACCAACTTGATACTCCAGACCTTCAAAACTGTGGCCTGAAAACTGTATATGTGGAGAGTTGTACTTTTCAATGGTGGATAGGGTACCTTTATATGTAAATTTTAAAGTTTTGACTGTATAAATTATCAGCCCCTGCTGAGGGGCCCTTAATGCAGGATTTTGAATGGGATTATTGCCATCTTACACCATATTTTTGTAAAACATTGTAGCTTAATCCATAATCTCACCAGGAAGATTTTTTGCATCACTTTTTTGCTATTATCATTCTTTTCAGAATTATAAGCCAAAAGAATTTACGCCTTAATGTGTCATTATGTAACATTCCTTATAAGAATTGTAAATATTTGGTGTTCTGTTTCTGACATTTTAACTTGAAAGTGGGCAGAAGAAGAAGAAGAAAAACCCAACCAACCAACTGCAAGATTATGTATTTAACAATATTGGTGGCAAATATTCAATAAATAGTTTACATCTGTTAGACTGTCTTTTTGTATCTCCGCAAAGATGCGTAACTCTTCTTGCTTACAACTGCAAAGTGTTCACTGAAATAGGGAAAATAACTAAATGGCAATCACTTGGGTGCTTAGAGCTACTGGCAGTTCAAAATGACCTAGGATTCAGGAGTTTTCCTTAGGAGTTGAGATTTTTTTTGGCTGTGATCTAATCCTAGACCAGAATAATTGTATGAAAAGATGCTCAACAAAATGGTAAACGAATCCCAGAAGTGAGATGTGCTTTTGGTAGAAATGAAATCTCACTTCTTTCTTAATCTTCTGTTGGTGGTGAGTTAACAGGTTTTACTCCTAGGCTACTCCAAGGTTTTGAGCAGAGGATTGCTTTAAATATATGCAGCTGACTATGCAGCCAAGAGTGGATTTAAAATGTTAAGGTAAAAGGGTTTTATCTTGGTATCGGTTTTGGGAAGGAGGAGCAGTGAAGATAGAATTTCTCCAGGTAGCACTAGTGATGTCTATACTATGCATGCCATAAGGCAACTCTTCTTTTTTTCCTTCAGGGACTGAAATGTAAGGCCTCAACTGAAAAAAGTCATCTCTCTGTAGATGGTTTAAAAACTGCTGGTGGACAGCTTCAAGCTGTTGCTGTGATTTGATGGTTCTATTTCAGGAGCTCTAATGAATACCGTGCATGCCCCTTTCAAGTGCACCTTGTTTATTTTGAAATACTTTGTTTTTAATAGAACAAACCTTTCTGAGTTTTCTAATTTAGTGATGTGGCCATATCTAGTAAGTTTAGGAAAGAATGTGAAGCAGTTTCTAAAGCTGCACAAGATGTTGCAGGAAGATGGCTTCAAACTGAAAGAGCACAATCGCTATGGAACTGTTCCTTGTTTCAGTATAAATGAGGAAGAAAAGGCACATCCAGACTCTTCTTGCACACTGGCTTGGTGCTGTATTGTTCACCTGAGGCAAGTGCCTTATCCAGAGTACAAGAGCTGCATCCTAGAATTTGGTTACCTGCTTAAATAATCAAAAAGGAGAAAATGGTGTCTGCAGTCCTCCAAAACAGCACTGATGTTCTGCTATCTATCTGTGCATGGAAATGCTTCCTTGGTGAAAGCACTGAACTAGTGAAATATAACAGATGTGAAGGAGAGCATGATGTAAAAAATCAGTTCTTGGCAATGTATGTTGTGAATTTCTTGGTTACATGAAGCTATAAAGTGGGATGTGGTCCTTTAGGCTGGTTGTTCAGGCTGTTTTCTGCTGTGACAGTGATGTTTTGTGTTTACCAGCAAATTGAGCTTAGGAACATTTACAATTGGTAGTTAAAACTTTGTTGTTCATTTAAAGCTTGGCATGCTGAGCTGTCTCTCCTTGGAAAGTGGCAGAAGAGAATGTTAGCAGCTACTAAGGAGGCAGTCTGGCTAAATTAGAGTCATACTTAATTCACATTTTTGAGTTCTGCAAGGAAAAAGGTGAAGCAGTTCTTGTGGATGATATCACTTCCGTTCTCTCACTAAAGGGCTTAGTCTTCATTAAGGTAGAAAAAAGAGGAAGGCACCCAAAGTTTCTGGCATTTGATTTGTCTTGATGAGAAGAATGCTTAGATCTAGGGAGAGTGTACCAGTGGCTGTAAGAACAGATAAAAGCTTGGCTTAGGCTTTGTGAATTGGACTGAATTCTAATAAAATGCTGACTTTTTTTCTATCCTATTGTGTTGAGAAGAGACAGTAGCTGGTGTTGGCAGTGGTTAGTTGAATGTTAGCATGGTACAGTAAAATAAAGTCTAACTTGGGTCCCCAACAGGATGTTGTGTTACATCCTGCAACTTGACTTCCCAAAGTGAAAATCAAAGGGTATCAAGAAATAAACCGTTCCCGTTCACCAGTTTTTCCTAAACCCTCTGTTGGGTAGAAGGTACCAAGCATTGGGCTAAGCTTCAGGTAGTCTGGCCAATATGTTCTGGTTTCTTTTGTAACCTTACTGTGATGTCTTTTTTGTTACCTTTTCAAAAGTAATGGAAAATAATTCATTGTAATTGATGTCTGGTAATGGGAAAACTTGAAAACCGATGTCTTCAGGTCACGCTCTTCTGTTGTGTGCAGTGAATCCATATCTGGTGGTCTTATGGACCTTATCTTTTCCACTGAGTATGAGCTGGAGCATATGTCTGTCAAACTTTATTGTGGTTTTGCACTTTATTCAAGTTACTGAGTAGCTGAAGATAAGTTTCTCTTAAGGATTTCTAATACAGCAGCTAGTGTTGCGAAATACTATTAGAGAATTTCTGCTGTGAATGTGGGTTATAAACTGCTATGATAATGTTAACATACAGAAAACCAATCTAATAAAATAAAACTTTGTATATTTGTTAATGAAGCAAAGCAATGTCTTAATCACTTGTTGTGATCTTTCTCAGCCTACGAAGAAATGAAGAACAGCTTAGATGGACTTATTTCTGCTTAGAAATTTTTGTGGTTTAATACTAAGGAAAGGTTTTGGTTTCAAAGTCTGTAGGTTGTGGCAGGTGCTCAGCTCGTTGTAAGTTTTACCTTGAGTTGACACAAATTGGTAAGTATAAAACTTCAGTGTTCTGGTGTCAGAACTTCCATTTCTCCAGACTAATATCAGCCTAGAATTAAGCATTATCTCTTCATACAATCAAGGCTCAGCACCGAAATGTTCCTTCTTGATGTTCTTTTGGGCTCTTCCCTGTGAGGAGCAGATATGCCTTGTTTATTCTGCAGATGTGATCAGCTGTCTTCATTTCACAAAGAGACTGTGTATGCTTCTCTGAATTGGGTGGGAAGTGAAAAGGTTATCTAGACAAGCTAGCCACAAAGCCAAGGTTTAGATTGTTCTGTTAGGGAAGGGAGATAAAATGAATGTAACAATGTGTGTAATATTAATTAGGTGTGGTATAGCAGCGATTATCACTCACCTTTGGAGCAGGCACTGACAGTTCTGCTTGAGAACATTGCTTTGCCATGCTCAGCATGGCTCATCTTCCCACAGGACTAACCAGTGCCTTCTAAAAGGTTTTACAGGCAGTTTCTTCTTGGGAGCTGCAGGAACTCTTCCAGCTTTGCATAATGATTCAGTGGATTAGTTCACTTTGTCATTATTCACTCCACTGTTTTGGTTTTCTTGATACTCCTCTGGGCAGATGATTCTTTTGAGAAGAGACTAGTAGGAAATGTGCTTCAGGAACAGAACCATTCTCACAGCAAACTTAAAAACAGCCCTGAAAAGATGCTCCCAGGTCACCAAGTTTGGCTTCTTGTTGCAGAAGTTAAAAAGTACCATATAATGTTGGTCATAAATCTGTCAAGGTCCATTTTTAAAACTAGCTTTTTTCTCCTCATTCCTCTTGTTAGATGTCATTTTAAAACAGTCTGAAAGGAAAAAACCTCTACCTTCAAATATTGAAGTTTAATATGCTGCATAAACTTAATTTATGATGAAGAATTCACTAACCTTGTCCACAATTACTTTTTTTTTTTCCTTTTCCTTTCTTCTTCACTTAGTCTTGGGATGAATTTTATACTCTCTTGGGCTTCATTTCTTAAAGGCACACAGCCCCAAGTGTTTTGGTCCTGCCTGAAAAGAGCAGAGATACTGGGCAATGCTTAACTTGGTCTTTTGAGGCTGAGACAAAACAATTTATCCTCCTGCTTGTTGTGCAAGCTTGAATTTTACCACAAAATTCATTGGCAATGGTGCCTCCAAGGCAGAAGAGGAGGAGGAGGGTTTGGCTCACCTGGACATTTCTATAGAGTAATGTCTCAGCTTCTTTGTCCCTCTTTTCTGCCTCACAGCTTGGTTATTATTTTGTAGACATAGTGCTTGATTTCTGAGACTATTCAGAATGCTTTTGACTAGGTACAGTGCACAGCAATGGTTTGCTGGGGCACAGAATCATAGGATAGTTTTGGTTGGAAGAGACATTTAAGATCCTCAAGTCCAGTTTTAAGCCAAGAGTGCCAGGTCATCACTAAGCCGTGTGCCTCAGCACCACATCTCTTCTCAGCATGTATTGCATGCCACCTTCACAAATCCTTATGCCAGATGCAGGTGTATGGCTTTCTTAGTGCTCCTTGTAAGGATGAGGAGTGCAGCTCAGCAACATTTGAGGTGCAAGAATTATTTGCACCTGCACTGCAGTCATCATAAAAAGCTCAGGCTGTGGTGTAAGGCTACCTGAACACTCTCAGTGTAGGATTATATGATTAAGGGTTTAATCTCTTTCCCTTTCCTGCCATCTTGCAATGCTGCTTATCACAGGTCCAACTGTTAAGTTCAGTGAGACTTCGCTTTGCAGCACCTGCAGTAGAAGTCTGCAATTTAGGAGTTCAGAGCTCCAGAAGATGCATTGCTGGGTAAAGATCAGATTGGGCAGACATTTCCAGTTAAAAGTGTCTTTGGTTAGGACTTTGCTTTAACTTTGGGATTTATTTTGTGCTACTGAAGATTTCACTTCTCTGTGGTAGCCATGGAGGGAAGTTCAGTTGCTGTTACAGGGACTGTGACACTTGTGAGCACCAAAGGGAAAGGAAGCAAAGACTGGGTGTTGTTTAAACCTTTCTTACTCTAGAGAAGAAAGTGTTCTATTTATTAAGAGTATTCAGCAAGGAGATACTTTTTTTTTCTTTTGAATGCTGTACCTCCATTATTTGAGACAAAGGAAGCAAAATAGATTTTTCCACAGCTGATTTCTCATGCACGCTCAGACATGCTGTAGAAGTGTTTGTGGATTTGCATTTGGCATCACAAAGGAGTTGTTGTGTGCCTGGTGGATATAATGATTTTAGAGATCTTGTATTATTTCACTAAGCTCCAAAATGTAAGCCCCTACATCTAAATTAGATGTCTTAGACTTTGTTATTTCATAATTGTAACTACTAAACTTTTCACAGTAGGTAATTGCCTCTTTTCCCCCTCTCCTCAAGCTGCCTTAATCTCCAAGGACAAGTGATAGGTGAAATAGAAAGCCTGAGTGCCTGAAGTTTTAAAGAGAATAAAGTATGAGCTAAAAGTACAATTCACTTAAACTCCCTTTTTGCTGCTGGGTATCTGATCTCTGATAGAGCCACAGTGAAAAATGCTGTGGAGGAACTGGAAAAGAGACTGAGTCATGACCTTTAAGGAAACACAGGACACTTTCATGGTAAGTGAATTTTCTAATTAAAATGTTAATTGGGAGGATTTTGCCTTGCTTATCGAGGAGAAATGTGGTAGCACCATTTTTCACTGCTGTTTGCATAGCCACCTGGTGTTGATAATTTTGTGTGGTTTTCTGGAGCTGCTTAACGAGTGACAAAGAGAACTTTCTTAAGTGGTTTTGACTGGGAGATCAAAAATTGCTGTTGGATGCTATGCAGTGAGGTTCCTCAACATCACCTGTGAAGGTTAAGAAGCAAACCTCGATCCTAGCTGCAAGCTCCCTCTGAATCTAGACAGTGAATCATAGCATCAACCAGGTTGGAAGAGACCTCCAAGATCATCCAGTCCAACCTAGCACCCAGCCCTATCCAATCAACTAGACCATGGCTGCAATACCTATAGCTAAGTAAAACTGCCTTGCATGTGATGCTGTCGTGTGAGGCAAATTGCATCTAGGGAGCTGTGCTGCTAATCTGAGCCTTGTCAAACTGAGATTTAACCCAGGTTTGCCTGAAGTCTTAATGGGAAGAAAAATCCTGTCTGCTTCTATTGAATAAGAATGACAAAGTTAAAAGAGTAGAAGATCTTAGCCTGCATTTAAAAATATTCAATTGTAAAACTTAAAATCTAACATTAAAATCTAAATTTAAATATAAACTTGAAATGAGCTCCAATAGTAAGCAGTAAAACCTTGTGCAAGTGAACATTTTCTCTCAGAAATACTCAAAACTGAGATGATCTTGTCAAAGCAGAACCAAATGTTCACATTACCAAGACAAAAACCAACCCTACGTGTCTTTTGGTGGTGGTTTTCTTCCCTCCCAGCATAAGAGACTTTCCTGTCATGAAATACAAGCAATGACAATTGCTGACGGTGCCAAAGTGAGCGAAGTTCAACCTGTTGACCTCTTTCTATCAGAGGCTTTTTCTCATGAACATGCAATAATGCTTCAGTAATTCTCTGCCAATAGAAGGGAGCAACTTGCATTAGCAGAGTAATGCATAAGAAAAATACAGCTGAGGCACAAAAAACCCTCTGCTGTAATCGTGTCTGCTCGACACAAATTAAGCAGCAAGGCTGATGCGCTGGAATAATTAGAGATCAAAGCTGCCATTTGGCCAGCTCTCATTTACTGAAGTGTCAAGTATGATGTGTAACCTTGTACCAGTGCTTCATCTGCAAGGACATTGAGCCCAGCAGGACATGCTTGGTTTTCTCCTGCTGTTTTTTACTGGTGGAGGGAACCAACCCCCTCCCTACTCTGAGCTGATGTTGAGGGTTTTTTTTCCCCCACTCAATTCTTGAAACAGTCAATGAGCAGTCACCACCTCAGCTTCCACTCCAGCATTGCAATTTGGAACTGTAAGAAGAATCAAATGCAAACCTTTCTGACTTTAATAATTTCAGTACAAAAATCATTCTTTGTTTCCACAGGCCACAAATTTGTCTCTCAGTAGGGCTCCTGGGTTTAGAGAAGCACCAGAGGTATCTGGGTCTAGGCAGGAGGGGAGGTGGGCTGGAGGTCTCTGCTCTGCCCACAGCTATTCTGTGCATGGCAGCAGCCCTAGCTTAGGGGCATCACTTTCACCACAGCCTTCTTATTTGTTTCTAGCCTCTTCTGCTCTTGTAGCCTTTGAGGCTGCTTAAAATGGATGGAGTTCATTTGTACAAGGTACACCTCCACACTGCCATTTATTTTAGTAGCAGCAGTCATTGGGCTTGGTTTCCTGTGTTCAGACTGCAAGCTCCAATTTCAGTTCTCCTCTAAGCTATTAGTCACTGTCCTTTCAGCCTAACTTCAGGAACAAGTGGGAAAAGTTCATCATCAAAAAATGCCTAAAGTAAATGGATTTTACTGGGGGAATGGTCCAGCTGCACTCTGCTGTTGCTTCTGTTCATCTCTAGATTGTCAGTCTCGCTGAATCTAGTACTTGGAACTAAATTTTAGGAGTTGGCAGCTTTGCAGGTTTTGTGACTACTTAAAAGCTAATTCCCAACCTGTACCTTCTGCAATATGTGTGCTTTGAAGGCAAAAGCTGTTTGGAAGAGAACAATGGGGTAAAAATGAACTAAAAACTCTTGGCCTTTAGACTGTTTTCTCCATCTCCATTCATCTTGGTAAGTGTTAGTCTTGGCTGGTTTGGGCTTGTTTTTTCTGGAGGTCAGAGGATGATGGCTACAAGCTAGTTATGCTTCTCATATTTAAAAAGTTGGGTTTTTTCACCTGAATTCATGAGCATGTGGCTACTTGCCACAGCAGAAGCTGGATTCGGCTTTTAGCTGCTGGAAAGCAGCCAGGAAGAAGGGGACCTGGGGGTACTGATAGATAGTAGGCTGAAGATGAGGCAGCAGTGTGCCCACGTGGCCAAGAGAGCCAATGGCATCCTGGCCTGCATCAGGAACAGTGTGGCCAGCAGGACAAGGGAGGTTATTCTGCCCCTGTACTCAGCACTGGTCAAGCCACACCTTGAGTATTGTGTCCAGTTCTGGGCTCCTCAATTCAAGAGAGATGCTGAGGTGCTGGAAGGTGTCCAGAGAAGGGCAACAAGGCTGGTGAGGGGCCTGGAACACAAACCCTATGAGGAGAGGCTGAGGGAGCTGGGGGTGTTTAGCCTGGAGAAGAGGAGGCTCGGGGGTGACCTCATTGCTGTCTATAAATACCTGAAGGGAAGCTGTAGCCAGGTGGGGTTGGTCTCTTCTGCCAGGCAACCAGCAACAGAATAAGGGGACACAGTCTCAAGTTGTGCCTGGGAAAGTCTAGGGTGGATGTTAGGAGGAAGTTGTTGTCAGAGAGAGTGATTGGCATTGGAATGGGCTGCCCAGGGAGGTGGTGGAGGCACTGTCCCTGGAGATCTTCAAGCAAAGCCTGGCTGAGGCACTTAGTGCCATGGTCTAGTTGACTGGCTAGGGCTGGGTGCTAGGTTGGACTGGATGATCTTGGAGGTCTCTTCCAACCTGGTTGATTCTATGATTCTCTGATTCTATATGGTTACTGGTTGTTGGAATGATGTTGCTTCTCTTCTGGCTGCCTTTTACTGTACTGTTGGTGGAATTTAACAGTAAGGTATAAGCATTGCAGGTTACAATGGATGAGCATAGTTTAATGTGTGGGGAATTCACATCATTTGGGTTGGTAAGTTGAGAAGCAGCTACAAGACTGTCTCTGCTGTGCTGAAATCTCTCTCGTTCTCATGAAGCAAAGGAGTTGTAAAAGCTGCTGCATAGCTCAGATTCTTGTAGATGAATTAACAAGAGAAAGCAAAGAGATAGTTCACATCAATTTTGTCCCTGAGCTATTTGAGTTCAAAAAGCCAATTCATCTCCACCTCTCACAGCTGAATCACCTAAAATCCTGTCTTTCAGCCTCTGCAGTAAAAGGCTTTTTCTGCTGATACATCCCAGTGAGAGAACTCAAAGCTGGACAGCAGAATGCATGCTATCGAGAATGGAACTTGAAAACCAGAAGTACTAAGTTTGAAATTCCCTAATTAAGTATTAAAATCAGAATTGACACTTTTCTGATGAGAAGTGGCAGTGGGGCATTATTCCTGAAAGCTGCCTTTGTCAGTGTTAGATTTCCAGGCACAGCAGAGTCAGGAGCCTGTTTCTGCAGGGAAGTGTTGGTGTGTAGGGAAATCTGCACTGGCTCAGCATGACTAACTTCTGCTCTTGCTTCATCACAACCCCACAATTACTTCCTAGCCTCAACAAAATATTGCTATGCCTGTAGTTAATAAAGCTAGATCCTTGCTTTGCCAACACTATATAATTGTATATCCAAAACACATCAACTTTTCCCTTTGTGTGGAACATCACTCCATAGGTAACTCAAAGCTAAAAAGGAAAATCAAATCCAGAGTCATTTGCAGATGTAAAGTGCATCCAGCTTCCCCTTTCTGTGGATTACTGTTGTTGAGGGACCTGTTATCTTACTGGGACAAATCCCTCCTTTGTGCTACGGTATTCAGTACCCAAATCAAAACTGCCATCAGTGCAACCCTTGGAAAACAAATATTAATGGCCTTTCAGTATTTTTTAAGCACCCACTGAATAACTAATCCCCATTCTTCTCAAGGACAAACCCAAACATTATTTCTTTGTAGACACTGCCAGCAAATCTTGTGGCACCGTAAGATTTACTTCCCATTTCATATGAATGAGGTCATATCTTATTATGTTCCATATGATGCAACTGGAAATATCTGCTGTGAATTGCCAGCCAACATCCCTTTGACCCAGTGGGCAGCTTGAGTTCGTACCTGTTGTGGCATGATAAAGAGCTGGGACGGAGCCCAGAAGAGGAGGGATGTGGGACTGAGTGTATCTAGTCTGCACTGGCTTTGCCTCACTTCTGCTGTACGACTGGCACAAGTGCTGTGTCCAGTTCTGGGCCCCTCAATTCAAGAGAGATGTTGAGGTGCTGGAAGGTGTCCAGAGAAGGGCAACAAGGCTGGTGAGGGGCCTGGAACACAAACCCTATGAGGAGAGGCAGAGGGAGTTTGGGTTGTTTAGCCTGGAGAAGAGGAGGCTCAGGGGTGACCTCATTGCTGTCTACAACTACCTGAAGGGAGGCTGTAGCCAGGTGGGGTTGGTCTTTTCTCCCAGACAAGCAGCAACAGAACAAGGGGTCAGAGTCTCTGGTTGTGCTGGGGGAAGTATAGGCTGGATGTTAGGAGGAAGTTGTTGGCAGAGAGAGTGATTGGCATTGGAATGGGCTGCCCAGGGAGGTGGTGGAGTCACCACCCCTGGAGGTGTTCAAGAGAAGACTGAATGAGGCACTCAGTGCCATGGTCTAGTTGACTGGCTAGGGCTGGGTGCTAGGTTGGACTGGATGATCTTGGAGGTCTCTTCCAACCTAGTTGATTCTATGAATTCTATAACAAGTGGTCCCTCCTTAAAAGTGATGGATCAGCTGCCTTGTCTCTGGTTTCAGGGACGTTTTGACACCACCACAAGGACTAGCAGAGAACAAGGGTGACCCTTTAGTTCCAGTAATCCTAACCTTTGTCTGACCTTGATCAAAGCACTTAATTTCTCTGTGCCTCTGTTCCCTCTTCATTATTTAAGGAGCACACACACTGGGGCCCTGATTTTAGCTACATTACTGTAATAATAATAAAATTTCCCAAGCATAAAGGGAAGATTTGCAAGCCAATGAGTCTGTCACATTTCAGAGTGCTGCATAGTCTTTAGAATGAGAAACGTTTTAATGTGAGCAACAGCAGCAAATCACAGCATGGGAACACACAAAAACTAGATGGTATCCTCTAAATATTTTAGAGTTGAGGAAAACTAAGTCAGGATCTCTCAGCTAAAGAGCTCAGATAGTTTTCTGTGTTGCCAGAAGAAAATCAGAGGAACAAATACTGGTGGAGTCACAGTTTGTACAAAACGGTTGCGTGGAAGGTGAAAACTCTTCACTGTCTCATTAAAATGTCTGCTGAATGTTTTCTTCCCAGAGCAGGAAAATGCCAAGATGTCTCAAACTGCTCATTCCTGACTGCAGCACCTGCAGAGGTGCCAGCTGGAAGTGATCTATGCTTCCCTGCAGTTCTATGCTGCTCTCTGGGCCGTGACGTTATCTGGACATCTTGCAGCCACCCATTGCTACTGCCCATGTGCTCTTTCCCTCTCCAGGCTTCAAGCAGTGGCATCTGGAAGTACCTTAACATGTATACTTCTCTAAGACAATGCTGGCTGTGATGCCTGCTTTAATCCAGACATAAGGCTCCTGGGGTTGCTCTATGATGTGCTTGCTCCCTTCTGTCAAAGAGAGGAATGGGAACTAAAAGTGAGTCTTATCCTGCCTCCCTACATGGTTAAATAGGTTTTATTTATCTCTTCAGTAGAATTCCTGAGGTTCATCACTTTCCTAAAGATCAGGACTTGAACAGAATGTTTTCTTGAGCAGCTTTTTTTTTTTAATTAATTATTATGATTTACTTTAAAAGCTCCTACTGTGTTCTTAATCATCCTGAGAAAAGTATTCCTAGGTGGTCTTTGTTTTCAGCTTCCTCCAGAAATGCAGCGTTGGTTATGGCTTTGTGATGCTGCAAGTTGTCAGTTCAGAGCAGGATCTTGTTATGCTTCCTTCTGTGCAGAGGTACAAGTTAGGGTTGAAAGAGCTTGGACTTCCAAACAGTAGGACTCAGAACAGGAAAGGGGAGTTGCCCAAGATTACTGGCCTAACCTGAGTAGAAGCTGGCTTTTTGTTGTCCAAATGATTGAATTCTGTCAGATCTTTACAGACTAAACTCCCTCTGCTAAGGGGGAAATGTCCTACTGTTTGATTTCAGTGGTTGCCCTGCTTTGAGCTAGACTAGAACCAATTCTGGTCAGGGATTTGACTTCTCAGCTCAGTGCTGGCACTTTGTGAAGTTCAGGGCAGGTTTGCACAGCTAGAGGATGCTGCTAGCAATGAGAATGCTGATGGGGAGAGAGCTCCTGCCAAGGTTGGGGGACAAAAGGCCTGGCTTAGACTTGCCCCTGTGCAGATCAAGGGCACTGCCAAGTTCAGGTTAGACATAAGAAAGAAGTTCTTCACAGTAAGAGTGATAAAATACTGGAAGAGGTTGTGCAGGGATGTGGTTGAGGCCTCATCCCTGGAGACATTGAAGATCAGACTCTATGTGGCCCTGACCAGCCTGATCTGGGCTGACTGCAGGAGCGTTGTATAAAATGACCTTTGAGGCTCTCTTTCAACCTGATGCAATCTGAATCTCGTGTCCCACCTCAGGGTGCAGGCAGTCAGAGGTGGCACCCGTGAGGAGGAACGGACCAGACAGGTGACCCTCAACTGACCAAGGATTTCCACTCCAGAAGCAGTATGGAGTTGAGGGATCACCAGTGTCAAGCTGCTGCTTCAGTGATTGGCATCTGAAAAGGACTCTGTTCTGCCTTTGATCCTGATCCATGTGTTCCTCAGTCCACTTCCAGAATCCAGCTCCTGAATCTGGCTCCCATCTGCCATTGGGACTGCCCCAGTGCTTGTACCCAGCATCAGTGACAATGATGACACAATTGCTGTTAGAGGGTTGGGTTCTATATTGGTTTGTACCTATTTGTATCTCTTCCATGTTGTTGTTCTGATTTTCACTGAAACTGGTTTATTCTCCTTTTCCAGACCATATTCCCTTTTGAGAAGGCAGAGGGGTTCATAAAAAGCATTTGTCACTTGTCTAGTGGCCAACTCAGCCCTATCCTCTGACACTAATAAAGACTGCAAGGACAGAATGTCACAGAAAAACCACACAAAAGGAATAAAAGTTGCAGGATCATATTTAACAAATATAACTTTAACAAATCCCTTGATGTGAGGTGGTGGTAGGGAACAGACTGACCTTTGACTTCGAATTGCAGTCTGGTTATTCATTCTACTTCTTCCTAATCTTTAGCTCACATTACAAGCTGATAGCAGGGGGAAAACAGGGGAGAGCAGGGCAAATTGGCTGTGTTAATATAAAATCTCTAACCTTTTTGCTTCAGAGGCTGTTCAGAGGAGATGGCAACAATGCTGCTGTACAAATTCATTAAAGATTTCATTTTGTAATTGAGACAAGTTGTCTCTTTTGGAGAAAAAAAGAGTTCAAAGCAGCATGGAATGGAAAAAGAGGGCAGAGAGGGGAAGGTGGTGGTGTCAGAACAGAGAAAAGAAAATGTTTTGCCTTTAAGCACCCTTGTAGATTTGCCTTAGGGATCCAGCTCTGAAGATGGCTTGGCACATGCTGTCTTAGTGCTCAGTTCTGTGCTTTCAATAAGTCAAGTTGTTTGACTTTGTCTGGCCAAGAACTGGTTGGAGGGTCAGCAGTGTGCCCAGGTGGCCAAGAGAGCCAATGTCACCCTGGCCTGGACCAGGAACAGTGTGGCCAGCAGGACAAGGGAGGTTATTCTGCCCCTGTGCTCAGCACTGGTCAGGCCACACCTTGAGTGCTGTGTCTAGTTTTGGGCTCGTCAGTTCAAAAGATGTTGAGGTGCTGGAATGTGTCCAGAGAAGGGCAATGAAGCTGGTGAGGGGCCTGGAGCACAGCCCTGTGAGGAGAGGCTGAGGGAGCTGGGGGTGTGCAACCTGCAGAAGAAGAGGCTCAGGGCAGACCTCATTGCTCTAAATGTACTACCTGAAGGGAGGCTGTAACCAGGTGGGGTTGGTCTCTTCTGCCAGGCAACCAGCCACAGAATAAGGGGACACAGTCTCAAGTTGTGCCGGGGAGGTCTAGGCTGGATGTTAGGAGGAAGCTGTTGCCAGAAAGAGTGATTGGCATTGGAATGGGCTGCCCAGGGAGGTGGTGGAGTTGCCATCCGTGGAGGTGATGAAGCAAAGCCTGGCTGAGGCACTTGGTGCCATGGTCTGGTTGATTGGCTAGGGCTGGGTGCTAGGTTGGACTGGATGAGTTTGGAGGTCTCTTCCTACCTGTTTGATTCTATGATTCTCTGAATCAAAGCTGAAATCCTGTGTCTATTGAAAATAAAAATGAAAACATGGTGCACATCTTGGGAAATCACTGTATCACCTTCTGTAGTATGTATCTAGTAACTAATTACTACTTCCCCCCCGCCCCTGCTTTTTGCTGCAAAGTGACCCTTCTAAGTAGCCTGACCTCTGGTAGACCTGAAGATGACATTTTGATAGTCCTGTGCTGGAAAAGGCAGATTTTTTTCTTTCATTTCTCACACAGGTTACATGCAGAACACTTAAGGGCTTTACCTTGATTGAAGAACCATTGTGGTCATCAGCACGGGAGCCATGTGAAAGAATCCCATAATTAGGTGAAGCATCCCCAACACTTATAGACTCAGGGAAGTATTTTAGAGTTGTAATGGGCAGAGGTAAGATGACTTGGAAAAGCACATTTATGGTTCTGCTACTCCTGCTCAGATTGCCTTGGATGAAAACAGAACCAGAGAAGGGCTATCAAGAAGATCAGCAGAACTGATTAATCTTTTTATGAAGAGAGATTAAGGGTTTGGCTTGTTCAAAATCTAATCAAGGTCTGAAAAGAGATCATGAATCTCTACTTAGGTATCTGGGATAAAGAGAATTGCTTCAGCTAGAAGCTGACAAGAGTGGATGATCAAGTGATGATAGCATGATGACTACAGTTGTTAGCTACTAGAAGTAGAGTTCCTTCCTTATCTGAGGAAGTTCTGTCTTGTTCTGTACATCTTATAAGGCAAAAGCACATGAAAGGCCTTAAGGTGGCATTTGGGTTCTTGGAAGATGTTGTGTAACTGAGTGAGAGAGCCTGGGGACAGGAAATTAGATAAAGGCTATAAATACCTGAGGCTTATCTGTGCCTAAGGACAGAGGGTTAAAGGCTATTGAGTGGCTGCTTCCTACACAAACATTTGCACTGTACCCATCATATGCTTTTGTTCCTCACTGGCTGGGGCCGGGAATTCACTTCCCCTCCTCCCTTGAATGTTGGAGTTCCATTTTTGGTGTTGGTTGCTTTGCTTTGCTTTTTTGGTGTGTATGTGTGTAGCAGAGAGAGTGTTGGCGGGGGGGGGGGGGGGGGGGGGGGTTGTGTGTGGAGTGGGTTCTCACTTCCTAATGGAATAATTTGGCTGCATCCAGCTAGAGATAAAGCTGATTGTCCTGATGGCATAAATGCCTCAGCACCTGGATAGTGTAAAGTCATTGTTTGTGTGTGTGATGTACTACAGGGATGTAAGATAAGGGCAATTCCCTTTATCATTCTATATAGTCCTTGCAAGCTGTAAATTGCTTGGAAGTGGGTTGTGACCTGGGCTGTGTGATGATATACCTAATGGATGAACTGAAGCTCCAGTCTGGTGTAAACCTAAGTGAGCTTCTTCAACCACGAAATCCTTTGTAATAAGTGCTGCTTTGGACTCACCAAAACTTGATGTAAAAATGGATCTAAGTTTGGACTTAAATAGCAAAATGAAAGTGTGTGTGTATAAAGAAGGAGGAATATTAGTTAAAAGAATCAAGATTACTTAGCTCAACACTTGCAAAAAGTTTTACCCTTGTAAAAAAGAAATGTAGAGATGTAACTTTTAGGCATTGATTTTTAGGGAGGTGGTGGAAGCCTCATCCCTGAAGGTCTTTAAGGCCAGGCTGGATGTGTTTCTGAGCAATCTGATCCAGTGTGAAGTGTCTCTGCCTGTGGCAGGGGGTTGGAACGAGATGATCCTTGAGGTCCCTTCCAGCCCTGACAGTTCTATAATTCTATGATTTATCTTTTTAAGTCTGAAGTCAAACATTCCTAGCACAAAACCCACTCATGTTTCAGCAGGAAGACTTTTTGTATGTCAAGTTGCCCCAGGGAAGTTTAGGTTGGATATTAAAATAAACTTCTTTACTGAAAGGATTCTCAAACACTGGAACAGGCTCCCTAGGGAGGTGATTGAATCCCCACTCCTAGAGGGGTTTAAAAGATGCAGAGGTGTGGTGCTGAGGGCACCAGACTAGGCAGAGTTAGATAATATTGGGACCTGATGATCTTGAAGGTCTTTTTCAACCAAAATAATTCTGTTATTCTATGATGAGAAAAATGGTTTTGGTTTTGTTTCTCCAGGTTTCATCCACCAAGACACAACATGAGTTATTCTGTCTTTCCACCTACTGACCTCCTGGCAAAGCATTTCTTGTGGCTTGCTTAGCACCTTAGAAAATCAGGATTAGATTTAACATTTCATAAAGCAGAGATCCTCATTTCCCTGAGTGAAATAAGTCAGTCTCCCAGTGTGGCATTTGCAGTCTAGACAACCACAGTAATGTCAAATACAGACTAGCAGAAATAGCAGTGAGAAAAGAGGGTTGATACAAGAATCAGTTGGGAGGTTTTTTTTTCTATGCAAGGATTGTGGAGCTGAATTTTACTTTAATATTAAAATGAAAGTATTTACTGGTACAGGTAGGAATATCCCAAGGAGAGATGGGATTGTATTCCTGCCTTTATTCTCCACTGCCCTTCCTTTCTCCCCTGCTCAAGGTGCATATTTCTTGCTACTAAAGGACCACTGAAGAAATTCCTGAATTTTTTCTCCACTGCCCTTCCCTTCCCCCTGCCCAAAGTGGATATTTCTTGCTAATAAAGGACCACTGAACAAATTCCTGCATTTATTCTCCACTGCCCTTCCCTTACCCCCTGCCCAAAGTGGATATTTCTTGCTAATAAAGGACCACTGAAGAAATCAAGGTAAAATGTGTGCTGGAGGGATAATTGCTTAGGAGATTACTAATACAATGCAGAAGCTTCCAGCCAATTTCACCAGATCAGGTTGAGCACAGCAACCAAAAATCGTTACCACCTGACAGCTACTCAATAGATCATCTGAAATAAGTTTAGAACTGGAATTAATTTACACCTTGTGGAGTCTCAGCAGCATGGCTGGCCCATGGAGAAGGCACTGGCACTACTATTTTGGAGAGCAGTGTATGAAAGCCACTCTTGGCCTTACAGTTGTAGGTTACAGCAAGTTGTGGCATGGATGTTTCATCCCTTACAGTGGATAATGATGTCAGGGAAGTTTCCAGAACTATCAATTCCATATAAGGTTAAAAATAAGTGTGTGGAGGTTTTTTTTCCCCACTGGGTCATTACTACATCTTGGCACAGCCTGTCAGTGCTTATGGTGAAATCAGGACTGGTGCTGTAATTCTGAGCACTTGTCTTGGGATGCTTTCATTACTGCTGAGCAGTGCTTACAAAGACTTCTCTGCTCCTCACATGGCCCCACCAGGGACCATAGAGCATGCACAAAAAATCAGGTGGGGGCACAGTTTGGACAGCTGACCCCAAGTGCCTAAAGGGATGTTCCAGACCATGTGATGTTGATGAAAAGCTCAACATGAGCCAACAGTGTGTGCATGTAGCCCAGAGAGCAACCATGTGCTGAGCTGCAGTAAGAGCAGAAGGGCAAGGGAGGGGATTCTGCCCCTTTACTCTGCTGTCCTCAGACCCCACCTTGAGTACTGTGTGCAGTTCTGGAGCCCCCAACACAAGAAGGGCATGGAACCCTTGGAGTCAGTCTAGAGCAAGCCGTGAAGTTGTTCAGAGGGCTGCAGCAGCTCTGCCATGAGGACAGGCTATGAGAGTTGGGGCTCTGCAGCCTGGAGAAAACAAGGCTTCCAGGAGACCTTAGAGTGCCCTTCCAGTATCTGAAGGGGGCCTGCAGGAATGCTGGGGAGGGACTATTGGCAAGGTCTTGTAATGACAGGATCAGGAGTAATGGGTATAAACTGGCAGAGGGGAGATTGAAACTGGATGTTAGGAAGAAGTTCTTTACAGGGAGGGTGGTGAGACACTGGCACAGGTTGCCCAGGGAGGCTGTGGCTGCTCCCTCTGGGGAGGTGTTCAAGGCTAGGTTGGATGAGGCCTTGAGCAACCTCTTCCAGTGGGAGATGTCCCTGCCTATGGCAAGGGGTTGGAACTGGATGATCTTTGAGGTCCCTTCCAACCTAAACCATTCTATGGTTCTATGTCATGCTCAGCACTTAAAGCTGGAGGCTCAGTGTGATGACACTTGTCTTAACAAGTAACCATTATGTATGATGGAGTTCTGCTCTCCTGGCTGAACACCTGCCTCCCCATGGGAAATAGTGAGTAAATTCCTTGTTCTGCTGGCTTAATGTCAGCAGCTTTTGCTTTACCTGTTCCATTTTTCTTTCAGCCTAATAGTCTTCCCAATTTTGCCCTTACAGTCCTCATCCCCATCCCACTGAGTGCAATCAGTAAGTAGCTATATGGGGCTGAACTGCCATCTGGGGTTAAACAACAGCAATGATGCTGTGATATTGGAATGTGTCCACAGGAGGGCGACAAAAGCTGGTGAGGGGCCTGGAGCACAGCCCTGTGAGCAGAGGCTGAGGGAGCTGTGGGTGTGCAGCCTGCAGAAGAGGAGGCTCAGGGCAGAGCTCATTGCTGTCTACAACTACCTGAAGGGAGGCTGTAGCCAGGTGGGGTTGGTCTCTTCTGCCAGGCAACCAGCAACAGAACAAGGGGTCACAGTCTCAAGTTGTGCCAGGGGAGGTCTAGGCTGGATGTTAGGAGGAAGTTGTTGGCAGAGAGAGTGATTGGCATTGGAATGGGCTGCCCAGAGAGGTGGTGGAGTCGCTGTGCCTGGAGGTGTTGAAGCCAAGCCTGGCTGGGGCACTTAGTGCCATGGTCTGGTTGATTGGCCAGGGCTGGGTGCTAGGTTGGACTGGGTGATCTCGGAGGTCTCTTCTAATCTCGATTCTGTGACAAAGTTCTTGAATGCTTATTTTTTAACTTGCTGTGGCTCTTTTATCTAAACATTTTTTACTTCTGTAACCCAAATTCGAGCCAAGAACTCTCCCTACTACAGACTACTGGAGTGCTTGCCCAGGAGCACTGCTACTGCTTTGAGACAGAGCTCATAACTGGCATGAAGTTGTTCTAACATTTGGCAGTGATAATGTTTGGACACTCATTAGCACTTTAAACACAATGACATAATTGTATTTGGATAAAAATTCCCTAATAACTTTAAATTGAATTTCAAATGGGAAGTACCTCACTGAGCAAATGAGAAGGCAGGCTCCTCGTTCTCCTCACCATCATCTTCTGCAGAAAGCATGTGGCTCTTTGTAAACAGGGGCTGGTTTTGGCAAGTCTTTTTTGGCTGAGGGAGGTTGCTGTGACATTCATAGATATTTTAGGGTAATAAGTGGATGGGAAAGATGTAGTCAGGTGAAAGGAGCTTGGGGGAGTGTGGCTGGAGAGCTGCCTGGCAGAAAGGGATCTGGGGGGTTGTAATAGATAGGCAGCTGAATATGAGCCAGCACTGTGCCCAGGTGGCCAAGAAGGCCAATGGAATCCTGTCTTGGATTTAAAATGCTGTGTCTAGCAGGAACAGGGAAGTGATTGTCCCCTTGGACTTGGCTTTGATGAGGCCACACCTTGAGTTTTGTGTTGTTTTGGGCACTGCAATATAGGAGAGATGTGGAGGTGCTGGAGCAGGTCTAGAGGAGGACAACAAATCTGGGGAAGGGCCTGGAGAATAAATCTGATGAGGAGAGATTGAGGGAGCTGGAGATGTTTAGTTTGAGGAAGAGAAGGCTGACAACCTCACTGTTGTCCACAACTACCTGAAGGGACATTGTGGAGAGGCTGCTGCTGATCTCTTCTCACAGGTAATTGGAGACAGAACAAGGGGCAATGGCCTCAAGCTGAGGCTGAGGAGGTTTAGATTGGACATTAGGAATTTTTTTTTCATGGAGAGAGTGGTCAGGGACTGGAATGAGCTGCCCAGGGAGGTGATGGAGTCACCCAGCCTGATGTGTTTAAGGGTCGTTTGGACTTGGTGCTTGGGGATATGGTTTAAGGTGACTGTTGTGGAGTAGGATTATAGGTTTGACTTGGTGATCCTGAGAGGCTTTGCCAACCTTTGCATGTCTCTGTGATTCTGTGAAAGGACAGTGCTGGCATAAAAACATGTGCAAACTGGCCTTGAATAATTTAGGCATGCAGCTACCATTAGGGCAGCTGGCCAGTAGGAACTGTTAAAAAGAAAATCCTAACTATCAAACAAGAAAATGGCATTGCTGCATTTCAGTGAGAGAATGTGAAACTTTGGAAGAGACTTTCTTGATCACAAAATCACAGGTTTTGACCCACTGGTCAAGGAGGTTTATTCTAGTATCTATACCTGCCCTGAATGAAATGCAAGGGTAAGGAGGAAATACATCACTGAGTCACGGGATTACAGAAATTACAGGAGGAAAAAAAGCCTCTCTCATGTCATTTAGTCCTTGCCTTGGCAGCCCAGAACATGAACTCAGTCTCATTGTTGGAGCTTTTTCCAGTACTGGGGATGAATTGCCCTCATCTCTGCTGCATAACCATTCCTCACATTTATAATCACTGTACTGTATTAAACAGGGATTTCTCCTGTCTGTGCTGGCTGCCTTCACTGCCTCCCTGTTTGTCACCCCTTATTTGTCACATCCCCAAGTTGTACACATTTAGGCCTCTTTCACAAGAAAACCCCCTCCTGCCTCATTAAGGAAAATAGCCACAGCAGTGATATTAAAGACCTGCCAGACAGACACTGTTAATAGCACAGGGTCTCCATGCTGCACTTGGTGCAGCTGCCTTGATAAACGTCTCGATTTGACATTTCAAGGTTGACAGAACCTTTTTTTTTCTCCCCTCTTCTTCAAGTTAGGTTGGTCTTTGGCAGGTGTGAGTTATTTTCTTCACTGCTCTGGTTTTCTCATTCAAATGATCAGCTAGTTCTTCAGAAGAGGAAGGAAGCAGGTTTTGTTTTATTGAATGATCAAATATCTTTCCCACCCAAATGTCACGTTACTGCAGTGAGCAGTTATGGCTGCTGGAGGACATGCAGGTTCAATCCTTTACTTAAAGTGGACTGAATGACACGAGAGGGACTTTTTTCTTGTTGCAATTCTCATCATCTTACAATTCAGTGATATATTTCTTGCATATTATAAGAGAGCAAGTCCAGAGGAGGCCACCAAGGTGATCAAAGGGCTGGAGGACCTCTGCTGCAAGGACAGGCTGTAAGAACTGGGACTGTTCAGCCTGGAGAGGAGAAGGCTCTGGGCAGACCTTATAACTAGATTTCAGTTTCTGAAGAGGACTTACAGCAAGGCTGGAGAAGGACTGTTTAGCAGGCTTTGCAGTGACAGAACAAGGAGCAATGGTTTGAAACTGCATCTGGATAGATTTAGGTTGGACAAAAGGAGGAGTTCTTCACAATAACAGTGGTGAAATACTGGAACAGGCTGCCCAGAAATGTGGCTGAGGCCCATCCCTGAGACATTGAAGATCAGACTTAATGTGGCCCTTGGCAGCCTGACCTAGCTGGAGGTGTCTGGGCTGACTGCAGCGATGCTGGACCAAGATAACCTTTGAGGATCCCTTTCAACCCAATGCAATCTGTAAATAACTTTGGGGGCCAGAAACCTGTGCCACAAAACTTTAAAGTGTGTGCTGGTGTGTTCCTGCCAGGAGCCTGCTCCTTGGGGAAGGTTTTGAGTGTCTGGATGCTGCTGAAAAATGACGCTTAAGGATGAAGTCAGTCACTGTCAAACAGCTGAAAATGCAATGCTGTGCTTTTTAAGACAGATTTAGCATTGCAGTTTCCAGAGCAATATCTGACTTTTCCCCTTTTGAGCACTACCATAAAGCAATTTGTTCCACCTCAGCCTGCACCTTTCCCCCAGTTTTTTCCTCTCTGAAGTTTTTAGCTTGTCGTATAGTTTGATGTTATGGAAATTACTTTAACATCACCTTTTAGTCAGGCATTCTCTGAGGAGCATGACTTACAATACAATTTAGTCAGAAACGAGTTTATGTCTCTATAACAAACTGCAAATTACCAAGCTCGTGAAACACAACTTCTTACCAAGGCCATTTACAACCTTGCAGATCCAAGTCCTTCGGCACCAGTCAGGCTCTGAAATCTCCTCAGCTGTCCTTCTGAGTGGACTGCAGAGCAAAAATTGCACTTGGGTTTTAACTACAAAAGAAACTAACTCGGAGATTTCTCAGGTAGTTGGGCGGTTTGATCCCATCACCATGCTGGGGAAGAGTAATTGGTGTGTAATTCCTCTCCCCATGAGGAGAGGCTGAGGGAGCTGGGGGTGTGCAGCCTGCAGAAGAGGAGGCTCAGGGCAGAGCTCATTGCTGTCTACAACTACCTGAAGGGAGGCTGTAGCCAGGTGGGGTTGGTCTCTTCTGCCAGGCAAGCAGCAACAGAACAAGGGGACACAGTCTCAAGTTGTGCTGGGAGAGGTCTAGGCTGGATGTTAGGAAGGAAGTTGTTGCCAGAGAGAGTGATTGGCATTGGAATGGGCTGCCCAGGGAGGTGGTGGAGTTGCCGTCCCTGGAGGTGTTTGAGAAGGATGATACTGTGAAAAGCCTGGATGAGGCACTTAGTGCCATGGTCTGGTTCACTGGACAGGGCTGGGTGCTAGGTTGGACTGGATGAGCTTAGAGGTCTCTTCCAACCTGTTTGACTTTGTGATTCTAATGTAAACATCAGATATCATCTGGATAACATCAGATATCCAGTGAAGGATAACTAGCCTAGTAGCATGGACAAATTGAGGTCATTTCAGAACTGTGAAATAAATGGCTTTAGAAGTAGTGGCTCATAGACATTCCACTTTCTATATGGATCCTAACTGCATAATCTACATAGTATACATAGTAGCACAGTGTTTTACCACAGTAGATTCCTTTCTTGGCCCATTCTGAAACAGAAGATCTCCTGCAACTTTGAGCCTGTAAGGGTCACTGCCACTGAACATTCTTTTCAGTGGTGCCCAGTGACAGGACAAGAGGTAACAGGCACAAAATGAGACATAGGAAGTTCCATCTAAACATGAGAAGGAACTTTTTTACACTGAGGGTGGTGGAGCACTGGAACAGGCTGCCCAGAGAAGTGATGGAGCCTTTGTCTCTGGTGTAACTCCAAACCTGCTTGGATTGCTGTCCTGTACAATCTACTCTAGGTAAACCTGCGCTGGCAGGGGGACTGAACTAGATGAAGCCAGAGAAGGGCCATGAGGATGATCAGAGGGCTGGAGCACCTCTCCTATGAAGACAGGCTGAGAGAGTTAGGGTTGTTTAGTCTGGAGAAGAGGAGGCTCTAAGGAGACCTTATTGTGGCCTTCCAGTATCTGAAGGGGGGCTACAGGTGATCAGGTGAGGGACTTTTTAGGATGTCAGGTAGCGACAGGACTAGGGGGAATGGATCCAAGCCAGAAGAGAGGAGATTTAGATTAGACAAAGACAAATCAATTTGCAAGAAGATTCGGTTTGAAAAATAAGTTTGGTGAAATATCAAGTAATTGAAGATGGAACAAAAGGAACAAAATGTATGTGTGTCTCTATGCCACTATAACAAATGTTTGGTGGAAATTTCAGATACATGAAGATGGAACTAAAACAACAAAATGTTGTGTGTGACTGCTGCTATTATAAATGTTTAGATTTGAAGATCAAAAATACCATCCACTAATTCTCTGATAGTTCATGAACCAAAATCTGTCCCTTGCAGAGAGGGATCCAAGGGAAAGCAATGGTGAAGCCTGTTTGCAGGAGCCTACATATTGATCCTTCGTCTGCATTTGGTTACTGATGTTGTGCAGCTGTATGCTTTCAGGAATGCCACAAAGAATGGACACCCTCTCCCCTCTGTTGTCCCTGCAGAATGGACAGCTTCCTAGGATCTGGAGCAGGTGCTGCCATGCACTTACTAAAAGCCCTTTACAACACACCAAGTCAATCCTGGGTTAGAATTGCCTGCTCATTTATGTGCACCACGGACCAGGATATTTCTGTCTAAGCTGCCAGTCTCTTGCATCAGCCTCTGTGCAATTCCACAAGAGATTTTTACCTAACACACCTTGCTGGCTGCAGAGCTCCTGTATAATATTTCCAGGTCCTGTGAGACCCTTCTGAAATGTAGGTCTGCCAGTGCTGATGTTTCAACTTTTTTTTCTGACAACTCAAATTTCTTTGCCTGCAAAAGCAAGAGGTTTTAGACATAATGGCTTTGCCTCCTCATTTGCCTGATTATAAAACAAATATGTTTCAATGCAGGCACGTTGAATGAGAAAGGCACAAGCTGTGAAGAAGAAAACGAGCATGATTCATTAGCTGAGACATTGTGCTGAGATCAGAAACAGGACTGATGGCAAACTCTGCCCTTTACCTACTTCACGACCTTGGATAAATCACCTGTTGGCTTTTTTTTCCCTTCCCTTTGAGCATGCAGTAGATAAGACTGTCTAGACAAAGGCTGTCTGAAAATAGATGACTAGAAGGACTAAGAAGGATCATGGAGATGATGCCACCGCAATTACAAGCACCTCTGCACTAGATGTTTTGTTCCAGGTGTCCTCACAACCATGGGCATCAGGAGTCACAAACCTCTCTGCAGCTTGATTTGATAAATGTGAAATCTTTTGTAGAAGAACATGAAAGGCACAAAATAGAACATGCCCCGGCAGGATCAGGGTATCACTGTGTGTTCGTGCAGTGCAACAGGGCCCTGGCTATTGATGCAAGACATAATGATGGGGAAAGGTGGCTGACAAGTCCTTAGAAAGCAAAGCAAACCAAAATGTGTTTAGTGTTAGACAAGGAAAACAATAAGCAGGGCAGACCTACTGCAGTGCAAGTTATTAATTTCTGAACTCTGTTCAGAAGCCAAAGCTGGAGATAATTGCTGATTTCTCTATTGTGTTTCTAGGTGTTGAGGATCGGGGGCCTTCAGCATCAGCTGTGCATCCAGAAGATTGTTGGCATGTTCCCAAAGATTGAAATCCCATTTTTCTCTCTGTTTTAATACAGCTCTCAGATGCTCCTTTATCTCACTTAATGATGAACTGATGTTACTGTTACTGGAACAGGAACTAGTAGAAGGGTCAGGGGCAGCAGGAAAACTGTTGTGTCCTGCACAGTTTGGTCCTGAAGGAGGTAAAGGGAAAAGGCAAACTGACCTTTCTGCACTTCCAACTGACCTTTCTGCACTTCCCTAGGTAAAAAAGAACTTGAAAGGGTGTCCTTGAAAGAGATTTCAGAAAGTTCAGAGGGATGAATAAGAATCAAGCTTTTATTTTGGATAGGAAATGATCTCCTATTGACGTAGCCTAATCATGATGTTTTGTGCCACTCCCTAGAGAGAAATATGGGTAGCCTGCTTCTCTTAAATTTTAGTGGAGCTGGCACACTAAGT
Organism: Pogoniulus pusillus; assembly: GCF_015220805.1. NCBI lineage: Eukaryota > Metazoa > Chordata > Aves > Piciformes > Lybiidae > Pogoniulus > Pogoniulus pusillus. Next base: position 12,889,613 of record NC_087289.1, read on the forward strand.
GAAGCCCTCCAGCTTTTCATTTTTTGAAAGGGGCTGTAGTTTCTGATGAAGGTTTGGTGTTTCAAAGAGATACAAAAGCTCCATGTGTCCTGTGCTTCAGTGTAACAACCACAGTAGAAATAAAACTCCTCATCTGAGATGTGCTAGGGTTATCTCTGTGGAAAACTAGTCTTCATGTGGCTGCCAATTGCAAATGAACTTGGTTATAAAATCTTCTTTATTGCCACCTTTCTGTATCCCTGAGGTTAGTTCTGAAATACACATGAAATGTAATTAGTGCAGTCCCATTTCTGCCAGCACGTTATACACAAGTGGCTTAGGGTGGCAGACCTGGATGTATTCATACTAAAATGATTCAGTTAAATGTAAAACCACTTGGTATGCAGCATGAGTGTTGTTTGTCTTCACAGTACTTTAATGATGCACTGCAGTCTTTGGTATTGAAGCACTACCTGCATCTCAATGAAGAGCCATGGTTGCCAGAGAGGGGAACGCCTCTGATAACATTTTCTAGAGCTCAGCCCAAATAGCATCTTTTCTCTGCTGCTTGAGATGCAAACCTCAGAGCATATTGTGTTCTGATACAGGGTATCAGGACTCTTTTTTTTCATCACTTTGTTTGGTGCAGATGAATGTTTACAGTGAGGCAGCAGTGCTACAATCTGACTTTAAAAAGAGAAAGGAAAAAACACCCCAAAGAAAAGCAGGCAGGGATCTAGTTTGCTGTCAAAGCCATCTATCTGTGCCCACCTGCCTGAAAGCACAATTCACAATCTTCTCCCTCTGGACAGAGTTTTCAGGTTACAGAAATAAATCCTCCTAAATATGTCTTCTAAAGCTTTAAGTGAAGTTTAGAATGTTCTACACTCTGTTTACAAGAAGTTTCTTTGCTGTTTGGTTAGTAGGGACACTAATGCAACCTCTACTTAGGAGCGTGTATGGTTAGCAATTATTCCTTCACAATAGGGTTTTGTCAGCCATCACTAAGTGCTAAAACAGCTTTTAGACTTCTTGGAGCTCATGCTGGTAAATTGTAGGCTGAATTGTCCTTCCCAAAGAGCTTTTGGTGCACTTGAAATCTATCATCTTCAAATGCAGTTTGTATTTGGATCAGGTTCCGAAGGCGAGATCGGTGTTTGAGAGTTTTTCCTGCCTCAAGAAGCTGAATCAAAATGTTACTTGCCAGCATGGAAGTGGAAAATTGTTTGTCTTTTGCTCAGGGTAGGTGCATCATGCCATAACAAAAGCAACAGTGCAGGCTGAGAATCAGAAGAGGTAATGGCAACCTTCTGTGAGACCTCAGAGGAACACAGCTAGAGACCAAGTCAGTGTTTGAGCAGAGAAGGAGATTCAGGACTTGGATCCCGTGTTGGAATAGCTGGGCTGCTGAGGGGAAAGATTTGCACTTCTGGTGGGTCAGCCTAACTCAGAGCAATGGCTGGGGGTGGGGTTACAGAAACAGCTGAGTCTCCAGCATTGTTTTTCATCTCTGATCGTTGCATTTTGGCAGTACAAGTCCTCTTCCATTTTTAACTGACCAAGACTTCTTCCTTTCCTACCCTAATACTGTAAAACATACAGTTGCAAATTACCGTGGAGGTAGCAAAAGGTTCCTGGGCAACAGACCAAGTCCTGGATGTTTTCTGGTTAAGACTTCAAAGGGATTTATAATATTAAGTATAAAAATAATGTTGCTACAAATCAAGTGTTACTTAGCAAGAAGAAGGAAGGTTGTTTTCCAGGTATGTATGTTCTCAGTTCAGCTGTTGAAACAGAAGGCTCTGGGAGCCACAGAACCGGAACCAAAAGGCAGAGATGACTAATTCCCTTAAGACAGCAGCCTCACTGGATGCTTGTCTCTGGAGGACAAAACCATCTAGAAACATTTCTATCTAAAGTGATTTTCACAAGTGAGATATATGCCTGACTTTGGATGCTCAGTTTGTCCTGATGTGTGCAACACCAAAAAGGGATATAATACCCAAAGCACAGACAGTGATTTCTTCACTTCTGACAGTGATGGTGCAGCATCTCAACTTCTTCAGACTTTCTGCTTCTTTGGGCTTCTCACTGTGTGTTTGTCATGCTTAAAGCAAGAGCAATGGAGAGCTTGGTATGTGCCACCAGGAGAAAGGATACTGCTTCCTCCAGAATTCCAAATTATCAGTCTAAACATAAATCAGGGTAAAAACCATGTCTTGGATGAATGGCTCCTGCTCAGAGCATAAGATAATAGGATCAAAGGTTGGAAGAGACCTTCAAGATCATCCAGTCCAATCTAACACCCAGCCCTAGCCAATCAACCAGACCATGGCACTAAGTGCCCCATCCAGCCTTTTCTTCAGCACCTCCAGGGACAGAGACTCCACCATCTTCCTGGGCAGCCCATTCCAATGCCAATCACTCTCTCTGCCAACAACTTCCTCCTAACATCCAGCCTAGACCTCCCCTGGCACAACTTGAGACTGTGTCCCCTCGTTCTGTTGCTGCTTGCCTGGCAGAAGAGACCAACCCCACCTGGCTACAGCCTCCTTTAAGGTAGTTGTAGACAGCAATGAGGTCCGCCCTGAGCCTCCCCTTCTGCAGGCTGCACACTGCCAACTCCCTCAGCCTCTACTCACAGGGCTGTGCTCCAGGCCCCTCACCAGCCTTGCTGCCCTCCTCTGGACACATTCCAGCACCTCAACATCTCTCTTGAATTGAGGAGCCCAGAACTAGACACAGCACTCAATGTATGGCCTGACCAGTGTTGAGCACAGGGGCAGAATAACCTCCCTTGTCCTGCTGGCCACACTGTTCCTGTCCAGGCCAGGGTGACATTGTCTCTCTTGGCCACCTGGGCACACTGCTGGCTCATGTTCAGCTACTCTCTACCAGCACCCCCAGGTCCCTCTCTGCCTGGCTGCTCTCCAGCCACTCTGTCCCCAGTCTGTGGCACTGCTTGGGGTTGTGGCCAAAATGTAGAACCCTGCACTTGGCCATGTTAAACCAGTGCTGAGTATAGGGGAAGAATAACCTCCCTTCTCCTACTGGCCACACTGCTCCTGATCCAGGCCAGGATAGTCTGAGCTTTCTCTCTGGAGCTTTTCCTTGTGACATGAAGCTTAAATTTATAATTTGAAGAATTCCCCATTCGAAGCCGAGGGGAAATGGTGGTTATTGATTGTTTAGAAATCTTTTCTGGCTTGCCACGTACCATTTGTCAGTCTCTCCATTGTTTCCACATCCAGCACTTCACATCACTACCGGGAAGGCTCAGAGGAGCAAGGTGAGATGTTGCTGCATGGTGATTTGAGAATAGAAGCTCAAGCAGCCCAGCTCATTCTGACTGCAATGAGCATCATGGATTTGACAGTAAGTGTTGCATTTTCAGTTCAATTTTCTGAAATCAAGCACTGCTTCCAGAAAGCCTGTAATAAAGTGTACCCATGTGAAGGAGAGCTGAATCCACTCAGAAAAAGCTTGACATGCAAGCCTGGTAGTCCGTTTAGATGAATCAGCCTCTTCCAGAGAGCAAATCTGTCTCCCATCTATAAATGGCTAAGATCTAGATTGCAGATTTATTTCTCACAGATATTTAGAGTAATTAGTGTCTAGATTTAAACCTAATTTCTCGTCCTGTGGCTTGTGGGTTTTACTACTAAAGCTAATTTTGCTTTTTAGTATCTGGAGCCGTGCCTGGATGTGAGGATAAGAGTATTTAGGGCAGGTACCTGTGAAATGTGTGTTTTCTGGGCTCTAAATGTACTACCTGAAGGGAAGTTGTAGCCAGGTGGGGGTTGGTCTTTTCTCCCAGGCAACCAGCAACAGAACAAGGGGACACAGTCTCAAGTTGTGCCAGGGGAGGTCTAGGCTGGATGCTCGGAGGAAGTTGTTGGCAGAGAGAGTGATTGGCTGCCCAGGGAGGTGGTGGAGTTGCCATCCCTGGAGGTGTTGAAGAAAAGGCTGGATGGGTCACTTAGTGCCATGGTCTGGTTGATTGGACAGGGCTGGGTGCTAGGATAGACTGGATGAGCTTGGAGGTCTCTTCCAACCTGGCTGATTTTATGACTATCTCATCTTCACTTACAGTGGTGTATGCAGCTTTGATATTCTCTGCCCTACATATTCTTTACCCCTCTGCTTCTTAGTCTTCTGCTCAGTCATAGATTCATAGAATGGGTTGGGTTGGAAGGGACCTTAAAGATCATCTAGTTCCAACCCCCTACCGTGGGCAGGGACACCTCCCACTAGAACAGGTTGCTCAAGGCTTTGTCCAACCTGGCCTCGAACACCTCTATGGAGAAGGCATCCACAACTTCCCTTGGCAACCTGTTCCAGTGTCTCCCCACACTCACCGTTGAGAATCTGTCTCTAACATCCAGTCTCAATACACCCTCCTCAAGCTTCAATCCATTCCCTCTCTTCCCATCACTTCAAGTGCTTGTGAAAAGTCCCTCCCAGCTTTCTCATAGGCCACTTCAGGTACTAGAAGGCTGATCTAAGGTCTCCTCAGAGCCTTCTCTTCCCCAGGCTGAACAGCTTCAACTCTCTGTGATGATCTGGGAGTTACCTGTCCTCCCCTTCTCTTATGAAATCACCCAGACTAGACTCAACTGGCTGGAAGTTAAGGAAGTTAGCTTCATATTCACAGCTTAGCACAATATACAGGCAGATATTTACAATATGTCACAAATATATACAGAAATAGACAAGTTAAAGGTAATGCAGAAGCACAACAGCACTTCCAGAAATCAGAGTCCCCAAGAGGGGCTCCCAACCACCCTTCCACCTTCTTTCTACCTTTCTACCTTATCCCAGAGTTTGCCTTATGTGCAAGCTGAGGTTGGAGGAACAGCAAGGTGGGTTAGAGGCAGAATTAGTTGGACTGCACAGGCACTGAGTGTAACAGGGACTCACACACACACTCTCACACCGTCTGTCTTATCTGTGGTTTGTGTTCTTGTTTTTATACATCTCAGCAAGCCTATGAGTGAAGTACCCATTCTGCTGTTTCCTTTTCACAGCCTATCATCTATTTTTTCTCATTAAAATATTCCAGTTTGCCTCAAACTAGCACACTCTCACAGCCTGTCCCCACAGGGGAGGTTCTCCAGCTGTCCAATCATCTTTGTGGCCTCCTTTGGACCTGCTCCAGAGGAGCTGATTCTCTTGAACTGAGCAGTATCTGTCTTCCAGTAGGTACTTATTGAGTTTGGCATGGTCAGCAGCATCCATTGATAGACACAGAATTGTGTTATCTAAAAGTTCATTTATCATCCTACTGGGAGAGTCCCAGTGCATGTGGTAGGTCAGCCAAAGCTGGGCAATCAGCTCTGCTTCCACCAGCAGGTACTGAGTTACTCAGTTAGGATATTCTCTACCTGGTTTCAAATGCAAGATTTAGCTAGGCAGGCCATAGGCTGAAAACTGCAACTCCCAGTAAATGTATGAATGAAACTAACTCTCTGGAATTGTTTAAAAGAGGGACAAAGAGCCTCTTCTATCCTCTGAGGTAGAAAAAAAAACAGTCTTTGCAAAAGCTAGGAAGTGAGGTGTAGAATTTAATGCTGAACTCAGTGCTACCTTCAGCAGCCTGAGCCATCGTATCCTGCCCTGCTCCCACACTGGCCATGGGTGAGGTTGGACAGGTAAAGCCTTCACAGATATAACTGCTCTGCTAACTTTGCTACAGAATACTTGTTAGGTCAAGTAAGTCTTGAATTGTACAGCTTTTGTAATCAAATCTCCCAAGAGCAACCATGAAGTTTTACTTTCTTGAAGTTGTAATCATAACTCCCCAGTTTTATAGCTGTTTCACCTGTCTGACCTTCTTATTGAGGTGCAAACAGGTTGCCTGGGTCTGTTGTGCCTTTTAGCTGCCAATTGTGACATAGTTAGGACAGAGCTTACATTTCTTGGTGTTGGTTCTTTCAATTTACCTTTTTTTCCTTATTTCTTTATCACTATGTAGGAGCTTCTCTCTCACACTTCCTGGTTCAATTAATTTGGGTGAGTCTGACCATAAGGCTCTGCTTGTTGGATGCTGGCCACAGAGAAGTGATTTCTAATTCTGTGTCCCCTGGCAAGTAGTGTACCTCCCAGATCCATGTCACCATGTGCTAGTTTGAAGCAGGCTAGAATGTTTTGGTGAGAAGAACTAGATTACAGGCTGTGGAAAGAAAACAATGGTGATGTCTACTTCACTCACAGGCTTGCTGAGATGTATGGGAACAAGAAATAAAAACATAGATAATCACTCTCACTGGGGCTGCTGGCTGAGCTGCATCTCTCTAACCCACTCTCCATTTGGGGGTAATCCACTTTGCTTCCTAACCCTCTGACCTAACCTCTATTCTTCCTTGGGACTGGGGTAAGGTTGAGAGGGGCAGGGGGAAGGTGAAGGGGCAGTTGAGAGCCCCTCCTGGGGACTCAGGTTTCTGGCAGGGGAGTTGTGTTCCTGTATTACATTTTATTTTGTCTATTTCTGTCTATAACTGTATATACTGTAAATATCTGCTTGTATATTGTGCCAGCTGTAAATATAAGCTTCATTCATATTTCCAGAGCCAGCTGAGTCTAGTCTGGGTGATTTCTAAAGTGTGAGGGGGCAGGGAACACCCAAACCACTACACACCAGATCCTTTCCATCAACCAAAGGGTAAATAAAGCCACCAAAGGGCAAATGAAGCCACCAAAGGCAGCCAGACCTCTGCCCACCTTCTGACACCCCGCACAGCATGTCACACTTGGGCAGTGAATCACAAGGACTATCCACCCACTTTGCTTCTCTCCTACAACAGTTTCATCCTGACAGCTAATGAGGAGGATTTCTGCCTAATACCAAGACATATGACACGAACTGCTGCTTCCTGCAGAGGTGCTGTGAAAGGTAGTGGGGACGTGCTTTGATCTTGAGGAGTGACTGGTGTCCACCACTCACCTCTTGTTCCTTTTTGCTGCTTAACAGCAATATGATTGCACGACTCCTAATTATTTTTTGTAGTGGGGTGGCAGTAATGCTGCCTTATTTTTAACTTGTTTTTCTTTTCTCATCTCTTTTCTCCCTTTTTTTTTTTTAGCAGACAAGGAGAAAAACTGCATTTAACCTTCTCTGCTATCATGCTTTTTTCCCCATGATTCCTCAGTGAGGAACTGTTCAGATCTTGTCATTGGTGTTAACTCTCTGCCTGACATCTTTAATAAGCCTAATTAAATAATGCATTGAATACTTTGGGCTTCTTGGCACTGCCAAAATCTTCCTCTTTAACGAATCAACGTTTTTCACAGAACCACAGCGTGGTGGGGGTTGGAAAGGACCTCTGGGGATCATCTAGTCCAACTTTTCCCCTGCTTTTCCTCTTATTCTCCTTATCTTTGGCAAGTTACTTCTCACTGTTTCTGCCTTGGTTTTTTTTTTTTAACCTTTTTATTTTAAAATCTATTTTTATTTTTATCCTCTTTTTTTCTTTATGGGATTGTTCTCTCCACTGCTCTTAATTCTGTGAGTTGCTCATAAAGCACTATATATTTATATCTGCAGGCATATATAAAACCTTCTGAAATTAGTGATCTGTGCTAGGCCAGGATCTGGTTTGCCCTTTCAGCATACCTTGGGGAAAGTACATGATTTTTTTTTAAACAGATGAGATAATATTTTTTGCCTTTTTTTCTTCTCTTTCTTTTCTCAACAATCTGCATCCTCCCAGTACCCTTCAGTACTCAGCAGAGATCTTAGAATGCCCAAGAAAACACCAACATTTGTCCTAAAAAAACCATATTTGGTTAGACTCAGAATTTAGTTTTTGCTCTGCTTGAGATGATTTTAAGGCCAGAAAGTAGCCTTTGTAATTTGGAAATTATGAAGCATGTTGCTTCTCAAATAGAATCAAAGAATCAGCCAGGTTGGAAGAGACCTTCAAGATCATCCAGTCCAACCTAGCACCCAGCCCTATCTAATCAACCAGGCCATGGCACTAAGTGCCTCACCCAGGCTTTGCTTCAACACCTCCAGGGACAGCAACTCCACCACCTCCCTGGGCAGCCCATTCCAATGCCAATCACTCTCTCTGCCAACAACTTCATCCTAACATCCAGCTTATACCTTCCCCAGCAGAACGTGAGACTGTGTCCCCTTGTTCTGTTGCTTGTTGCCAGGGAGAAGAGACCAACCCCACTTGGCTACAGCCTCGCTTCAGGTTTAAGTAATTAAATAAGACCTTCTAAAGGGCAGTCTCCTATGGGTTTCTCTCAGTGGAATTTTCTTGCAAGGACAAAGGGAAACATTTCTGACCATTTTGACCACTTCTTGCTGCAATAGGTTAGTATCATATTAAGTGTTAAGACCAAACATTAGTTTATGCTCTGTCACAGGTTGGGGCTGGACTGGCCAGCAGATGAGTGACACAGGTCCTCTACAAACCCCTCTGCCTTCCCAAAGGGAAGAGAAAGCAAAGAAGGGAGAGAGGCTGATGGGTTGGGAAAGAAACTAAACCAGCTGGGATGCAAAGAACAATTCAATGAAATAGAGACAAAGAGATGCAAGTCAGTATATCGCCACTGATGATGGGGGCAGGCCCTGGGTAAGTCCCAGACTAGACTCAGTGGCAGATGGGAACTGGATTCAGGAACTGGATTCAGGAACTGGATTCAGGAACTAGATTCAGGAACACAGGGATCAGAACCAAAAGCAGAACAGACAGAAAAGTCCTCCTTGGACACTGGACATTGACCCTGGTGATCCCTCAGCTTTATCCCGAAGATGCCGTCCACGGGATGGAATCTCTTGTTGGTTAGTTGAAGGTTACTTGTCCCATATGCTCCTCCCTGCAGGCACCACCTCTGACTTCCTACACCCCAAGGTGGAGCACAAGGTATGGCAGTGCCCTTGGTCTGCACAGGACTGAGTCTTACTCAGAGCCCTTGTGCCCCCGAGCCCTTGGAGTGTGGCTTTCACAGAAGCATGGAATCCTTTTGGTTAGTAAAGACCTAAGATCACTGACAGTTGACCTAATACCACCATGGCCATTAAACTCTGTCCTGAAGTGCAATGTCTACAAGCTTTTAAACATCTCCACAGTGTCTCCACCACCTCCCTTGGCAGCCTGTTCCAATGTCTGAACAGTCTTTCAGTAAAGAATTTTTTCCTAGTATCCAACCTAAACAACCTTCATAACCCTTTTGGAGAAGATTTTTTTTCCTCATGCCCAGCCTAAACCTCCCTTGGTGCAACTTGAGGCCATTTCCTCTTGTCCTACTGCTTGTTAGCTGAGAGAAGAGACTGACCCCAGTCTCCTTTCAGGAAGCTGTAGAGAGTGAGATCTTCCCACAGCCCCAGTTTGCTCAGCTGCTCCTCATCAGTCTTGAGCTCATGATCCTTCACCAGCTTCATTGCTCTTCTCTGGATGAAAAGATGATGCAGAAAGATGCATGAAAGAGCAGCAAAACCTACTTGAGGTCAGAGTCTTGTAAGGCTTCTGATAGAGCCTCTCTCATTTAGCTGATTTGAAGTGATTGAATAAGAAAAGCAGGGTTTCTACCATATGGTACAGAGTCCTTGAGGCAAGGTATGTGTCATGGTTTCAGTGTACATCTAGGGTTTTAGATGAGCAGTGAAAGCAAACTCCATTTCCCCCAACAGCATTATGGCTTCAACATCTTTCTTAGCAAGGCAGCAAAAACAACCTGCTGTTGTTCTGACATTTGCTATTTGGGTAAAGCTGTGAGAGAAGCCAATACCTCAAGAGGCTAAAAGAGAAGGATGAGCTTCCCCACACCTTTACCATTCCACTCGTGTTCCCAGGGAAAAGCCTCATCTCACTGGCATCCAGTGCCACATTGCTCAAACTCAGCATCCCCATGACAACCAGTAAAGGGTTTGATTTTCTGCCCACTGTCAGTCAGCAAGAAGATAACAGGAGATCCTGTATTTGAACTAATTACCCTAAGGGAAAGCAGAAGCTGTGATGGAATTGGAAGTCTTGCTATATACATCTTCATTACAATAATCTCATACACGTGTGCTCTGGACTTACCCTAAAATCTGAAATGCAAATGACAGGCTGCTTGCCACTGATTTTTTTTATCCCACTCCCTTTTCACTTCATTAAAAACATTTCTGCTTCCACACTAAAGCTGCTGGGACAACAGCAAGCTCGCTCCTTCAGAGTCATCAGCAGGGGTGAAGCGAGGCAGCACAAGAGGAAAAAGAGAAGAGAAGGCTCAGGGGGGACCTCATTGGTTTCTACATGCAGCTAAAGGGAGGTTGTAGTGAAGTGGGAGACCTCATTGGTCTCTACAAGCAGCTAAAGGGAGGTTGTAGTGAAGTGGGAGACCTCATTGGTCTCTACAAGCAGCTAAAGGGAGGTTGTAGTGAAGTGGGAGACCTCATTGGTCTCTACAAGCAGCTAAAGGGAGGTTGTAGTGAAGTGGGAGACCTCATTGGTCTCTACAAGCAGCTAAAGGGAGGTTGTAGTGAGGTGGGAGACATTGATCTCTACAAGCAGCTAAAGGGAGGTGTAGTGAGGCCACTTCTCCCTAATATCAAGTAGCAGAACAAGAGAAAATGTCTTTGAATTGCACCAGGGCAGGTTTAGATTGAACATCAGGAAAAAATTCTTTACTGGAAAAGTGCTGACGCATTGGAACAGGCTGCCCAGGGGGGTGGTGGAGTCACTATCCCTGGAGGTGGTCAAAAAACGTGTAGACTTGGCAATTCAGACCATGGTTTAGCTGGCATGGCAGTGTTAGGTTGACAGTTGGACCTGATGGTCTTAGAGGCCTTTTCCAACCAAAACATTTCTATGATCTTTGCATTGTTGCTGAGCAGTGTTCAACCTAAGCTAAGAACTTCTCCCTTTCCCATGCCGGTGAGGAGGTGCATGAGAAGCTGGGAGGGAGCCTGGCCAGGACAGCCAACCTGAGCTAGCCAGGGGGGTATTCTATACCATAGAACATCAAACTCACTGTACAAACCAGGAGGGCTGTCTGGGAGGTGCTCAGGCATCAGCCATTGGCTGGTGAGCAACTGCACTGTGCATCGCTCGGCTTTGCTTGGGGTATATTTATGTTTTTCAATCTCCTTTTCCACTACCAGTATCTTATTGTTGCTCTTACACTCTTGTTTTTATTAAACTGTTCACCTCTCAGCCCAGGCCTTTTACTTCTTTTTTTTTCTTTTTTCCTTCTGGATGCTCCTTCCCAACCCAATTGGAAGAGAGGAGGAATGAGTGAGCAGCTGACTGGTGCTCAGTTGCTGGCTGGGCTTAAACCACAGCAGAGCTCTGTAATAAAACACATCACACACACAGCAGCAGATGCTGCTGCTAAAAAAGGGCTGACTGAAGTCTGCTACAAACTCACTGGCAGTTGGGTGTTTGCTGTGGAGCTGTGGGAAACACAGCTGTCTAAATCCAGTGTACCTGCTCAAAGTAGTTCTGCTGTCTGGAAGTTACCTCACAGGCAGAAGCATAACAGCAAACTCTTTTAAATGTTATATTCTTGCTACCTTGAACTCAATCTTGTAACAAAGATTTTGCTCATGCCCTTACGCCTTTTGCCATTAGCCAGAATGCTGATGCTGAGGTTAATGTGAATTAAACTCTTGGCTCTGTCTAAGAAGTCCTCTCAGAGCAAGGTGACTACAGAAAAATGGCAAGCTCTAATAAGTAGCAATAATAATAGGCACTTACTGGAAAAGAGGCTTCTCTTAATGTTACATTAGGGCTTGCCTAAAAACAAAAGTTGTGTCTTGGAACATTAGGTCTACCAGGTCTTCTATGTCTTATCTTTGTCTTCCAGTTTGACTTTTAAGAGGTAGCATTACAAAACCTAGCTAGCTAGCTGTAGAGAGTGATAAGGTCTCCCTTCAGCCTCCTCTTCTCCAGACTGAACACCTCCAGCTCCCTCAGCCACTCTTCATAGGATATGTGCTCAAAGCTTTCCACAAGCCTCACTGCCCTTCTCTGGACACACTGTAAGGTCTCCCTGGAGCCTTCTCTTCTCCAGTCTGAACAACCCCAATTCTTTCAGCCTGTGTCCACAGGAGAGCTGCTTCAGTCCTCTGATCACCTTTGTGGCTCTCCTCTGGACCCGCTCTAGCAGGTCCATGTCCGTCTTGAGCTGGGGGTCCCAGAGCTGGTCACAGTCCTCCAGGGAAGGGCTCACCAGAGTAGAGTAAATAGAATTATAAAAAGCAGTTCTCTGCTAAATTTGTATATTATTATTATGAAAAATATTGAGACATCATTTGGAAACATCTAATTTGTAAACTCAGGAACTGAAGGAATACAGATGTTGCTTCAGCTGAAGAGGTGACCTACACAGCACTTGCTCACGTGAGGCAAGGAATAAAAAGGGATAAATTGCTTCTGTGTCTTTTCCTCCTTTGACACTTTCAAAACAAATCTCTTTCTGTGCCTTTTAGGATATAAATCCAGCAATTTATGGGCAGAAGCAAGCTCAAAAAGATGTACTGGCAATGCACTGAAAATGGGGGAAAATGCCTTTTGGGTACCACGGGTGCACACTGCCTCTCTCTGCATTTTGCATTGTGTGTTTACAGTGCTTACAGCTTTCAGGCTGTAACTCCCAGCTGCAAGGTGAGAACATACTGCTGCTGTTCACACATGCCTCCAAAGTAATCATGGCTCCTAAGTAGCTAAAACTCCCTTTGAACCTCTGAGTCTGTGTTGTTTGCAATGAGCCAAGAATAAAGCTCCTCATGACGTTGTTTTCCATTGACACCTGGGTCTAAACTCACCCAAATTCAATCCTCTAAATGCTTGTCTTGAGGTTGTTTTTTTTTTCCTTTTTGCTTTTTTCTCCAGCCAAGGCAGGTTTTGTCTCCACCCAGCATAGGCTGACTATATTCTTAGCTTGTTTATATAGGAGAGATGAACTGCTCTCTGAAGAGTCTAGGAAAGTGGCTTAGATACAGCTGACTACCATGGTGGATTCTCACAGAATCACAGAATGTTGGGAGCTGGAAGGGAGCTTGAAAGCTCATCCAGTCCAATCCTCCTGCCACAGCAGGATCACCTATACCAGATCACACAAGAACACATCCAGACAGGTCTCAAATATCTCCACAGGAGACTCATAACCCCCCTGGGCAGCCTGTTCCAGTGCTCTGTCACTCTCACAGTGAAAAAGGTTTTCCTCCTGTTTCCATAGAACTTCCTATGCCTCAACTTTCACCCATTGCCCCTTGTCCTGTCACTGAGCATCACTGAGCAGAGCCTGGCTCCATCCTCTTGGCATTCATCCTTTACATATTTACAAACATGAACAAGATCATCCCTCAGTCTCCTCCTCTCCAAGCTCAAGAACCCCAGGTCCAGCAGTCTCTCCTTGTAAGGAAGATGTTTCACTCCATCATTTTTGTGGCTCTGTGCTGGACTCTCTCAAGCAGTTCCCTGAAGTCCTTCTTGAACTGAGTGGCTCAGAACTGGACACAATATTCCAGATGTGGCCTCACCACAGCCCTTCTAATACACCCCAGTATAGAATCAAAGAATCCTAGAATCAAACAGGTTGGAAGAGACCTCCAAGATCATCCAGTCCAACCTAGCACCCAGCCCTAGCCAATCAACCAGACCATGGCACTAAGTGCCCCATCCAAGCTATGCTTGAACACCTCCAGGGATGGCAACTCCACCACCTCCCTGGGCAGCCCATTCCAATGCCAATCACCCTCTCTGCCAACAACTTCATCCTAACATCTAGCCTGAACCTCTCCTGGCACAACTTGAGACTGTGTCCCCTTGTTCTGTTGCTGCTTGCCTGGGAGAAGAGACCAACCCCACCTGGCTACAGCCTCCCTTCAGGGAGTTGTAGACCACAATGAGTATATCTATTTGGGTCTCTGTAGCCATCATACCAGTAATATCACTGATGTGTCTGCTGATAGGAACATCTACCCCATGAGCCTGGTACTGCTGCAAGGTGGGTGCAGTGCTCAGTCCTAGTAGGGACAGGTTTATCCTCTGATTTGTGAGCAGAAAGTAATTTTTATGGCAAAGCAGTTCAAAATTCAGTTCAACCTATTAGACATAATCATCATATTTAAGGCAATCCTGATAAAGCAGCTTGGTGTTGTAGTAAGGTGTGACTAGATTAATTGGTTTGAGACTGCTTCATTTGTGCATCTTTTATGAGGGTAATTCCAACCTTCTACCTGCTAAGGTGAAGCAATTTTCTGTTTGAGCTGAAGAAGGAGAGGGGGGTGTGTTGGGGGGGGGTTGGTATCAGTATCGTACCCTCCATGCTGCATTTTACTGCCACATAGTCCTGTTACAGATAGCAGAATGCTTATTGCCTCATAGATCAGCTGGGAATGTGCCCTCCTTATCACACCAGGCTGGGTCCTCTATCACTGTGTGGGAGGACCGAGGTGCTGGCTGCTGGCCAAGCTGTAGTCCCTAGACGTGACCAAATTGAATCATTTTGAGATCAAGGACAAATGTATGTTTAGGCTGAGTTTGTGTTCTGTGGACAAGTTTGTTTTTCAACTATAAGCTGCC